>NC_058133.1:500752794-500824572 GCF_016433145.1 Gracilinanus agilis | reverse complement strand
AGAGAGAGAGAGAGAGAGAGAGAGAGAGAGAGAGAGAGAGAGAGAGAGAGAGAGAGAAGCAGAAGCATCCCTGCTCTCATTAAGTTCTAGTGTTCTCTAACTCTGAGGAGCCTCTCAAGGTATAGGCTCCCTGCCCATAGGCTTCCCTTGAGCTGACCCTGCTGGGGAGTTTTGATGGAGGACGAGGAGTCCCTGGGGCCAGGGAAGCCCTCTCTGCCTGGTTATGCAGACGCCCTCCACCTTGAGTTTCCAGAAAAGAGAGAGATGTTGGAGGCACGTCTCAGAGCAGGTGCCCAGCATCCTCTTTGGAGACTTCACTCCTTCTCCTCCCAGGGACCAAGCTTAGCTGACCCTCACCTGGAAGGGAGGGTCCTGCAGAATCACAGACGGGGCTTGGGAGTGAGGTGGGCTTGGTCTGGGTAACCCCAAGGGCTTTGGCACAGAACGGGGGAAGCTGGGGCTGCGCTCTTTCATCCCGGTTCTGCTTGGGGTTGGGGAGAAAAGTCCTCTCCAGGTTTAGTGGGCGATGTACCTGCATGTCTGAGCAAAGGGTCCCCGCTCTGGGTGTGTCCCCTCAGCAAGGCTCAGGCGGTTTGGACACCTGTGAGGGAAGAACATGTGTGTGCATGCCTGCACGTGACTAACAGGCAAAGAGGACTGGAAAGGGTGGGTGGGGCAAGGGGACCCTGACTCTGGTCCCACCCTAACATGCTACGTGACCTTAGGCAAACCTTTTCAGTGACCCGCGTCTTGGCTGCCCCCTCTGAAGATGGGGAACAGTTGGTAAAATGTGTCCTGATGGCGGGCTGGGAAGGAGAGAAGCACGATGTCTGTGCCCAAAGGGAAAGGTGTCCTTAGGCAGGCTTGGGAGCTATGCATGGCCACAGAGATGCCATGAGGGCAGAGAGATGGATTTCTGTGGACCCATCTAGATGTACACCTGGGAAGATGTGTGTCCCCAGAAGGGCATTGGGAGAGGGTTGTGGGTGTGACCAAATGTGTACCTGAACAAGCCTGTGTCTGTGTGCCAGTATGTGTACAGGACAGATGTGTGCCCACTGGGCAGATGGGTATCCATGAGTGTTTGTACACATCTGGGGGTGTCCTGAGCGTAGGTGTTTGGGTCTGTGTTCTTGGGAAGATGAGTGTTTGAGTGTGTCATGGGGACAGATATTATGTGTGTGTGTGTGTGTGTGTGTGTTCCCAGACAGGTGTGTGCGAGCAAATTCAGAAGCTGAAGGGGTCATTCTCTGTCATATCAGACTGCTTGGGTGTGGAAGCTTGAGGTGGGGGAGAATGAGCGGCCGTGATGGGCAAGGAAAGGGGCTTGGAGACTGTCCTATGCAAGGGAGCACAAGATACATCTGGTGTCCAGAAGGTGTGAGCTATAAATGGCAGGAATGCCATTAAAGTGCCCACACAGTGGATCTGGGGGCCAGCCCCTCGATGGGGGACAGAGGAAGGAGCCTTCCTGTTGGGACAGTGAGGAAAGCACTGGAAGGAAGCAGAGATGCCAGCAGGAGGGGGGGAGACAAGACCCCAGAAGAGCCGTCCTTGGGGAGATGTGCCAGACATGGAGGAGTGGGGAACTGAGGGGAGATGAGGGAGGCTCAGATAAACTTAGGGATCTTGAGGAAGGAGGCAGCAGATCTTAGATCCAGCCACATCAGCAGCCAGACCCATGTTTGCGGGAACGCTTTTAGGAGGCAGGATGAAGAGGTGCCCAGCTGGAGCCCAGATGGGTTCCAGGAAGAATGGAAAGGCTGGGCATCCCATTGGCTTACTGCTGGCTCCTTTGCTGGGTTTCTCTGCCTTCTGCCCCTGCACCAGTCAATCACCAAAAGCGTCGGGAGAGGTCTCAGAGGAATGTGCCTGGGGCTGTGCCTTGGGGCAACAGGAAGAGGTCCCCAAAGCAGGATGAGAGAATGAGAAGTCCTGGGCTAGGGCTAGGGCTAGGAGGGAGTGGGGAAAGGTGGGCTGAGGTGGGTGAGGGAGGAGGGAAGGAATGGGGGCGGAGGGTGGCTCTGAGGAGCAGCTGTTTCCTGCAGATTGGAGCTGACCTGGCAGGGCTACTAGTGCAGAGACTTCCTGGGTAGTTCCGCAGCTTAGCCCAGGGACTGAACGAACCCCAGGATGGGGCGCCAGCCCAGGCGCCCTCCCTCCCAGCCTCTCCTGGATGGGAACAGATGATTCCTGGGGAGAGGGGAAAGGGACAGGCATTAACCTCTCTCCTCTCCCCTCCCCTAGGTGTGGCCAGGCAGCACTGACCTGTCCTCTAGGGAGCTAACTCCTGAGCGTGGAAGGGAAGGGAACAGGCACATAGGTACAGAGAGGGCAGCCTCAGCCTCTTCCCTCCATGCAGCCCAGCCCTGGCCTCTTGCCAGCTGGATGGAGCCCACATTCCATCCCCCCTCCCCCCGTGGCTCTGCACAGACCCTTAAAGCACCAGAGGAGCTTTCCTGGGTTCCTCATTTCCCAGGAATGAAAGCCCACTTGGCTTCTCCATCAGCCCAGCCTTGGTCCTCCCCTGCAACAAGTTGTCCTTCATATCCAGCTTGGATCTGATGCCAGAGACGGATTGCCTTTCCCTTACATGCCCGTCCCTCTTCTGTGTGATAACTAATGGGCAGTTTGGTATTGGTGGCCAGTCAGTGAGCCCTGGTTCAAATCCTGCCTTGGACATCTGCTAGCTACATGATCCTGAAAAGGTCACTAGACTTCTCTCCAGCCCAGTTTCTTCATCTGTGAAATGGGGACAATGATAACTCTCCCCTCAGGTGTGGTTGTGAGATTTTATACACACACACACACATATAGACATATGCATATATATATATATAATATATACAAATGCCAATTATTATTTCAGACACTGGGATGGCTAGAGGGTGCAGTGGATAGAGCACCAAGCTAGGAATCAGGGAGTTCAAATCCTGCCCCAGACAACTTACTAGTTGTGTGACCCTGGTTAGTCACTTAACACTTGTTTGCCTCAGTTTCCTCATCTGTAAAATGAGCTAGAAAAGGAAGTAGTGAACCAGTCCAGTCTCTCTGCCCCAAAAGTCCCCAAAGGGGTTGATAAAGAGTCAGACATGAATGAAAAACAACTAAACAACAATTCCAGACTCAGGGACCAGCGTCCACCCAGCCTGCAAGTTTCCTTTTCTCCACTTAGTCTAGATGTCGTGACTGGTCACCTCTTAGATCCCTAGTCCTATGCTAGGCACTCCAGGAGAAACGAGACCTAGTTCTGGACCTTGGGGATGGCCCAGGCTAGAGTAGTTGGGGGAATGACCTATAAGCCAAGAGAAAAAACAAGACCCAGAAACTTATTCTAGTCTCTGCTCTGCCACAAGTCTGTTGTATAATCTCAGCCAGGTCTGGGCCTCAGTTTCCTCCTCTGTCAAATGAGAGAATCATAGGACTAAGATTTGGAAGAGACTTCAAAGATCATGCTGCCCATCCTTTAATTTGACAGAGGAGGAAACTGAGGTCTAGAAAGAAAAATGACTCCCAGATTACTCCTGGGAGAGTCAAGGTTCAAAGCCAAGGCTTCTGACTCCATTTCACCAAGCTGGGTCTCCTAAATGGCCTCGAAGACCCTTGACAGCTCTAGTAGCAGCACCAACTCCAAGTCAGGGAAGGGAAAGATCAGTCCCAGCTGGGACCATCAGAGCACAGAGGAGCTGAGACTCAGTCTGGTCTTCAAATATGCGGAGGGTTTGAGCTGGAGAGGAAGAGGAAGGATGTTCTAGGCAGGAGAACCCTCGTGAGCAAAGGAATGGAGGTGGGGATGTAGACAAAATGGGAAGTGATGCGGGATCGTTCCTCCAGAAGGAACTGTCCCTTTTTCTGAAGTCTGTCTTCCTAGGCATCCCTTCCTTCCAAGTCATGTTCTCTGTCCATCCCTTCTCTCAGTGCTCCATCCTCTCTTGGAGGAAAGCTTCTGTGGTCTCTATAGCCAGAAATACAAATCCACTCTCAGGATAGAAGGCTGAGCTGCTGATTGGAGGAGGGTTCATTGAGAATAAGCATCATCATAACAATAGTAATAATAACTGACCTGTATAAAGCTTTTTAAGGTTGGCAAATCACTTTACAAGCATCCTCGCTTTTGATCCTTACCAACAATTTAGGAGGTAAGTACCATTATTGTTCCCACGTAAAAGACAAGGAAAACGTAGAGTCAGAGGTCAAGTGACTTTTCCAGGGTCACACAGCTAGTAAGTGTTAGAGACAGGACTGGAGCCGAGCTCTCTCCTGACTCCAAGCCTAGCCCTCTTTCAGTGCTTACATGCTACCTCCCCAATATGGCAATCGCAATAACACAACTTTTTATAGCTCTAAACCTATAATCCTGTGATCCCAAAGTTTACGGAACACGTTCCTCAGAACAACCCTATAAGGCAAACCGTGCAAAGATGTAGACCTCCATTTTACAGGTAAGGAAAGTGATGCTCCAACTTTCCTCTCATCACACAGCTAACAAGTGATTGAGCCGGGACTCGAACGCATCTTCTCACTCCAGGTTTGAGACACTTTCCATTATAGCAGGCTGAGAAAGGAAAAGAAATCCTGGGTGTCCCCAAAGTCTTGGGCTTCGGGGATACTCTACAGAGGAGTCAACCCATTTCTGACATCCAGAGAGGATGGGATGGGCCAGTCCCTTGAAAGTGGGCATCCTCCCTCCCTCCCTCCCCTTCCACTTCCCACCCCTCCTTCCCCAAAAGAAAATCTCCAATGAAAAGGACATTTCCATCCTTTTAGGAAATAGCTGTGCCCTTGAGAAACTCTTGAGTAAGCCACAGAATCATGGAACCATGGGATGTTAGAAAGGGCAGAGAGCCCAGAGAAGAGCCAGGCAGGCCACTCACAGAATCACAGAGTTGGCTTTCTAGTCCAAACTGTACCCCAAAAGGAACCCCCGCCATAACATACCAGACAAAGGGTCCTCCCTTCCCCTTCTTGAAGTCCTCCAAAGAAGTCGAGCCCACTTCCTCCATAGCAGCCCATTCTCCTTCAGGACAGGACAGGATTCTCACTCTCAGGAGGGACAACTACAGCAAACAGAACCCCGAGCCTAGAGTCAGAAAAACCCAAGTTCAAATCTAGCCTCAGAAATTTACTAACTTGTGTGACCCTGGGCAAGTCACTTCACCCTGTTTGCTTCAGTTCCCTCATCTATCAAATGAAGCAGAGAAGGAAACGGCAAAGCAATCCAGTATCTTTGCCAAGAAAACCCCCAAAAAGGGGTCATGAAGAGTCAGACATAACTGAAACAACTGAATCATTCAGAGGAAATTTTTCCTGGCTTCAAGCCTAAATTGGCCTCTTTGTCACTTTTTCTCACTCCCGATTCTGCCCTTTGGGGCCAAGTTGAACAAATCTAATCCTCCCTCCCAGCAGCCTTTCACTCATGGGAAGGGAGACATCTCTGATTCAGGCTAAACCTCCCCCAGTTCCTTCAAGATCTGGACTCAAGGCTCCTCGCCATCCTGGGAGCTCTCCAGCTGAAATGCCCTCTAAGTCGGGCATCCAGAAGGTAAGGCCAGATGTGGTCTGAGTACAAAGAAATGAGCCCCACTTTATTCTTGGAATCTGGGCCTCTCTCTACGCAGCTCAAGATCAAATTACCTTGTTTGTCGGCTACATCCCCCTGCCAACACGGATTGACCTTGCAGTCAACTAAAATCCACAGCTTTCTTTTCAGACAAATGGCAATCCAACCACCCTCCCCAGCCTGGGCGTGCAAAGTTGGGGGTTTTGAACCTTTTGTTAAGTACTGACTTTGTGCCAGGCGCTGAGCTCCCTGTCGAAAGCACAAAGAGAGAAATAAAACCATCTCCGTCCTCCGGGGACTTCCATTGAGCGCCATCTTTTTGAAGTAGTCTTATGCTCGAGCTAACAAATATTCTCTTGGATCCCGATTCTCTGTGTCATTGGCAAATTTGATGAGTTGGCCATTAATTAGTGCTCTTATTGGAGACACTGATAAACCCTCCACTGGAGACCTCTTGGCAAGCTGACAATGAGCCATTAATAAGTATTCGACCTGTTCTGACTTGGTCAAATGATACTAACAATTATAATAATGGCAATAATATCGGTTGCTCAGTAGTTTGGGTCATGCGCAATTCTCGGTGACTCCATTTGGGGTTTTCTTGGCAAAGACACTGGAGTGGTTTGCCATTTCCTTCTCTGGCATATTTGACAGATGAGGAAACTGAGGTAAACAGAGTTGAGTGACTTGCCCAGGGAAGAAAATGAGATTTACAAAATCTCATATGATCCTCACAACAACCTTGGTTGATAGATGCTATTTTTTAATCCTCACATTACAGATGAAGAACCTGAAGCTGACAGAGTAAGTTAAGTGATTTTCCCTGGGCCGCACAGCTAGTAAAGATCTGAGGCAGGATTTGAAATTGAGTCTTCCTGTCTCCAAATTCCATTTATTGTCTAGTCTGTATCTCTCCATTTTCCCCAACATAATCATATGAAATACATCATCAAACACTTTGCTAAAATCCAGTAGAGTGTTCCTCTCTCTTGGTTTAGAATGATAATTTCCAAAAAGTAATTCAGTCCTTGATGAGTTATGCCAACTCCTTGGTGGTCACTGCTTCCTTTTCAGAATGTCTCGTAACCATCTCTTTAATGGTGCATTCTTGACTTTTTCTTAGAAATCGAAGTCAAGCTCACTAATGTCTATTTCAAAGTTTTCTAGTGAAATGTCCCAAAGAGCTATGCTCAGTCCTGTCCTGTTTTAGCATTTTTATCATCAATAACTTAGAAAAAGGCACAGATAGTGTGCTCATCAAACTTGCTGGATGACATAAAGTCAAAAAGCTGGGAGAAGTCTGTAAGAATTTCTTCCCTTTTTAAAAAAATCAGGACAAGTCTGGTAATTCCTCTCCAATTTTATTCACCTTTCAAATGTGAAGGAGCTCCATTCCTTCCTTTATACATAGGGGAGCCTATTTGGACCCCTGAAGCCTATAGGAGGGAGCAAATCGCCTAAGGTCTTGTCTCTCAGTTTTCTCCTGTCACCTGTATGGCATAAATTGGATTTTTATAACTTAAAGTTCTATGTTTCTAGTTTGATGAAAATGTGTTAACTATCTATTTAGCACAGGGCAGGACGCAGTGCTAGCTACTAAGGATTAAAAGACAAAAATGACACTATCTCTGTCCTCTAGGAATTTACATTCTATGTCATGATATTTCAATGTGTAGAATAAGGACTTGGACTTCTAGGTAGATACGGAGTCAGGAACTTCCCCAAATTGAGAGTTGTGCTGCCTTTTGAGCACAGTAAGGTCTCCTCCATTCTTGGCTGGAGAGGCATTTCAGCTGGAAATCTTCTGCTCATATATCTTTCTTCCTGCTCTGCTTTCCTCTCTGTCCCTAATATATAAATATTTGTATGTATGTATAGTATGTATATACACACCAAAGCCAAGTCATAAATTACTTAGCTTTTTCTTGGTTTAGAATTATGCATGTTGATGCTCCTACGCCATTGGAATGGATGATGAAAAAAATTCAGTAGGTCAACTTAATCAATCAAATTATTAAATATTTACTATGTTCCAGGGTTGGTACTAAGCAAAAACAAAAAAAGGCATTGTCCATGCTCTCAAGGAGTTCGTGTGATATTGAGGGAGACAACATATTCAAATGTATTTACAGTGAAGGTAGATTTGGAGAGCTCCCTCACCAGATTTCTGAGAGGACAAGATTCAGGAGTCAGTGAAATCTCCAGCATCTCTAACCTCTTTGCCCTTGAGGCTAAGAGCTACAAGAGACTTTAGGTAGAGTCCAGTCCAACCCTTCACTTTACAAATGAGAAATGATGTGTGCTAGATTGGACTAAATAGTCTAATAACAATAATAGCAGCTAACATTTACATGTTATCTCTTACTGGCCAGGCATTGTGCTAAGTGCTTTGCAAGTATTATCTCATTATATGATTGCAACAATTCTGGGAGGTAGGCATTATTATTAATCTCATTTTATAGTTAAGAGAACTGAGGCAAATAGAGGGTAAGTGACTTGTCCAAGGTCACAAAGGTAATAAGTGTCTGAGTCTGGATTTGAACTCAAGTCTTCCTGACTCTAGGCATAGGAGTCTATCCACCACAACACCTAGATAAAAAAATAATCAGTGTTCAACTAGATAACCAATGAGAGTTCTTCTACCTTGGTGATTCTGTGAGGCTTCGGAAAATCCATTCCTTTTCTTTGTTAGATGTACCAAGAATCTCTTAGGATAATGGGGGAAAAAAACAGTAGTTTAGATGACCTAATGCCCTTATGAGCCTTCATTCTAGGTGACCCAGAAAAGAGAAAAAGGCAAGAGTTCTGGAAGAATGGAAAGCAGGGTATTCAGTTATGAGTTGAGAGCAGAGACTTGCAGGAACTTTCTGGCAAAGCTTGGGGAGAAAAGAAAATGATGCTGATTACACAAATTCAAGAAGGGCCAGTCTTGTCATAGGATCACAGGGATCTCCCTTGGCCCAGGGAGATCCAACATTTTTATCAATGACTTTGGAAGAAGGCATAAAGGGCGGTCTTGTCAACTTTACAGATGACAGGAAGCTGGGAGGGACAGCTAACACATTGGAAGAGAGAGTCCTTATCCAAAAATAGCTCTGTAGGCCAGAGCATCAGGCTGAATGGAACACAGTAAAACTTTAGTTAGAATAAATGTAAAGTTTTAGCCTTGGGATCAAAAAATCAACTCCACAATTACAAAATAGGGATGTTGTGGTTAGACAACAGCATTGCAAAAAACAACAACAATAACACATACACTCATAAATTGGGGGGTTAAGAGGATTGCCAGCTAAATATGAACCCAAAGTGTAATTTTAAAAAAGTTAATTTACTCCTCTCTACTACTCCTCCACTACATTAAAAAAATGTAGTGTCTCTCCCACTGTTTCATTCTCTGATCAAATGACATTGCCTTAAAGTGTAACATGACAGTTTAGAAAGAATGTTGGCAGGGAAGAAGGGAGACCAAAAATCGTGAGAGAACCACTGGTCTGGAGAAAAGAGGAGAACATGAGAACTGTTTTCTAGTCTATGAAGAGCTGGAATTGTAGGAGAAGGATTATTAGATCTGTTCCACCCCACTAAGAACAATGGGGAGTGCCTGCAGAGAAGTAGATTGAAGCTAGATGCAAAGAAAGGTATCCTAAGTGGAAGAGCTCTCCCATAATGGAAGGGGCTGCCCTCAGGAAGCAATCAGTTCCCCTCACTGAAGTTCTTCAAGCCAAGGTTAAATGAACTCTACTCAGGGATGCTAGCAGGAAATTTCTTCTGCCTTCTAACTCTGATCTTCTTTGTTTAAGACTAGGAGGGGCTCCAGGGATCTTCTTTTAGCCCAACCCCTCATTTTACAAATGAGGAAACAGGCTGAGAAAAGTCAAGTGAATAGGTTGCATGATGTTGTCTCCCCAAGGTCACACAGGTTGAAAGCAGCAGGTTTTAAGATTCAAACTCAGGTCCCCTGATTTCCCAGGTGACAATTCTGGACCTCTGATCAAGAACAATTACTAAATATGTGGAGTAGTCGTCGGGCAGACATTGGGCTCTTTTTTCTATAACCCTTGACCATGCCATCAATCTCATTGGTCCTTCTCTTCCCCAGGAAAATTCTACTAGGCATTATGGAAGGACACAAAGCCTTCTTGTCTCATAGGCATCTACCCTAAGCCCACTTTGGAGACCCCAAAGGTCCATGGTCTCCTCTCTCTCTAGGGCAGGTACCACCTGAATCTGCCTCCTTCGAGCTTGTGGGTTTCATCTGGAGGCTTGAGTCGCTGTCAGCAGCTCTTTACTTGATGAGGGTGACAGAAGAAAATGGGGACATGGGGAAAGGGGAAATGGAGAAGAGGGAAGGTGTTAATTCCTAACACCTCTGTATGAATGAGCTTATCAGGCAATCCCCTCCCAGGCTAGACAGACTCCAGGGAGAATGAAGCCAAGGGTTCACATATCTGAAGAGTTGCCAATGAGAAGAGACAGCTTTGGAGGGCAGCAGTAGGGTTTAGGGGAGGCAGATCTCAGTTCGGTATAAAGAACTTTCAAAGAATTATAGTTTCCCAACACTAGAACGGACTATTTCAGGAGAGAGTGAGTTCCCTGTCTCAGGAAGGATTCAAACTAGGTGGCTCCTTGTTAAGGACACTCTAGAAGGGATTCCTACTTAGGGCAGATGAAGGAGGTGGGAAGAATGAAGTCTTGACCTAGAGAATCTCTAAGTTCCCTCCCAATCCTAAGGAAGGTTAAAGAAGAGAAAGGACACGGACCCTTGGAATCATCTAGAACCTAGACCATGTCTGGTGATGGAGACATCAGGACCCCACTGGCTCAAATGAATTGGGGTCGAGGTCAGTTTTATTTATAGAACACTATTTTGTTATTTTCAAGTACATAGAGTGTCTCGCACTCATTCCTAACATAGCATCTTCAAGTGCCAGCTCTGCTGGACCCATTTAACAATGAAGAGATAAGCTTCTCTGTCATTAACAGCAGCCTTTGGAATATAAACAATATTTCAAATGCCTTCAAAATAGTTTAGTCTCTGAGCAGGTTAAACATTCCCCTGTAATCTCAGTTATATCACTCATTTGCTTAGCAAGGGTTTTTTGTGGAGTTTTTTTTTTTGGTTGTTTTGTTTTAGGAAGAGAAGAAGCTCACATCAGGTCTTATTAAGGAGCCTGAAGATGGTGGCATCTAAAATCTGATCTGGCAGAAATGACTTTGTGCCATTTCGAGAGGCATTTAAAGGGTCAGCGCTGCCATCTTGTCTCTAGAGAAGTGGTTCTACAAGAAAGAACATGGGAGTTGGAGCTTAGAGATGATTTAATCCAAGACCCTCATTTTATTTTATTTTTTACTACCAGAAGGGACTTTAGAGGACTCTTTAGAGGACCTTCAGAGGTCGTCTGGTCCAATTCCTTTGTTGAACAGAGATGGAAACTGAGGCTACAGAGGTGACTTGCTCAAAATCTCTCAGTTTCCAAAGAGATACAACAAATCGATTCTTAGCTTCACACTAAAATTTCATGCCCACATCCTCTACTCTAGGATACTGACTTCTATTACTTCTGTAATAGATGCACAGAGCGCAAAGCCTAGAGTCAGGAAGACTCATCTTCCTGGGTTCAAATCTAGACTCAGATACTTACTAGCTGTGTGGCCTTGGGCATGTCACTTAAAGCTGTTGGCCTCAGTTTGCTCATCTGTAAAATGAGCTAGAGAAGGAAATGGCCAACTGCTCCAATATCTCTGCCAAGAAAACCCCAAATGGGGGGGCAGCTGGGTAGCTCAGTGGATTGAGAGTCAGGCCTAGAGACGGGAGGTCCTGGGTTCAAATCCGGCCTCAGACACTTCCCAGCTGTGTGACCCTGGAGAAGTCACTTGACCCCCATTGCCCACCCTTACCACTCTTCCACCTATGAGCTAATACACAGAAGTTAAGGGTTTAAAAACCAAAAAAAGAAAAAGAAAAAAGAAAACCCCAAATGGGGCCAACTCTGAATGAACTCTAAGAAATGTTGGCTTGACTTCTGATAGATAAACATTCCAAGGATCCTAGATCTAGAGCTTTAATAGACCTTAGAGGCCATCTAGTCCAAATCTCTGAAGAGACTAAGGCCCAGGGAGCTTGTGACTTGTTCAAAGTCACATAGGTTATGATCATCAAAGGTGGGATTTGAACCCAGGTCCTCTGATTCCAGAGCTGATATCTTTCCCATTTGTTCCTTCGGCTTGGACTATCCCAAAGATGAGGCTGAACCACATCCCCTGATGGCAACACATCAACACAAAAGTCTGATAAACATCAGCCTGGGGACTCAGTTCCCAAAACTCTGAAGGATTGGAAGGGGGAAGAAGGAAACTAGATTCTCCATGTTTTAAAGGAGTTGGGTTCGAATCCTGGTTTTGCTTTTCTCTTCCTGTCTAATTACTACCCTTTGATCCTCTATTTGCCAATCTCTTAAATGAGGCTGTTAGACTCCAAGATCCTTTCTGGTGGAATTCTGGGATTCTCGCTGAGTGCCCTCCCCTGGCTACCTGAAAACAAGGTGTGCTTAGGAAATGCTGAGCCATTTCAATATTAGCCTAACTCTCCCGGCCCCTCTCTCGTCCAAAAAACCTCTCGGATTATCCAGAGTTTGGGAGGATCTGTGCCACAGCCAGCAAAGCCCTGGTCTACATTGGCCTCCAACACTTGCAGGGTTCTGCCTTAGACCTCCTTCTCCTTCCCCAATGGAAATTTACCAGAATTGAAGCAGGTCAACCGGAGCCAGGAGATGACCACCTTCCTTATACAATCATTCATCAAAGCGGGTCTATGCCAGACTCCATTTGGCAAAGTTGCCTTCTATGGCTTTGCCAGCTGAGTCTATAGCAATCAAAAGGCCTTTCTTGGAAGAGGCCTAGAACACAGGCTCTAAGAAGTCCTGCCTCCCTTTTCTGAACACGCTGGAAGTCCGGGGACCTGAGTTCTGGTCCAGGTTCTGCCATTGTCCCTCTTCTCTGGGCCTCAGTTTCCATCTCTGTAAAATGAGGGAGTAGGACTGGATGTTCCCTAAGAACCCTTCCAGCTCGAAGCCTAAGATCTCATGACCTCTCTCCATCTGTGTTCTCTGTTCATAATTAGTTGGAATTAGTGGTTTGGTTATCTCTGTTTTGATCACCATGGCAACAGCCCTGGCTAGATGCTCCAGACCAGGGCTAGCCCCAGGGAGTGAGCTGGAAGCAAGGCCTCTCTCTCTCCTCATTGGATTTGGCCCTCCATTTGGTAGGATCATCGAGTTAGGGCTGGAAGGGACTTCAGAGATCAGGGAGGCCAGAGATTCTTGCCCTGGAGAGATTTCAGACCCCGGGGGAGGGGGCAGGATTTCATCTTTATTTTCATTAATCTCTCACCAAAATTTAGCATTCCCTTCAATTTCACCATTCCTTGAAAGTGCTCAGAGACATCACTGAACAGCCAAAGGGTTCCTCACACACACACACACACACACACACACACACACACACACACAATTAAGAATCCCTGCTCTGATCTCTTCATTTTGTTGTGTGGTTCAGTTGTTTTTTAATCTTGCCCAACCCTTTGTGGGGTTTTCTTGATGAAGATACTGGAATGGTTGGCCATTTCCTTCTCCAGCCCATTTCACAGATGAGGAAACTGAGGGAAATATAGTTAAATGACTTGTCCAGGATCACACAACCAGTAAGTGTCTGAAGCCGGGTTTGAATTCAGGAAAGGAAGTCTTCCTGACTCCAAGCCCAGTGCTCTATCCACTGTGATACCCAGTTACCTCAGTTTACAGATGAAGAAAATCAGAGGGTACAGTCATTTTGCCCAGGTCGTACAGCAAGTGAGTGGCAGTGAGATTCTCACCCAGGTCCAGAGTTCACTCTATCACTGTCCCTGGAAGATGGGGAGCCTGTCTCTTCCTCCAGAGCCAAGAGGAAGAGAAATAGGCATTGTGGGATCGGTGGCTGCTGCTCCTAGGTCTGAGTGGAATGAGCTGCTCTAAGCATTCATTGATTCACTTACCTCATTCAGGCCTTGGACAGCTCTGCCCTCACAGTCTAAAGGGGGAGACGAGGTAGAAATGTGAGCCACAAAAGGTGGGTTATAGGTAGAGAGGAAATGTTGCTAGAGTTCACAAGAGGGAGAGATTGCCGTGGGCCAGAGCAATCAGGAAAGGCTTCCTGGAAGAGGTTGGGGAAGAGAGGACAAAGACTCAGAGATACAGCCTGGTTGAGCCATGAGTTCAAGGATCTTCATTCTCTCAGTTCAGATCATTAGTTTCCCTGCTACGGGAGAAAGAGAACTGGCTTGGAGTCAGAAGCTGTGGATTCAAATCCATGGGCAAGTCCCTCACCTCTCTGGGCCTTAACTTCATCCTCTATAAAATGAAGGGGTTTGGGTAGATGTCCTCTGAAGTCCCTTCCAGCCCTAGAGCTACAATCCTTTAATTAATGGTCCCTGGATCCAAAGACCCGAACCTTGGAAGGGGCTAAGGAATGATAATAAGAAAGGTCTCATGGGACATAGCACTTTACACTTTATAAAGTTCCGGGACCGTACCACTTTGTATTTTACAAAGTTCTAGGGCTATAGAACTTTACAGTTTACAACATTTTCAGGATATAACACTTTACACTTTACAAAGTTCCAGAGAAGTGGCACTTTACAGTTTACAATGTTCTGGAGACATAGCACTTTACATTTTATAAAGTTGAAGGGACATAGCACTTTTCACTTTACAAAGTTCTTAAAACAGCACTTTACAGTTCTGGGGCCATAACACTTTACAGTTTACAAGGAGGCATAGCACTTTACACTTTACAAAGTTATGGAGACGTGGCACTTTACAGTTTACAAAGTTCTGGATACAAGGCACTTTACAGTTTACAGTGTTCTGGAGACGTGGCATGTTACATTTTATAAAGTTGAAGAGACATAGCACTTTACACTTTACAAAGTTCTTGAAACAGCACTTTACACTTTACAAAGTTCTTGAAACAGAACTTTACACTTTACAAAGTCCTTGAAACAGCACTTTACACTTTACAAAGTTATTGAAACAGCACTTTACACTTTACAAAGTTCTTGAAACAGCACTTTACACTTTACAAAGTTCTTGAAACAGCACTTTATACTCTACAAAGTTCTTGAAACAGCACTTTACACTTTACAAAGTTATTGAAACAGTACTTTACACTTTACAAAGCTCTTGAAACAGCGCTCTATCCTTTACAAAATTCTAGAGCCATAGCACTTTAAAGTTTACAAAATTCTGGAGACATCACACTTTACAAAGTTCTTGAGGCAGAGCACTTTACAGTTTACAAAGTTCACAGAACGATTCCCTGGATATTCAATAAGATAATGTACACCAAGTGCTTGGTTACAAAGACCCATAGAACAGTGAGCTGCCATTATTTTCATTTTGGGTAATTGAGCAGCAGCAGAGTATCATAGACACAGAGTTAACCTTAGGGTCAAGAAGATCTGGATTTAAGTCCTGCTTTAGACCCTTACCAGCAGCCAGACCCTAAATAAAGTACTCTGCACCTCACTTCCCTCCTCTGTAAAATGGGGATAATATTAGTATTAATCTCAGGTTTATTCTAAGATTATGATGAGATAAGAAGCATGAAGCACTTTGCAAACCTTACAGGTTTATTTATAAACCTTTATAAAGGAGAGCTACTTTTTATTATTAGCTACTGGGGGAAGAAGGGATAGGATCCATCATTTTATTGGTAGGGGGAACTTCTAGTGAGACAACTTCTTCTATCAAGCATCTCTGTAACATTGAGCTGAGGAAGTGAGAATTCAGCAACTTGCCCAGGATCACACAGTCCCTGTGTGTCAGAAACAGGATCTGAACCAAGATTTTCTGGTCTTCAAGGCCTTATGCCCCATTGCAGGTTTTTCCCTCCTGCTTATTATTATTAATGTCAGGAGATAATGTGGGGGCAGCTAGGTGGCTCAGTGGACTGAGAGCCAGACCTGGAGATGAGAGGTCCAGAGTTCAAATCTGGCCTCAGATACTTCCTAGCTGTGTGACCCTGGGCAAGTCACTTAATCCCCATTGACTAGCCCTGACCATGCCTCTGCCTTAGAACCCATCTGCAATGGAAGGAAAGGTTTAAAATAAAAAAGGGGCAGTAAGTGGTTCAAAGATTTGAGAGCCAGGGCTAGAGTCCTGGGTTCCAATCTGGCCTCAGACCCATTAGCTGTGTGACCTTGGGTGAGTCACTTGACCCCTATTGCCTAGCCCTTTTCGTTCTTCTGTCTTGGAACCAATATGCATCCTAAGACAGAAGGGGAGGGTTTAAATGAGAGAGAGAAGGAACAAGGAGTCCTGGTCACCCACCCTTTCTTAGAATGTGCTATGGGTCAGCTCCTTCCTTCCCTTCTATAATGGAGATAAATATCTTTAACCCCATTTTAGAGATGAGGAAACTGAGGCTTAGAGAGGGAACGCCATTTGTCCAAGGTCGCACAGCCTGTAGGTGTCAGGGGAAGGTCTTTCCGATTCAAAGGCTGGAATACCCTCCTCTGGGAAGGCAAAATTGGAAGGAGCCCTTGAAGGATGGAGAGGCAGAAGAAAGAGGAAAGGATGCTCCAAGTGAGGGAAACCGCGTGGATAAAAGTTTGGAGGCAGGAATAGTCAGCATGTGTGCGTGTGCGGACCTTGAAAGCCAGGTGAGGAGTTCACAAACTTCAAACTGCTTTCATCGGGCCCCTCCAGGCTCTGAGTAGCTGCCTCTTACCTACAGGCTCCGCCGCCAGGGAACAACGTGCCGAAAGCCTTTGGGAAACTTCCTCTGATGGATCGGAGAGGGGAGAAAAGGGCAGGGCAGGGAGAGGGGAGGCAGGGAGGCCGGCCCAGGAAGGAGGCCCAAACAAGAGGCCAGCGTGACCGGGGAAGGGAAGGGAGGAGGGGGTAGCTTAGACTTGGCAGAGGGAAGACAAGCCTGAACAGCCAGTTGTTTCTAGAAATTCTCTGGCCAGTCTTGGAATTGGAGGCACCACCAGGGGCTATTTCCCAGCCCTTCGCCCTGGAGCCTTTCCATCTCCGAGGAGGGATGCCCTAGTGAGGGAGGGATGGGGAGACCTGGAGGGAAGGCCACGAGCCCAGACCTGCCCTGGGATATCACCCCGGTGTCTCCTGGGGACCCTGAGCAGTCTGGGGGGAGCCTGGGCCAAGGGGGTTCTCTTGGAGGAGAGTTCCTTGACCTCAGGCACGCCGTCCCCAGGGGATCCGGTTCCTCTGGCCAGGCATGAGGCTGACGGCAGCTCTCCACACACCCGTCTCTACACCTCCCCTTGGCAGAAGGGGAGCCCCGGGTCCCCCTGGAATTGTCTTCTAAGCAGGCCTTGTTTTCTGGAGCCAGAAGGAGGGAAGAGGTGGGGTGCTGGAGGGAGAAACTGAGCCCGTCTGGGGCAGGCGGCCTGGGAGGGACAGGAGGGGGAGAGCGACCCAGAACAGGCCAGAGAGCCAGAGACAGCATCAAGGGCTCTGCTGGGCTGCCGTGGCCAAAGCCTTTGGCTGAACAAGAGAGAGATGAAGGGGCCGCTTCCCAGCAAGCCTGGCCCTGCGGGACAGCTGAGCCCCTCGGCTCAGGCCAAAACCCGCAGCTTCAGAGGGGCCGCAGGGCCCACAGCGGGCGGAGGCCGGACCCCTTGGCTCAGGACCTCGAGGCTGCGGGTTCTCTAAGGCCCCCGGCAGGTGGGCTCGCCCTGCCTCCCTTCCAGCCTTCAGCATCCCTTCCCCATACCCCCATCCCTCAAATGCCCCTAAGAGGATGGGTCTGCTGGGGCTTCCAGGGAGCCTGAGATCTTGTCCCAGGCAGGCGCAGGAGGGAGGCGGTACCTGGGCCAGATCTCAGGCACTCGGCGGGGTGACAGGCGGCCGTGAGCATCCAGATTGCTGGCCTCAGTGAGCACAGAGTAAATGGGTCAATAGTAGCCAGGAGAGACTCCCCCCCCTCTCTGTGGGTGTCTCTCAGTCTCTGAGTCTCTTTTGGTCTCTCTCCGTCTCTCAGTCTCTGGCTCAGTGTCTCTCCCCAGCCCTTAGAGGCAGGGCCCTCTGGGAGGATGCTTCTGACCCATGTTCAGTTGCCCCATACGGTACCCTGATGCACGCATACTCACTCAGCCAGAAACTAAGACCAATAACACTCGGGGCAGCTGGCTGGCTCAGTAGAGAGTGTCCCGGCCTAGAGACAGGAGGTCCCGGGTTCAAATCTGGCCTCAGACACTTCCCAGCTGTGTGACCCTGGGCAAGTCACTTCACCCCCATGGCCTAGCCCTTACCACTCTTCTGTCTTGGGGCCGATACACAATATTGATTCCAAGATTCAAAGGGTTAAAAAAAAAAAAAAAAGATTTGCTTGTGAGAGAGCTGGATGGGAGGAAGGCTCAGGCTGTAACCAGGATGAGGGGGTCAATCTGTGTCTAAGGGGTTGGTCTACAAATCACGGAATCTTCCATTTAGGGATGGAAGAGCTCTAGAGTCAATCCCACACACACACTCCATTTTATAGATGAGGAAAATCAAGTAAGTGTCTGAGGCAGAATCTCAGCCAAGGCTCTCCCGACTGTCCCTCGGGAAATCGGCCCACGGTCCGTGTTCGAGACAAGCCGATGGGGTTCGGGGTCACCGTGGGGCCAATCCGAGGTCGCCATGGGTCTAGGAGCTGGGCTTGGGGACCAGTCTGTGGCTGGGATTAGGGCTAATCCAGGGCGGTGGCAAGGGGGAGAGAGAGCAGCCTGTGGCTGGCAACCGAGTTCTTGTTGTCTGTGGGAAGCCAAGTGACCTACAAAGGCCCGGAGCCCGTGACCTTGTCCTGTGAGGAGGCGGCTCGGCTCCAGGGCTGCCCACACAGACGGGAATGACGAGAGCTGGGCCTCCATCCTTTACAAGCTGTACCTGTCCGCAGGGTCCATTCCCTGGTGTTTCCTTTGGAATCCAGAGCCTTGGGCCGAGTCTTTGGGTAACCCAGATCTTTCCCCAGCGCTGGGCTCTCTCCTCCGTTCTCCGGGCCAGCCCCCTCCCAGTTGCACCACACGAGCGGAGGCCGAGGACAGTGACCTCATGCTTGGTCCTATCAGTGTGAGAACAAGAGTATTTTCTCTGGAAAGCCTACCAGGATGACCTCATTGCTCAATCATTAATGGCCTGGGATCCCAGGGAGGCCAGAAGTTTCTGGAGCTCTTCTTTCTGTGGGTTCGGTTTTGCCTGGGGTGGGGGGAGACCTATGGGAGAGAGGAGAGGGGGTGGCCTGCTTCTGACTGAGCCTTCCCCCTCAACACCGGCTGATCTCTAATCCCAGTCCCATGAGCCCTAGCCCTGAGCAGAGACTAACCTCTAATCCTGACCACAGACTGACCTCTAAATCCAGGCACATATTTCCCATCTAGCCGCAGTCACAGACTGACCACTAACCCAAGGCATACTAGGATCACGGATCTGAGAGATGGAAGGGATCCCACAGGCCACCTAGTGTCACTCTTCTATTTTTACATATTGGGAAACTGAGACCCGGATAAAAATGTTGATTTTTATCAAAGATACGAGCGACATAGCCAGTTTCTCTGATTCCAAATCTAATCCTCTTCCCCTCCCCACCTCAATAGATTCCTGACCCTCTAGATCAGAAACAAGTAGCCTTAGGCACCAAGAGGAACAAGGGAGAGGGCAGGAATGACTCAGTGGGGCACCCCGAATGCTTGAGGACCAGCTCCACAGGTCGTCTTCTTCATCAGCCTTGGGGGAGGCAGGAGCAAAGGAGAAGACTGGGTGTCTTCCTCCCTCTCCTTCCCCCAAGGACTCTAGAGCAGATCCTCATGCGTGGTTGGCCGCCATCTATTTTGGTGCTGATGGTCATCTCCATAGGGACAACCGTGAGTGGGGACTCCTGCCTGTCCCTAAATGTCAGATTGATGATGACTAATAGAGAATTCCCTGTTTCCTTTATAGGGGTCCCAGGTGCTGTTCCTGGGGCTGTTCCTGGAGGGGTCTACTATCCAGGTAAGGAGCATATAGCTCAATCTCTCTCCTCCTTGACCTCCCCTTCCCAGTCTGGTTTGAGTTTCTCCAGCACCTAGCACTATGCCTAGCACATAGTAGGTACTTCCTAAATCTTTCTTGGGATTGCACTGGATATTCCTTCCCTCATTGCTACTTGGGATGAACTCAAGGAAGGACAATATGGCAGTCTTCACAGTTTTTTTCCAAGGACCAGCAACCCTGGTTCACTCAATACATACCACCCCAAAAGCTATAGAACCCTAGAAAACCAAAGGCAGAAGGGACCTCAGAGATCATCTGATCTGACCTCTCTCATTTTGCATAAGGGAAATGACTTGTCCAAAGTCATACCAATGGTCAAGAATAGAACTTCTAGCTTCTACACTGCCTTAATTTTCCTCATGCTAAATGGCTGGGGGCAGGGAGGAGGAGAGGACAAGAAGGAAGAAGTAAAGAACTACTTTTTCACGATAGCACCTTCTGTTCTGGAATCTCCTCTCTCCCCTCCTCCCCAGCATGCAGCCTCATAGCTTTGGGTTCCACACAGTGAGTGGTAATGGGTAGATTAACGCTCTCTTCTGGGGAAATATTATGCCTCAGCCAAGTCAAAAGACAAAAGATTCATTGTTCAGCACAATGACCAACCGTGATTCCAGGGAAGTGATTCATGCTGCCCACTTTCTGACCCAAAAGGGACAGACTCGAGATGAAGAAAGACACATATTTTTGAATGTAGTCAATGGGGGAATTGGTTTGCATATTTTTGATAAGAGTTTTAGTTTTATTTTTCTCCCTCCAGTGGAAGGGAAAGAAAATAAATCTTCACTAATTGAAAAAAACACAAAACTCAATTTCCCAAAAAATACACAAGCCCCCAAAAACTTCTCTTAGAGGGGATTGCTAATGTGTTTAAACCCTTACTTTCTGTCTTAGAATCATTACTAGCTATCAGTTCCAAGGCTGAAGAGTGGTAAGGGCTAGGCAATTAGGGTTAAGTGACTTGCCCAAGGTCACATAGCTAGGAAGTGTTTGAGACTAGATGGGAACCTCCTTATCTCTCTCTCTTCCACTGAGACACCTAGCTGCCCCTAATGGTGGAAGTAGGAGATAGGAAGACCTTCTCAAACTTCTGTACTCACCTTCGGTTGGCCCCATGTATTTCAGTCATGAACTGAAACCAGTCCCACACTGCTCCAACAAGGTTGCTAATGTCTGGCAAGAAGGGGATGCTTTGTGGACAATCATCCCCTGTCACCATCTTCTCCCACTGAGGATGGCTAGAATTCTTTTTGGACCAGGCGTTACGACCAACCCTAGTTTGTGTGGGGAGATGGCTCTTATGCCACTTAGGGCTGATGACAAAGGATCTAACCTTTTCTCCCTGCTCGGTTGTAGGAGCTGGTGGTCTTGGAGGCCTTGGAGCTGGAGGCCTCGGACCTGGAGGCCTTGGAGCTGGGGGTCTAGGAGGAGCAGGTGAGGTTGAGAACTTTGTTACACGATGGAGAACAAGAAAGTCCAATCTCTGGTAGCCACATTCCCAGTCAGAGAATAATACCCTATCTAGTGTTTTCTGTTCAAAACACTTTCATACACTCAGGCAGAAGCTGAATTTTTCCCATTAACTTGTTAGAGATGAAATGGAACTTCAAGATCATCTTGTCTCAATCTATTCCTTTTACAAATGAGGAAACTGAGGCCTATTGCGATCAATTGACTTGCTCAAGATCATTAAGCAAGACAAAGACAGTCAGGACTAGAATAACCTAGGTTTCTGGACACCCTTGTCCAATACTATTCACCCCAGAGGACCTCGGAGCTCTCAAGGGGATCCAGTCTAAGATTTAGTGTCTAACCTATTGAGAGATAGAGGAAGAGAGCTGAGGGTGGAGGAAGTTGGGTACAGCCCTCTTGGGAAATGTTCTAGCTCACCATCTTTACTCAAAGAGCCTCCACAGTAGAGATGATGGCCAGGATTCAAGAGGACTCCTTGGAGAACTTGTTTTCCCCCTGAAGTAAAACACCCAGATTGAGACTGATAAGTTCTTGTTTTTCCTCCAGGGCTTGGGGCAGGAGGCAAACCACCCAAACCAGGTAAGGCATCTTCTCACCATCTCTGATCACCATCTGTGACCGCCTTCAGGGACCAGAGATGAGCTGGGTTGAGGAGGACCAGCAGTCGTAGGATGGGGGACATAAGGGTTGGGAGGAAGCAAAAGACCAAAGGGGAAATTGGAGCATTCTGGGACTTCTCCAAAAGAGGGACAATGCATATCTCCCCAGCTTAGCTAGAAAACTCTCATGCTGGGCAAGAGCACCTTCCTTAAAGGCTGTGAGGATGAAACAGACAAATGAGGGGCCCTGAAGGGTACCACAAGGATGGAGAAGCATCCTTTACTTTAGGAAGTGAGGCCTCTGGACATTCCCTACAGACTGAAGTCATTCCTGGCCTAGAATCTTTGATGAAAGGGTCACAATTAGCTGGTACTTTATGCATTATGCAGCAGACATTTAGGATGAAAGGGACTTCAGGAGCTACTGAATACACAAACACGTTTTACAGATGGATAAACTGAGGCCCAGAAAGGGGCAGTAACTTACTCAAGGTCACGCAGCATTAAAGGAGTACCTGAATCTGAACCTAGGTCCTCTGACCCTAAGTCTAGCACTTTCAATTGCAGCATATGACCACCACAACAATGACAATAGCAATAGCATTTATAGAGTACTTTAAGATTTGTGAAGTGTTTTATATTTATTATCTCATTTTATCCTCACAACCCTGGCAAGTAGGAACCATTATTATCCCCATGAAACTGAGATAGACAGAAATTAAGTCATTTCCCCAGATTCATGCAGCCAGGGGGTATCTGAGACTGGCTTCAAACTCAGGTAGAGGCTAATATTATCCCCATTTTACAGATGAAACTGAGGCAAATAGGGTTAAGTGACTTGCCCAGGGTCGCACAGCAAGTCGGTATCTGAGGCTGGCTTTGAACTCAAGTAGAAGTTATTATTATCTCCATTTTACAGATAAAACTGAGGCAAATAGGGTTAAGTGACTTGCCCAGGGTCACACAGCAAGTCGGTATCTGAGGCTGGCTTTGAACTCATTTTACAGATAAAACTGAGGCAAATAGGGTTAAGTGACTTGCCCAGGGTCACACAGCAAGTCGATATCTGAGGCTGGCTTTGAACTCATTTTACAGATAAAACTGAGGCAAATAGGGTTAAGTGACTTGCCCAGGGTCACACAGCTAATAAGTATCTGAGGCTGGCTTTGGACTTAGGACCTGATTAAGAAGGACAGAACAAGATCCAAAGGGACATATTGGATGGGGATGGGAGCTTCAGTCCCATCCAGGCTTAAGGGGCTCCCATCCTCGGAGAGCCGCCCCACATGGGGATTTGGCTCCTCTTCTGCGGTCAGCATCCGTACCTGTCTCTGAGACATGAGCTCTGACATGGCTCCGGTTCCTACAGGATGTCGGGGGGCCTCTTACGAAATCCCATTGTTCCGTGAGCCAAGTGTGAATGAATCCACTCGAAAACACCTGGATTCAGTTTCTCTCGAAAATCCATCTGGGCTGGGAGCCATTGGAGAACTTCGGGGCCTGAGGGGCTCAGAGGGGTTCAGGTTTCTTTGGAAGCGAAGGAGGAAGCCGGGGAGGACCCGGCCTTTGCTGAGTTTCCTTATCTGGGCAAATCACAGATGCCTTCTGGGATTGTTCCCCAACTTCCAGGCAGAGGTTCATGGGCCCAAAGCCTCATGAATGTAGAGTGGTAGAGCACCTCAGAAGCCATCCACTCCCACCCCTTCATTTTACAGATGAGGAAACTGAGGCACAAACAGGGGAAGTGAGTTTCCCAAGGTCACGTATGTCATACATTTATAAGACCCTAGATATAGAGCTAAAAGGGACCCGAGAAGCCATCCACTCCAATGCCCTCGTTTCACAGATGGAGAAACTGAGGCACAAGGCAGGGAAGTGAGTTCCTCATGGTCACACGTATAATAAGTTTATAAGGGACCCTAAAGACCTTCTAGTCCAACCCACTCCTTGTTAAAGAGGAGAAAGCCAGAGATGACCCGACTATCTGTGGCTTCCCAACTGCTGCTCCCTGGGAAGGAGAGGCAGCAAAGGAGACAGCGTCCCTCCCAACATCCCTGGGAGGTGATCAGAGCAGATATGGTTGCCCCATTTTATATTGGAGGAGTGAGTGTCTTGCCCAAGTCACACGCATCGAGGCAGTGATCTAGGACTCGGGGTTCCCCACTCCTAGGCTAATCCACAAGGGAAACTGGGGGAGGGAGTGTGCCCTGGATATTGGAAACGGCAGTCCAGGCAGAGGGATGGACGTCGTGACTTCTCAAGTCCTTCTCCGGTCCAAGAGAACGAGCCCTGGCTTTGGGGGGTGCGGTTTTGGGGTTCGAATCCCACCTCTGACCCGTGTGACTTTGTGCAGGTCCCTTGACCTTTATGGATCTCGCTTTCCTCCTCTGTAAAACGAGAGGGCTGGGGTCTCTCCCGGCTCCAAAGCCAGGCCTCTGATCCTCCTAGACTGAGGATTAGGGGTTGGAGAGCCTGAAGGGCTAACATTTGGGTGAGCCGGCTTTCTGGAGGCCTTTCTGGGGCTGGGCTGCATGTTTGGGACTTGGGAACAACTAATCCCCTGGCTAAGGGTGATGGGGAGGGAGAAAATCACAGCTGCCTTAGCTCCGCCGACTGCCTCCTCCTCCACCCCCTGCACGGGCCTGTGCCAGGGCTCCCCGGCAGGCACTGGGGCTTGGTGTCCATAGAGCAGAGCTGAGCTGCTGCCCAGCGTAAGCCTCTCCCACCCTCCGTGGCGCAGCTGGAGGCCCCGCACAGCTGGGAGCCTGAAGTGTCTGGGGCCCGAGGAGCCAGCGGCTGGCCTCCCCCAGCATCCTACGTGGGGCGAGGGCCAGAGAGGCAGGGAGGGACACATCCGAGGAAAGACGAGATGGAAACAGAGACAGAGGAGAGGCAGAAATGGACACAGGCAGAGAGAGACAGAGACAGAGACAGAGACAGAGAGACGAAGGGAGGGAGGGAGACAGAGAGACAGAGAGACGAAGGGAGGGAGGGAAAGAGAGACAAAGAGAGAGAAAGAGAGAGAGAGAGAGAGGAGAGAGAGACAGACAGACAGAGACAGAGAGACGAAGGGAGGGAGGGAGAGACAGAGACAGAGAGAGACACACACACAAAGGGAGGGAGGGAGGGAGAGACAGAGTGACGAAAGAGACAGAAATACAGATGGGAGTGGGAGAGAGCCACAGAGAAACAGAGACACTACATAGGGGCTCAAGAGATAGGTAGAGACAGGGACAGACAGGTAGACTAAAGAGAAAAGGAGAGAAAAGGTGAGGAGAGACAGGTAAATAGAGACAAGGGGAGAACAGCAAAGAGACAGAGAGGAAGGTGGGGAGATGACCAAATTTTCAAAAAGATACAGATTGGGGTAGTTAGGTGTCCCAGTGGTTAGAGAACGAGACCTGGAGTCAAGAGGATCTAGGTTAACATTTGGCCTCAGACTCTTCCTAGTTGTGTGACCCTGGGCAAGTCACTTAGCCCTCACTGTCAAGCCCTTACTGCTCTTCTGTCTTGGAACTAATACACGGTGTTGATTCCAAGGTGGAAGGTGAAGGTTTAAAATAAAAGATACAGAGACTTCAGGAGAGGATGGAGAGAGGGAAAGAGATGGAAGGAAAGAGAGAGAGAGACAGAGAGAGAGACAGAGAGAGACAGAGACAGAGAGAGACAGAGAGAGACAGAGAGAGAAAAATAGAGACAAAGACACAAAGACAAAGTCAGAGAATAATAGAGAGACAGAGATGGAGAGAAAGAAAGAGATGGTAAGGGAAACACAGAGAGACAGTGAGTGAGAGACACATAAGAGATATTTCCCCCTAATGGAGTAGAATGGAGAGGGAAAGGAAATGAGAGAAGATGAAGGAGACAGAGACAGAGAAAAAGGGAGACAGGCAGAGCAAAGAGGGAGGAAGAAATGGAGAGAGGGAGGGAGAAAGTAGAAGGGAAAGGAAGGCTGCTTCCAGGAAAGGAGAGGGGCATTGGTGGGGTATCCATGAGTATGTCTGATTTCAAATGGGGGAGATGGAAGTTGCTGCTGGTCCTCCTCTCCTCTCCCCGTCCCCCTTTCCACTGCAGAAGCTCATTCCATCCTCTCCTTTCCAGGTATTGGCGGGCTTGCTGGACTCGGAGCAGGTAAGTCTAAGACTCTCCCATCCTCCTCCCACACTGTGACTTTATTTTCATTCTGAAGTTGGAGATGGCATTAGTGAGGAATGATGGGGCCCCCCTGGGGACTCCCTAAAGCCCCCTTTGGACTCCAAATGTTTCATCCATCCCCTGTCAGGTAGGCAGAACACTAGGAGGCTCCTTAGGGTAGAGGAGAAGGCTTAACAACCTCTCTCTCAGGGACCAGTCTTTTCCCAATCCTAAGAGGGAGTCAGAGACCTCAGGGACACTCTATTCAGTCCCCACCTCCACAGAGGGTGCAGTGGGTGTGACCATTAGCTGAACACTAAGAAACATGGTGATGAGATCTTGAGAGGGACTCTAGAATGATCATCTGTGAAGAACCCTAGACAAAGGTTTAACTTGACCCTTTTAAATCCTCCACAGGAGAACTTAGATGACCAGTCCCTATCCCCATCTCTCTCTCTCTCTCTCTCTCTCTCTCTCTCTCTCTCTCTCTCTCTCTCTCTCCTTCCTCTCTCTCTCCTTCCCTCTCTCTCCTTCCTTCTCTTCCTTTCTCTCTGTCTCTCTCTGTCTCTCCTTTCTCTCTTCTCTTCTCTTTTTGTCTCTCTGTCTCCCTCTGTCTCTCTGTCTCTCTCTGTCTCTTTCTTTCTCTCTCTCTCTTTACTTTTTGTCTTAGTATCAGTTTTAAGTCAGAAGAGTGACCAAAGCTAAGCAATGGAGATTAAGTGACTTGCCCAGGGTCACACAGCTACAAAGCATCTGAGGCTAGATTTGGACCCAGGTTCTCCCAATCAAGGCCCGGCACTCTATCCACTGTGCTGCCTGGCTACCCCACCCGATTTTCTTTTAAGGGAAATCCTTCCTGTCCTTTTCAAAGGCCTCACACCAAGTCCAAGTCTAGAAAGACAACATCTGCCATCAGCTGGCCCAGAGTGTTTTACCGAAGGGGGAAAGGCGGCCTCATCCTCATAGTGCTCTTTGGACTTCTCCCCCCCCCCCAAAGTCTTTTCCCGCCTTCTCTTACTTGATTGTCTCCTCACAACAAACCAAGAAGGCAGGTGCTGCTATTCCTCTCTGACAAACGAGGAGGCAGGCCCAGAGGAATGAAGTAGCTTTTGCCCAAGAGCACATCCATAGTAAGTGATAGAGGAGGGGCTTTCAGACCCCCAAACCTGGGCTGAGGCGAGCTTCCCATTGTTCCTCTGACACCAAAGACCTCTCCAAGGGCAGGCCCCTGGGGAAGAAAGAGGGGACGGGCACCCCAGATTCTGAAGGCGGTCTTACGGACGTTGGCAGTGCTAGTCAGGCAGAGTAAGAGCAGAGCATCATGGGAGCCCATCCAAGGTCCCCCTCCAGTGCTGAGACTCTATAACTCCAAGGACATCCCTCTGGGAGTCATCGCATCAGAATGAGGCAGTATAGAGTAGTGGAAGATGCTAGACTTGGGAACAGGAAACCTGGGTTCAAGGCTGGGCTCCAACCTTCCCTCACAAAGGCAAGTCACTTAATTTCTCCAACTCCCAGTTTCTTCATCTATAAAATGGGGTTGGACGATGGATACTAACCACCTCCCTGAGTTGCCAAGAGGATAGTTTCTTGCACATTTTTAAAGCCTTGGTGAAATGGAGATGACTTTTGACAGGCAGGTTGGTGTATGGAAGGAGCTCTAAGGGGCCCAAGAACATAGCTCGGCAGGGCTGGAAGGGACTTTGGACACGGAAGGACAGGGCTGAGAAGGAGCTCAGGAGATGGAACACTGGAGCTGGAAGACATCAGGATGGCGAAGGCCTTGAGCCCTTGCCACGGAAGGGTCACTCGGAGGACTCGCCGATCTTTAGATCAGAGAGGACACTCAGATGCGTGATGGGTGTCCCCAGGCATCTGAGGGATGTTCTGAGGGAGGAACAGGGAATCGACTTGTTCTACTGGGCCCCCCAAATCAGGCCTTTGAGCAATTAGTGGAAAGTGCAGAGGCAGAGTGAGCCTTGATGTCGGGAACAAAAAAACAAAAAACTTCCTCAGTAAGACGTCCAAAAGGCAGATGGACTGCTTCGATCAGGAGTCACCAAAGGTTCCCGAGCAAAGGTTGGCTGTTTCTTGCCACATCCTTAATCAGGTACTGCTGCTGAGATCCAGCCCGGGGATGTGATCACTTTAAAGAGAAAGAAACTGAGGCTCAGAGAGACTTGGCTGAGATGGCACCTCTGTGTCTTTTCCCCTAATGGCTAGAAGCAAGTGTAGAGCCCAGATCAGGATCTCCCCAATTCCAAGCCCAAGGTTCAGGCCACGACATCCTTTCCCTGTGAAACAGCTCTATCGAAGCTCGTGGGCATGATCCTCTCAGCCCCAGATCCCCAAATGGCTGCCCCTGTCCCATTAATGCTGCTTCCAGCCCCAGGTAGAATGGATCATGGGAGAAAGAGGGCTTAAAGCAAAATTCATATGCCTAAATATATCCCAAGATTCTCCCCTTCCCATAATTCCCCTTCCATGGGAGTCAAAGAAGAAGACTGAGCCCCATTCCTGGGGAGCCACAAAGCGGCCAGGTGTTCAGAGATCCGCATCCCTCCTGCTCGCTCTCCCTCACCCCCTTACTCCCCCCCCCAGCCTGTGACCCCAGCCACCCTCTGTCATTCATAAGAAAGGCTCTGACCCTATTGGGTCCCTTGCTGAGTGGCCCCCTGGGTCCCAGCAGCCCCAGGCTTTGTGTTTCCAGTTTGTGGAAAGAAAAACAAAGACCATCTTTCCACATAATTGAAAACAAACTCTGTACAGTTGTGAACTCCCATTGCCCATCAGTTCCTCTAGCCAAAGGCAGTGGAATTTCTGCCTGGAGCAGGGAAAGAGGGAATGATTAGCCCCAGATGTTGGAAGGGGAAAGGAGACCAGAGCCAGAGGGACCCATTCCACCCCTCATAAACATTTCAGTTTCAATCTGTTCATGGATGGACTCCCCAAGAGACAGGCCAGGGAGAAAGAGCTCGAGAAGGAGAAAGACTGCAGAGTTTGGGGGTGATGGACAACTAACGAGGCTCCCAACCGAGAGGCCAAAGATGGAGGGAGCCATTGGGGAGCCAAGAAGACGGAGGGCAGAACGCAGGAAAAAAGAGATGGCCTGGGAAGAGAGGGAAGCAGATGAAAGCAGATGGAGGCAAAGAGACTAAAACAAATCCTCAGCTCAGCTACCACGGGAAGGAACCCTGGCGTGGGGAGCCCTGCCTCTCTTCCTTGTGCCCATTTCTCTGGGCCTAAGTCTCCTCCTCTGTAGAATGGAGGGATGAGACTGGATGGCCTCAGAGGACCCTGTCGGTTCCACCCCCAAGATCCTTTCTCAATCCCTCCACAAAGAATGTGATGGGAGGAGAGTGACTGATGAGTGTGATGGTGCCCTCCAGCCCAGGCTTGGAGTATCCCTGAGTTCACTTGATCTCTTTCTCTCTCCAGGCGCTGGAGGACTTGGAGGACTTGGAGGAGGTGAGTGTCAGAAGTAGGACCCAAAGACTTCTCCATCGGTGGCTGATGAAGTTCGCCTTAAACAAAATGGAGTCCGTGGAACCAACCAAGGATCCATCCATGCCGTATTTCGCTTTCAAATCATAGAAATTTAATCCCAAAGAATCTCAGAGGCCAACTCCTTCCTTTTGCAGAGGGACAACCAATCGCCAAGAGTTTAAGTCCTCAGTAGGAGCCAGGCACAGTGAGAGGCACTGGGGGTGCAAATGCGAAAGCTTCCATTCTAACTAAAGAGAATCTACATAGAGAAGATGTATATATACATATCCAGATGATATATAAATATTTATATTAGCCACACACATATCCACATGTATTTGGAGATCTGTTTATGGAGATTTTTAATGGGGAAAGAAAAATAAAGAGAGAGAGAGAGAGAGAGAGAGAGAGAGAGAGGAAAGAGAAACAGAAACAGTGACAGAATCAGAGAGAGAAAGAAAGAGACAGTCATACAGAGACAGACAGACAGACAGAAACAGAGATACACAGAGACAGATACAAAGACAGAGAGAGATAGAGACCCAAAGACAGAGACAGAGGGAGAGAGAGAGAAGAAAGAGGAGGGAGAGGGAGAAGAGGAAGAGAGAAGAGAGAGAGAGAAAGAGAGAGAAAGAGAGAGAGAGAGAGAGAGAGAGAGAGAGAGAGAGAGAGAGAAACAGAGAGAGAAGGAGAGAAAGTGAGGGAGAGGAAGAGATAGAAGAGATAAGAATACGTCCCTGCCATATTCTTAACCTTTACTGGGCTCTGGGAAGGCTCTGGGAAATATACAAGATATGGTTCCTATCCTCCATATGGAGAGAAAGGACCAATATGCCATTATATAACTGGGTGACCTTGGATAAATCACCTTTCTTCTCAGGGCCTCAGTTTCCCCCCTCCATAAAATGAAGAAGTTGGACTAGAACAGGGCTTCTTAAGCATTTTTGTGTCATGGATCCTTTGGGCAACCTCATAAAACCCACAGATCCCTTCCGTGGCCTCCTACCTTCACAGTTGAAAGCCATGTTCACTTTCAGTTTGAGATAAATGAAAATTAAAATGCCCTTTTTCTCCTCCAAGTTCTTGGCCCTCTCAAAACGTGCCATGGAGCCCAGGTTAGGAGCCCTGCTTCAGAGTTAGGCCCCCCCTGGCCTAGCCTAGGGCTCCTATTAGCTAACAGCCGAAGAGAGAATGAGGACAGACAATCTAGGAGTAATTTCCAAAGCAGACAAGTCAGTGGTATAAGAGTTCCGAGGAGGGGACATCTAGGTGAGCCCTTTGGGCTGGTGCTGATGGAGCTGAAATGAGGTGAGGGGAGGGAGAGGCTTTGCAATGGGCCTTCGAGGCTGAGCAGAATCTGGGCTTGGGAAGAAGAGTGGCGGAAGACACTGCCATTCAGGAACAGGATCAAGTGTTCCCTGGTCATGGCGAATGTCTTGCACCTAAGGACGTGATCTCCCATGGGGGCAGGGGCCTACAGGAAGGACCACGGGGGCAGAAACTCAGGGTGAGATACTTATCTTCGCCTCTAGTGGGAATAACTCATAGCTTCTCTTTCACAGGGCTGGGCGGCTACCCAGGGGGAGTCTACCCAGGAGGACTACTGACGGGCCCTGCAGCGGGAGCAGCAGCTTATAAAGCTGCTGCCAAGGCTGGTGAGTATTCCTCGGTGGGATTCCCCTCAAAGAAAGGAAGTGGGATCCCTCACATCCACATGTCGCTTCTTGTTTGGGGTGGCGTGGTCTTGTTCATCCTATCCCCTCCTCACCCACACATACACAAGCAGGTCGGGACTTATCCGGCCCATTTTACAAAAAGGGAAACTGAGGCTCAGAGAGAGATGATGGCACGCCCATGGTCACGTGGCTAGTGAGGGACAGAGCTAGGGCCAGGGTTTTCTCTTGCACCTGAATGCAATGCCTGTCGTACCTTTTTCCTTTTCTGATTCTCCAGGTCTTGGTGCTGGCGGTGTTGGCGGTGTTGGCGGTGTTGGTGGTGTTGGTGGTGTTGGTGGAGTTGGTGGAGTCGGTGGTGTTGGTGGTGGTGTGGGAACTGGTGTTGGAGGAGTTGGAGGTGTTGGTGGTGGAGTGTCCACAGGTAAAGTCTTTCTGTCCTCTCTGTCCACCAAGGGACATGATGACCCAAGGTGGTCTGGGGTCCTCCTGGAGCCAACTCTGAAGAGTCGGACCTTCTCTCATTCCCCCACCAGGTGCTGTGGTGCCTCAGACTGGAGCAGGAGTCGGGGCTGGAGGAAAGCCAGGGAAAGTTCCAGGTAAGTACTGATGTCTCCAGAGAAACAAAGAAGATGAGGTCAGATCAATGGTCCCCTGGGGCAGCTGGGTGGCTCAGTAGATTGAGAGTCAGGCCTAGAGACAGGAGGTCCTGGGTTCCAATCTGACCTCAGGCACTTCCCAGCTGTGTGACCCTGGGCAAGTCACTTGACCCCCATTGCCCACCCTTACCTCTCTTCTGCCTTGGAATCATTTTTAAGTATCTACTCTAAGACAGAGGTTAAGGGTTTAAAAAAACAAGGGGGCCCAGAATGGCCAGTAGGTTTCAGGGCACCATGGAATGAGGACAGACAAAAATGGTGAGGTCTCTTCTCTCTAGAGAGAAAAGCTTGGGGAGATGATGTAGAACAATAAAAAATTTTCTGTATTTAGAATTAGAGGCCAGACTCTGCCATTTAGGACCACTGAGAAAGTTACTGAATTTCTTTAGGCCTCAGTTTCTCCCTTTGTAAAATAAAAGGTTTGAGCTCAGTTGCCTAAAAGACCCCTTTTAGCTCGAAAGCTATGATTCTGTGCTGATCGGAAGTCAAGTTGGACCATGATTCCGTTCACCAAACCTTCCTACCAAGGCTATAAAACCTACAGCTGCTGGTTCAATCCAACGCTGTCTGGTTTTTCGGGGAGGAAGGAACTGAAGCCCGTCCAAGGTTCAAAGAGTTACGGGGAGGACTCAGAGAAGCGCCCGAGCCCCCTGACATTTTTGTCGGCAGCAATCAAGTAACAAGCATTTATTGGGCACCTGCTGTATGCCAGACACTGTGTTCAAGCACCCTGTCTGCCTCGCCTCCCCCCGCAAGCTCCGAGGAGGTGATTTTAGGACAAAAAGGCCAACTCCACGTATCAGGGAGCCAACATCTGGAACTCGTCACTGGGGGAGGTGGGACAGACTAGAAATAGAAACATGTTTCAGAAGGCTTTGGATAAATTCATGGATGATGGATCCCTAACAGGTCATTTAGGGAAAGCAGGGCTGGATCTTGGGGGACAGGCGTGGGATGAGGGGCTGGACACATATCTGTGACCTGGGAGGAAAATGTCAGAGGGGACAGGGGCCTCCTTGAGACCCCTGAGAGAGACCAAGACGGAGAGACACACAGAGAGAAAGAGGGTCAAAGAGGCCAGGAGTGACCCTGACTGAGGGGGCAGGGCAACCAAGATGGGTTTGAGGAGCAGAGGAAGACTCTGTGACTTTAATGTGGCCCACAGCCATTCCCTGTGACTTGCTTCTCTCTTTGGGCTCTTACTACTTGTTCACCCCCCTCGTGACTGTTCACACCACCTACTTTGTCTCTTTGTAGGTGTGGGGCTTCCCGGAGTCTATCCAGGTGGAGTTCTTCCAGGAACAGGTAAGGACAAGACTGGGAGGGGGTCAGGAGAGATTTGGGGAGCGCCTACTGGGCAGGGAGAAAACGATGGTTACCACCATCTCCTAGACAAGACGCCAGGACCACCACCCCAACCCTAGCCCATAGCTAACTTTTCAGGAAGCATTCCCTCCAGCTTTTGAGAGCCAGGCTCATGAGAAGAGGATTGTGGGTCACTTTTCCTCGTGTCTAAAAGATCTAGAGAGGTGACATTTTAAGATGTTCTTGTCTTGGCCAACTCTTTATGACCCCATTTGGGATTTTCTTGGCAAAGATTCAGGGGTAGTCTGCCATTTTCTTCTCCAGCTCATTTTATAATTGGGGAAACGGAAGCAGACAGAATTAAGTGACTTGCCCAGGGTCACACAGCTAGCAAGTATCTGGGGCCAGATTTGAACTCATGAAGACACTGTCTTGCCGACTTCAGGCCCGCATGCTCTCCGGCTGCCCACTTAGATGGATAAGAGATAGCTGATGTATTGAGAACTCCCTCGATGTCCATCACTGGGCTAAGTATTGGGGATTCAATTTCAAGAGAGCAAGAGAATTCCCTGCCCCCAGAATGCTTACATTCTATCGGGGGAAGACAAAACGTACGACGGTGCTGGAAGCGAGGAGGGGCTGAGGATGCTGTAAAGAGGCAGCTGGAAGGGTTGGACAGGGAGAGCCTCTCGCTCACGCTCCCAGCCTGGCATCGCAGGAGCAGCGTCCAGGGCTTCGGGGGGCTAGAGCTGGGCACGAAGCCAGCAATGGCTGGCACGGGGACAGCGTGGTACAGAGGTGGCTGCGGAGTGTCTCTTCCCCGGCCGTTCTCTGAAGGAGGCCAGCTGCCTCCCCAGTGCCGTGACTTACAAGGAGGACCGAGGAGGAGGGATGCGGGTGGCTCCCGGCCAATGGTCCCCACTCTAGGAGGCTCAGCACAGAGCCCGTGTCCCACCTCCAGCGTGTCAGAAGCACAGATTTCCATTTTGAAAGATAACACATTTTCTAATTCCGGATGTGTTGGGAGTGTAAAGGGGCCTCATCCTCTTCTCACCCTCCCACATCTGAAATCCCCTAAAATTCCTCTTTCCAGCCTGCTTTTACATCTCGTTCCCAGAGGCAGGGCTCCTCTGTCTCCCACCTTCCTGGTGCCCTCTTCTACAGGGGGCACCCAGCTAAATGCCAAGAGGACACCCCAACGTCCCAAGAGACCGTGATTCCTACCCTTGAGACACTTCCCTGGGAGAAGGAGAATAATGATGGCACTTTCACAGCTGTGAAAGTCCTTTATAGATATTATCTCACACACAACAACCACAACAACCTCCCCCCCCCGAAATCCCCATTTTACAGATGAGGAAATCAAGGCAAACAGAGATGAAGTGGCTTGCCCAGGGTCACACAGCTAGTCAGGGAATGAAATCAAATTTGAACTCAGGTCTTCCTGGCTCCATCCCAGAGCTCTGTCCACTGGTCTTATTCTACAGGCTCCATATTGACAATAGTGTCCGTCAGAGCTCAGAGAAGGGGGAACTCGCTGTTGGCCCCTGCGGTCAAGGAAGGCTTCCCAAAGAGCATGAGACTTGGGGGGCACCACACAGAATGGGCAGGACTGGGCCAGGCCCATGGGAGGCCAGAGACCACCCCTATTCTGGTTAGAGAGTGAGGGATGGTGTAGACCAGGGTCTGCACTTCTGTCTTCAGCGAACATGCCTTCTTTGGGTTTCAGGAGCCCGATTCCCCGGAGTAGGAGTCCTGCCAGGGGTGCCAACTGGAACTGGAGTCAAGTCCAAAACCCCAGGTAAGGGACTAACTGAAGAAAAAGGCCTACGATCCTGCCCCATGGCCAAACCAGTGCCTTAAACACCCCTTGCCAGTAGCTCTAACAATCTCCCCAGAACTGGGGGTTTATCTCCATCAAGCAAGGATAAAAAGGAGATGAGTTTAAAGTTTAAAACCCTGGGGGCAGCTGGGTAGCTCAGTGGATGGAGAGCCACGCCTAGAGACCGGAGGTCCTGGATTCAAATCCGGCCTCAGACACTTCCCAGCTGTGTGACCCTGGGTAGGTCACTTGTCCCCCACTGCCCACCCTGACCACTCTTCCGCCTTGGAGCCAATACACAGAAGTTGAGGGCTTAAAACAAAAAAACAACCAAAAAAAATAAAGTTTAAAACCCTTACCTTCTGTCTTAGAATCTATACTAATTATCAATTCCCAGACAGAAGAGTGGCAAGGTCTAGACAATGGGGATTAAGTGACTTGCCCAGGGTCATACAGCTAGGAAGTTTTGATTTGAACCCAGAACTTGCTGTCTCTGTCTTGCCTGGTTCTCTATCCACTGAGCCACCTTGTTGCCTTCTATAGTAGCATTTTAAAAGTGATGAAATAATAATTAAGGGAATGAATTCCTAATCATGGAATCTAATCAAAGTAAGGAATCTCAAATGGGTAAATTTTAGACATCAGACAGAAACTATGGGAGAAGTATGAAGGGTGTTGGTGGGAGAGTAAGAGAGGAGATGGAAGACTTGTTTAATTTAGTCGCCAACCATCTGAGTCCTCCTGGGTATTTCAATTATCTTAGAAGCATTTTAAATCCTTTCCCACTGAGGGCTCAGGGGAAATACCCACATTTCAACATTTAAAAGAATGATCTCTTTTTATAGCTTCTTAAAGGACTTGCAAAGACTGTTTTAGTGATCCATATAATAGTTCTTGGAGAGCAGGGCAAGGATTATTGTTCCAGTTTTACATATGAGGAAACTGAGGTCAGTAGAGGTAAAATGACTCAGTCAAAGTCACACAGTGAGAGTGGCAGAGGCAGTTGCCCTGCAATTCTAGCATTCTTCCCTCTACCATGTTTCTCTTTTCTTTTTTTCTCAAACCTCTCCATTCTGTCCTGGTAAAAACTCTAAGACAGAATGGCATGGGTTAGGCAAACAGAGGTTAAGTGACTTGCCTAAAGTCATAGAGTCTGAGATCAAATTAGAACCCAGGTCCTCTGGACTCCAGATGCCTCTCTTTTCAAGGATAAAATTTGGCTTCTTATCTATGACTGTGGTTCTTCTGGGCACACACCTCAGCCCTATTAGGGCCAAATCCTTGGAAAGGAAATTTCACGGTGTCCCATCTGAGGTGCTGGCCAACATTGACAGGTTGGGGGGGAGGGGGCAGACCCCAAACATCCCAGTGAAAACTGAAAATATCTGGATTTTTAAATAATCTGAGGTGGACTAATTTACCCAAGGTCACAGAGGTAGGAAGATGATTTGAACCCAGATCCTCGGACTCCAGAGCCAGCCTCTTCCGCTGCTCCAAACTGAAGTGGTACATCCACAGCACCAAGTATCAACAATCTAACCTAGAAACACTCTTTCCTGTCTATTCCCAGGCTACGTCCTTTCTCCCTCCCTAAGCCTCAGTTTTCTCCTCTAGATGAGCTCTTCACCCTTTGAGCTCTGCTCTCCCAGGATGCTCTTGACACCCTCAGTGGCAGGTAGCCACTCATTTCTCTTTTCTTACAGGAGGAGGTGGAGCCTTTGCAGGAATCCCAGGTGAGACAACTGCTCCTGGCCCTGTCCTAGCCCAAGTGAGATCTCCCCAGGTCAGGGGTTCAGGTTCCCTCTTGTAGGCAAGATGGAGTGAGAGGAGGGGGAAAGCCTCTTGGGGGCTGGGGTCCTAGACATCAGTCGTTCAAAGCTTCCCATAGCCTCTTAGCCAGGGAAAAGACATAAGAACCTCCAAATCAAAGAACTGCCAGTCGCTGTGACATAGCCCTGTCCTGGGTACTTTGGGGGGAGCAAGCCACGCCCCTGTGCCCAGCAGAATTTCTGGTCTCAATCAAGACTCTCATACATGAAAATAAAAATAAGCGATCGTAGACAGTCAGTGCCAAGGACTGAAGTGACAGCACAAAAAATAAATGATGTAGAAGGGCTAAAGAGGAAGAGAGGTCAGGAGGAACTGGGTAGGAAAGGAAGGCTTCCTGGAAGAGGTGGGTCTCAAAGAAGAGAACTGATTTTAAAAAGGGACAGAGGAGGGAAAGGACATCCTGGGAGCCAGCTACAGCAGAGGCAAATATTCAGAGAGAAGAGTAAGTTTGGTGGCTGGAGGAGACAACAAGGAAGCCAGTCTGGCCTGAGGGCGGTTAGGCATATGGCGGCCATGAGAACTAGTCATGGAAAGCCAGATTGGGGAAGATCCTAGACTGGGGATTTTCTTTCTTTTGATTTCTAGGAGTTGGACCTTTTGGAGGCCAGCAGCCAGGAGTCCCTCTCGGCTATCCTATCAAAGCCCCCAAGCTCCCAGGTAAGGCACAAAGTAATTGGGGGTCTGGGGTAGAGTGTAAGTTGGTCTAGAGCTAGGGCAATGACGCTGATGATACGCCAACGTCGAGATAGCACTGAAGGGTTTATAGCGTGTTCGGTGGAGTCTCTAAACAACATTGGGAGGTACGTCTTCAAGGGCTTGTCTGCATACCCATTTTACAGATGAGCCTCAGAGAGTTGAAGTGGATTGCCCATGATCACACAACTAGTAAGAGATCAGAGTTTACATTCAGGTGCTCCTGCCAAAGACAAGATTTGAAAACACTGCCCCTGTGTGTGACTGTATCACATTTTGAGCTTGAGAGAGGTAGCAGAGGTGACCTTTCGTATCCCAAAATTAGCATCTACCAGCCATTAAGGGGTAAGATTTATGGCATTGAGAATATAGACATGTAGGGGCCGGGTAGGTGATTCAGTGGATAGAGAGTTGAAGATAGGAGGTCCTGAGTTCAAATCTGATCTCAGATACTTTCTAGCTGTGTGACCCTAGGCAAGTCATCTAATCCCAATTGCCCAGCCCTTATCACTCTCCTATCTTAGAACCAATCCCTTGCATTGATTCTAAGGCGTAAGATGTGGTGGAGTTTTGTTTTGTTTTGTTTTTTTAAATCATGGTGCCCTAGTTTTAGAGAATAACCTAGGGCATTGAAAAATTAGGTGACTTGCTTAAGGTCACACAGCCAATTGGAATGAGGAACAGAATTTGAAACCAGGTCCTCTGACTCCAGAGCCTGCGTTCCTTCCACTGACAAAACTGTGAATTTTTGTATTTGCAAGTATTATGTTCAGTGGTCATAGCCTTCAGAGCTCCAACCCTATCTCTGGGGAGTCAATTCCTAGGGTAGAGTACTATGATGCTTTCTCTTCCCCCTCTTCCTATTGAAACCTGAGCTGGGGAAAGGCTGCCACCTCCGGGAGGCTGGGGGTCAGTCTCTGTTCTCCCTCTATTAAGGCTGTCCACCACCAGAGCCTGAGCCCCCATTGGGGAATGAAGGGCTCTAGTTCCTGTGTGAGGAATCTCAGAGTGTCATCAGATTTATAGCTAGGAAGAATCTCAGAAAACATCATTTTACTCAGAATATCCTTCAGTTTGGACACAGAGGCCCTGAGTTTGAATCCCAACTCTTATGCTAATGAGCCATGTGACTTTGGATCAGTCACTTCACCTTCTGGGGCTGAGTCTCAGCTGTAAAATGAAAGATTTGGAGTAGGTGATCTCTAGATAGTCTCTTCCAATTGTAAATCTATGAATCTATGATCCTAATTTTGGTCCAGAGAGATGAATGAATGACTGGTCCAAGATCTCACAGCTTATAAGAAGTCAACATGAGATCTTAATCCTGGTCTTATGTTCCTTTCTTCTTTCCTTCCTTCCTTCTTTCCTTCTTTCTTTCCTTCCTTCCTTCCTTCCTTTCTCTCTCTCAGTTCTTTGCTTCTTTGTTGTTTTCTCTCTCTTTCTCTTTCATTCCTTTGTCCTTTCTTTCTCTCTTTCAGTTCTTCCTTCCTTCCTTCCTCCCTCCCTCCCTCTCTCTCTATCTCTCTTTCTCTCTTTCTTTCTTTTCCCTTACTTTCTATTTTAGACTCAACACGTATTGGTTCCAAGGCAAAAGAGTGGTAAGGGCTAGGTAATGGGGGTTAAATGACTTGCCCAGGGTCACACAGCTAGAAAGTGTCTAGGGTCACATTTGAACTCAGGACCTCTTGATTTGACTATCAATCCACTGAGCCACCTAGCTGCTCCCTACCCATCATGGTTTTTTCCACACTGACTCAGCAACTATCCCTTGGAAAATGAGAGGGATGTTGGGGGCAGAGGCTCCTTCCTGTCATCCCTTGGAATCATGCTCTCTGGGCAGCAGATCTCCTGGACTTACCTAGGTGAGCATGCATGGAGAAAATCTCCTGACCACCTCTTGTCTTCCCCTCAGGTGGCTATGGACTGCCCTACAGCACTGGAAAGCTGCCTTATGGTGAGTGAATTAAGGCTTCCCTTTGTTTCCTGTTCCCGGAAGGTCCTAGAATCCCACCTATCAATGAGGATCAGTCTAGTTAAATGTGCCTGGGAGTGGGGAAGGGGGCTAGATTCACCTTGGGAAGCAATATTCAGGGTTATTGCCTCCAGCAAAGCAGATTAGCCTCTTACCTGTGACTTGGAATTTCAGATCTAAGAGAGATTTCTAGAGCCCTGAGGAGTAAGGTGACTTGCCTAGGGTCATACATCCTGCATGTATCAAAGGTCCAAAATTCAGCCTAGGTCCTCTTGACCCTCCAGGCCAGTTCTCAAGTCACTAGAACACATAGCTGCTGAGTGATGAGCCCATAACAAAGTCATTATTCACAGAAGCTTTTCATTCATTCATTCAATCAACCAAGCCTTTGTTTAAGCACCTCTGATGGCATTGGTTGAGTTGACAATGATGGGGAAAATAATTTTAAAAAATAAAATAAAACAAGCCTATTTGTGGCCAGGACTATGCTCTAAGTTCAAAGGCAAAAACCAAGCAAGTGGTCTGTCCCCAAGGACTTTCTAGTCATTACTGGGGGTCCACAGACAAGTAAAGAAAAAGCCAACACTCTCTTCCTTCCTGTCCCCAAAGGTTATGGCCCAGGCGGGATTGGCGGAGCTGGGGCAGGTGCGGGAAAAGCCGGCTACCCCACTGGAACAGGTATGGTCCCACTTTCAGGTTGGAGAGGGTGGCGGAACCATCATCTCAGTCAGATACGTGGCGTCCAGCCACACTTGTCAGACTTCAGCAAACCCCCCAGCCCATGGCCCCTGGGATCCTCTGCAGGCACCAGAATCCCCTGCTGGGCCAGTGAGCCACACTTTACAGACAGGATCTCCACAGGAACCAAGGCCCTTCCTTTTTTTATTTTTATTTTTAGAACATTTTTCCACAGTTCCACGATTCATGTTCTCGCTCTCTCTCCCCCCAGCCCCCCAACCCCCATAGCCGACGGGCATTTCCACCGGTTTCTTCATGTGTCATCGATCAAGACCTATTTCCATATTATTGATCATTGCACTGGGGTGATCCCTTCCAATACAGGCCCCATTCAGCCAGGGTCCGACTCTCACCTCCCCAAGTTGACTGGCAGATGCCTTTGGTCAGCATCTCAAAGCCCCCGTCCCACTGGGTCTTGGGATCAGAGATCTGAAGGCGCAGGGTCTCTGTGCCTTGCGGGAAGGGTCTCTTGGGAGATGTTCTCAATGGCTGAATCTTTATTTCCAAATCCAGGAGTTGGTTCTGCGGCCGCCGCAGCCGCTAAAGCCGCCAAATACGGTGAGTGAATCTTTTAATACTCTGCCCTACTCTGCCTGGACCCCCTTCCCTCCTTTGTTCTCTCTCTCTCTTTTTTAAACCCTCACCTTCTACCTTAGAATCGGTATTGGTTCCAGGGCAGAAGAGTGGTCAGGGCTAGGCAATGGGGGTGAATTGACTTGCCCAGGGTCATATAGCTAGAAAGTATCTGAGGTCACATTTGAACCCAGGACCTCCAGGCTCCAGATTTGAGTCTCAATCCACTGAGCCCCCTAGTTGCCCCTCTCCTTTGTTCTCTTAATGAGAGGACCCCCACCTTTCTCCTCCATCCAATCTCCAGGCTTTGGCCCCCATCCCTTGATGCCCCAGAATCCTTGCCAACTCCAGGCTTTCTTTAAACTGCTCCTCCTTCTTCTAGGATTCCCTGAACCCCAGCCCTTTCAAAGCCCTAATCGGGGTTCCCCTCTTCCACACAGGGCACAAGGTTTGGGGGACTAGGCCAAGAGATCTTCATTCAAATCCCACTTTGGCCACTTCTGAACTAGGTGGCATGGAACAAGCTACTTACCCTTTCTAAGCCTTCATTTCCTCATCAGTAAAATAGGAGCAATAATAGCACTTAACTCACCGGATTATTATAAGAAACAAGCTTCCAAGAACTTAAAAAAATAGGACTTGCTTTTCCTTTTGTTATTATGTAGTTTGTTTTTTTTTTAAAAACCTTTACTTTTGGTCTTAGTAACAACTTGAAGGCAAAAGGGCAAAGGCTAGATGAATAGAGTTAAGTGACTTGCCCCGGGTCACACAGCTAGGAAGTGTCAATGCCATATGTGAACCCAGTTCCTCCCAACTCCAGGCCTGGTGCACTATCCATTGAACCACCTAACTGCCCCCTGTTTTCATGTCATCTTACTAGACCAGCCCCACCTACCTTGTGTCCTCCCCCTCCCACTAAAGTGCCAAATTGGAAGTCTGGAGTCAGAAGGTACCTGAAAGAGCATCTATTCCAGCCTCCTAATTTTACAGAGATGGAAACTGAGGCCTGGAGAATCTGTGGTCCCACAGCTATTAGTGGACGATCTCAGATTAGAATCTGGTCCCCCCGACTCCTAACAGTTTTCTTCCCACTAAACCCCAGTGCCTGCTTTCTCTAAATAATCTTTTCTATAGGAGTTGGGATAGGATTTGGTCCTCTTGTCGTGTCAGAGGCCATCTAGCCAGGACCTTCTTCTCTCTCTTCTTGCATCTGCCTCATGAAAGCTCTAGAACTCCCTTCCCGAGTCTGCCCTCAGCTCTTCTGGATCTCCCAAGTTGTTGGTGCTTCTCTCGCTTCCCCAAATTGCTTTGTGGTTTCCCCCAGTAGAATGCAAGCTTTTTGAGGACAGGGAGAGTTCTTTGGCTTGGAATTCCCAGAGTCTAGCCCAGCGCTGGGTTTATAGTATCCATATATCAGTAGCATCACAGTTGAATGGAAGTGAAGAATCCCTCTCCAACAGGTCCCTTTATTCACTGAGTATGGAGGGCAAGTCCACTATAGAAGATCTCACCCCATCACAAAGTTCTTAGAATACAAGACAAATTCGATTTCTTCCTTCCTGGGCAAGGGAGGGAGGCGGTATCACAGATGAATTCGAATCAGGCAACGTGTAAGGTGCTGGGGGAGGAGGCATTTGGGGGGACAAAAATGAAACATCCATCCCTGCCCTCTTCTGCTGAATCTGTCCCATTCTCCCCCCCCCTTTCTCTCTGAGGACTTTCCCCTTCTACACTTGCCCGTGTCCTCCCAGTCTCCTGAGCCCCAGGAAGAAAGGACATATGTGGTCTGTACAGTTGGGGGGAGGGAGTATTAATATCTGAGTTGGAGACTGATTCTATTCAATCGTCCTACACCACAGACCACAGCCTCAAGCGCCTCCACCCTCCCTCTCTTGGTCATCCTTTTAGACATCAGCCCTGGTGGGGAGAGGGGGCTGGGGATGAATGGAATTCTCTAATGGGAGATGGGAGAGCAGGAAAAGGGGGGGGCAGGGGCAGGCAGAGTGAGGAGGGCAGCCAAATCCAAAAGACTGGTTATATTACAAAGTTGGACAACTCTTAGGAACACTGGGAAGAGAACACTCAAACATTCCTGCTGAGGCCCCTCTGGCCAGGGGACTGGGCTGCCTGCGGTTTCTCAGTATGTGACTGTGATTAAAGTGGGATTTGTTTTAAAACATACAAGTCCCTTAATGAGTGTGTTGAAAATGGACACATTGGGGGTTTTGTTGTATTTTTTTTCATGTTTTCTCTAAGGAATAGCCAGATGGGGTTGCATTTTGCCTTTGGGGGCTGCCCCTTTAATGCCCTTCATAGAGTTGAAATGGATAAAATGTCCAGCTCTTCGAGGATGTTCCCAGAACCCCTTGCCTACCCACCCCTCATTCCTTGCTCCTCCCCGGATGCTGATGCAGCAGAGGGCTGTCTGTCTCTGCAGGTGCTGGTGCAGGAGGACCTGGGGCACTTCCAGGCTTTGGAGTTGGAACTGGAGGACTTCCTGGCATCGGAGGCATTGCTGGTAAAGTGTTTATGGGCAAGGGTGTAGGGGAAGAGTGGCAAGAGAACAGTTAAGGGAGGAATGAGCACAGGTTTGGAGACTGAGAGGGAATGATAGCACATGACTGTCTACTGGAGTCCCCTGAGTGCAGAGAGAGCACCTGGGTAACCTTGGGCAGATGTGAAGCTCCCTCAGCCTCATTTTCCTCCTTTGGAACAAAAGAGAATTGAACTAGATGACCTCTGAGGTCCTTTTCTGTCCTAGATCTCTGGGTATAAAGACAAAAATGAAGCTGTCTCTGTCTTCAGGAAACTCCCCTTGTTTGAGGGGAAGCAGCATGTTCACAACATACAAAATGCATAGTAGTGAAATTCAAGTTAATTTGCGGAGGGGACACTGGCAAGTGATCAAGAAAGTTATCAATGAATCAGGATTTAGTTAAAAAAAAAAAAAAAAAAAAAAAAAAAAAAAAAAGCACTGAGGATCCCAAGACAAAGAGGAAACATTCCCTGCCCACAGGAAGCTTCCACTCCGTGGAGGTGGGCATGTGTGCATATGGAAATATATGCAAAATATATGCAAATATAAGCTAATTTCAGGGAGAGATGGGGGGGGGGGGGGCAGGAGAGAAGAAAGGTTGCCTGAAAAAGGTGATCCTTGAGCTGAGTCTTGAAGGAGATGAAGGATGCCAAGAGGCTCAGGTGATAAAGACATTCCAGCAAGGGGGAATTGTGGGGATGGAGTGTTCCAGGAACATCAAGAAGGTTGGTTTGGGGGCAGTTAGGTGGTTGAGTGAGTAGACCTCTAGGGCTCGAGTCAGGAGGTCTTGGGTTCAAATCTAGCCTCAGACACTTTCTAGCTGTGTGATCCTGGGCAAGTCACTTAACCATTAACTGCCTAGCCTTTACCTCTCTTCTGTCTTGGAACCAATTCTAAAAGAGAAGGTAAGACTTAAAAAAACAACAACCACCACCCTGTACCCTCCAATCAATTCAACAAATATGGATGAGGTGCTTCCTGCAGTGGCTCTCAATGGTTTTGCTGAACCCCATTTATCTCGGAGCTACTCCACAAATTGTAGGAGCTTACACCTGGAATCCCGCGCCAGCCTAAGTGCTGGCTGTGCCTCGATGCCTCAGGGCAAAGAAAGAACATGGCGCCCTGAGCAAAGAGAAATGAGCAATAAATGAATGCCAGAATCTGCTTACAGAGCACTGTCCCAGGTGCTGGCAGAGAGTCAGAGCGGAGCTAAGTGCCGGTGCCCGACCTCAGGAAGCGAGGCCCGTGTTGGGTGGGTCCTCCTGTGTCCCACCCCCCATGGGGCGCCCCACCTTCTCTACATCTATCTACTTCTGGCTGGGGAGCGGAAGAGGACAGAAGGCAGGACGGACCCTCTGAGCCCCCGCTCTCTCCTTATGTCTCTCCAGGAGCCGGGTCCCCCGCGGCAGCAGCAGCCGCTGCTAAAGCAGCCAAGTACGGTGAGTATTCTCAGTGAGGGTCCCCCCAGCCTCCCTGTCCCGGCCTCGGCCCTATTCCCCAAAGCCAGATCCCGGGCTGAGAAACTGAGTCTCTCCCTTAAGCCCCTTCTGTGATCTTCCAGGACTCAGAGCTTTCCCCCATCTCCAGATTTCGCCCCAGGTGTGTTTCTGTTTCCCTTTCTGTTCCTTTGAGAGGCAGTTTGGTGGGGTGGATGGACAGCTGGTCTCAAAGACCTTATTTCAAGTCCTTCTTCTGACACAAATTGTGTGACCCTGGACAAGTCATTGAACTTCTTAACTCCCTCATGGAGGAGAGGTCTCTTCCAGGGAGGATTTGTGTTCTGACCATGGGAAACTCGTGCTATTATACCCTTTTCAAGGATTTAGAATTCTTAGAGTTCCCTGCTGTGCCCCTCACCTGGAGTATGATTCTTCTTGTACTTTGTCATCATCTGGAGTTCTGAAAGTCCATGGTGATGGGCTGGGCATTGTGTAGAATTGTACAGACATTGGGTCCCATCAATCAAAAAATGGAATTCTTGGGGGCAGCTGGATACCTCAGTGGATTGAGAGTCAGGCCCAGAGATGGCAGGTCCTGGGTCCAAATCTGGCCTCAGCCACTTCCTAACTGTGTGACCCTGGACAAGTCACTTAACCCCCATCACCTACCCTTACCCCTCTTCTGACTTGGAACCAACGTACAGTATTGATTCTAAGACAGAAAGTAGGGGGTTAAAAACAAAAAAGAAATTAAACTGTGCTGGCCCACACCTTCCAGGTTGTTGGAGGGTTTGGCCTGATAGCAAACAAATGTGTCTCCTTGACCCTTGATACTTTCTGGGGTCAAGCAAAATGGGTCTAATCCACCAACCACACGATAGCTCTTCAGACATGAAGGCAGGTAACGTGTCCCCTCTGCACCTTCTCTGAGCCTCATGCACCCAGTTCCTCCTGTAGCTTGAACTTAGACCCTGGTCCAGGAAAAGGAAACCATTCTTGGATTCCTGCGCCCTCCCCCAGCCCAGCCCCACCTCAGATGCTTAGAGGGTCTCCTTAGCAGCCTATGGTTCAGCCATTGATGAAAAGACCAATTCTCCACTCTCTTTATAGGAGCTGCTGGAGGCTTGGTGCCAGGTGTTGGAGGTATCCCAGGTATTGGAAGCGTTGCAGGTGTGCCAGGTGTTGGTGGTGTCCCAGGGGCTGGTGCCATCCCAGGTGAGAACTAAGCTTCCTGTAGCCAGACATGGCTGTGACTCTGTGTCTGTCTGTCTGTCTGTCTGTCTGTGTAGCTGAGTGTGGAAAGAGGAAGAAAATGGGGTGGTCTCCTTAGTTAGAGGTGGTGAGGTAGAGTGGGCCTGGAACCAGGAGGACTTGGATTCGAATCTCTCATCTGATGCTAACTAGAAATATAACTTCTCTCTGAATCTCAGATTGCTCCATTGTAAAACAGAAATAAGAACAGCCATAGTGCCTATCTCACAGGACTGATGAGCAACTCAAATGAGGGTATATATGTAGAGAGGTCTTTGCAAAACCATAAAACATAAAGTCAGTGATTGTTCTTATGCTCACAGATAGGAGGCAGTCTGAAGCAGCTAACTGAGCCCTGGTTTTAGGATCCAAAGAGCTGGGTTCAAATTTGACCTCTAACACTTACTGCCTCAGTTCCCTCACCTGTAAAAGGGGGCAATTAGACTAAATGACTTCTAAGATCTCTCCCAGCTCTAGGCTGAAGCTCCTACGATTTGGAGCCTGAAGGCAATATAATCCTGGCCCCTTGTTACAGGTGAGGAAACTGAAGTCTTTGTCATTATTCTTGAACCCTTCTCTCTCCCTGTCTCTTTCTCCAGGAGCAGCAAGCCCAGCTGCAGCGGCCAAAGCAGCAGCCAAGTATGGTGAGTAGCTTCTAGAGTTAGCCATCCTCCTGCCCCATCCTGGACTCCTTTTTGTTTAAACCTTTACCTTCTGTCTTAGAATTTATACCAAGTATTGGTTCCAAGGCAGAAGAGTGGTGAGGGCTAGGCAATGGGAGTTAAGCCAGCAGCTAGAATATGTCTGGGGTCCTATCCTGATTCTAAAGGGCATGGAGGAGGCTTAATGTCTCCCTATTGGTCCATTGCTCCATGCTACCATTTTCTTTCTTCAGGGGCCAGGGCTGGCACTGGAGTAGGAGTTCCTGGTTTTGGTGCGGGTGCTGGAGGCATTCCTGCTTTTGGCCTTGGCACTGGAGCTGTTCCTGGTGCGGGGGTCGGTCCTGGAGGTATCCCTGGGACAGGTCTCTCTCGTGAGTTTGAATTCAATCCCCAGAAGTGGGTTCTGACTCTTCCATCCTTGGGACTCTGCAGAGGGTGGTTCCTGGCTTCGGGGCTGTCCTGGGTACTGAAGGTCTCTACACGAACCTTTCCATCACATGGTGATTCCAAAGCCCTTAAGTCTCTCCCTCTTCTCTTTTCCCCCAACCACAGCTGCTGCTGCTGCTGCCAAGTCTGCTGCCAAAGCAGCTAAGTATGGTGAGTGCCCTTGAGTGGGCTTGGGACCCTGCCCTCTCCTTCCTTGCTCCCAGAGCAGGCCAGGGTCTTCTCCCCATCCTTCCTTCCACCACAAGAAGTCAGAACTTTAGGAGCCTGCAGGTAGACCCTACAGAGACAGTTATGCCTACTCTACTAGTCTGGGTAATGGAGGCAATGGGGTACAGTGGAAAGAATCCCAGCTCTGGAGTCAGACTGCATGGGTTTGAATCCCAGCTCTGCCACTGACTACATGTGTGACTTTGGGCAAGTCCTTTCCTTTTCTTTGAGTCAAAACTTCTTCCTTTGTGGAAGTAGGTGGTTGGACCAGATGGCTTCTGACATCAATCAGTCAGCAAATATTTATTAAGTGCTGTCTGTACTGGGTACTGGTCAAAGTACCTTCTAACTCTGGATGTGTGATCCTGTGAAGCAGTTTATTGGCTGATATCAGAAGGGATTAGGAGAAGCTTCTAAAATGTCCACAAAGGTTCCCCACCCCACAAAGATTGTTCTTCCTTTCCCCACTCTATTCATTTCTTTCCTCCTTCCTAAAGAGGTAGTTCTCTCTCCTCCCAATCCTATGTCCCAATGATCCCCAAGGAGCCAAGGCAAGAGGTCAAGCCTGCCACTGGCAATCAGAAAGGTTTAACAGACAGGAAGACTTCTGGAAATACTCAAGCCACCAGACTCAAAATTAGGACATAGCTAGAACACAGAGCTGATGTCATGAATCCCTGAAAATATGGGCAATAAGTTAAAGTTAGAGGGAAGGCAGGAAGGAAGAGGGAGGAGTCAGGCCATAACTGAAGCAACAGGGTACTTTTTTAAAATAACCTTACCTTCTGTCTTAGAATCAATACTAAGTATTAGTCCCAAGGCAAAAGAGTGATAAGGACTAGGCCTGTGGTGGCAAACCTATGGTACGCATGCCAGAGGGACATGCCCAAAGAGTTTACCAGAGTTTGTTACTAGAAAGTCAGAGGGAGACAGGACTGGGCTGCTCCTTTTCCCCTCTCCACACACGCCTAAGGACATCACCCACCCCTCTAAAAGGTTCACCATCATTGGGCTGGGCAATTGGGATTAAGTGACTTGCCCAAGAGTCATCCATCTGGGAAGTGTCTCCAGGCGTGGTTCTCTATCCACTGAACCACCTACCTACCCTGGTATTTTTAAATAATTATTTTAAAGTACTATATGTTTGAAAAATACCAAACTTTCCTTAGCTCCCGCTTCATTAGGATGGTTGTGGTGTAAGAAAACAAAAAGGGATAGAGTATAGAGAAGTTAGGGAGGCAAAATAACCTAGATCTAAGGTACTGATCTGGTATGGAGAATGAGAGACAATCCAGAGTAGAGGAGGGCTCTAAGATTGTGAACCTGAGTAACTGGAAGAATGATGGCACCCTCAAGAGAAAGAGGGAGGTTAAGAGGAAAGATAATGCTTTTGATTTCAGACCAAAATTGTCAACTATGGGCTATTCAGATGGAAATGTCCAGCAGACAGAGATCTGAGACCAGACTTTAGGACAGAGGCAAGGACCACTAAGGTAGATTTGCATAGGAATGATGTGGGAACCGATGAGATCACCAATCTAGACAGTACATAGAGAGAGGAGTCTAGGAAAAATGAAGAAACTGAGGCAAAAAAGATTGTGTCATTTTCTTAGGATTTTAGAACTGAAAGGGACCTTAGAGACCATCTAGTCACCCACCCCAAACCCATTTAACAGGTGAGGAAATTGAGTTCTATTTTGCCCAAGGTCCTATAAGTGGTGAGTTGGAGAGACAGAACTTTAACTTGGTTCTCCTACCATCAAGTCCAGTGCCCATTCCACTAAGCCATGATCTACCCTCCCTCTCTACAAATCCTCTCTATCCTTCGAAATTGAAATCAAAACTTTTCTTGAAGTCTTCACCCCAGCCAGGTGATCTCTCTCTTTCCTCTGAGTTCCTGCAACATTTTTCAGCATTATATATAATATATAAATATAATATGTAAATATATATAATATATAATATGTTTAAAATGTTATAGAAATATATGTTCTAATATATTATATCTAATATATATTAAAACTTATATGGTGCCTTGAATTGTCCTTCAGTAATGTTGGGATGGTCCATCCTCTCTTTAGGTAGACCACAAGCTCCCTGAAGTCAGGGATCATGCCTCCCTCTCTCCTCTCCCCTATAATAGCTAGCACAGGACTGTTCATCCAGGAGGCACACTCATTGGTTCAAGAAGCATGTCTCAAGTGTCTTCATAGGAAAGATAAACATAGTCCTTGCTCTCGGGAAGCTCAAGATCTAGGTCCAGTTCTCAGTGGCCCCACATTCTAGGAGCAGAGTCCATAAACAGATTTACTTTCCCACTTTTCATAAATGAATTAAAAGTGTCTCATATTCTCCAAGAATCAATGGTTGGGCTGATTCACAAGCAGAAGGTACGATGAATCTTTTGTTGCAAAATGTAGGATGTGAGAGAGCTAGAGACACCTCTGTCTCTGCCTGTCTGTCTCTTTCTCTCTTCCCAATACTAGGCTGCCTCTATTGCAGTCTCACCCCAGAAATGACTTTTTATTTGTCCCTAATTCGGGGTTACTAGTACCCCTGCTTCTTCTGACTCTTCTCCATGTCACCCAGCCTTGCCTTCCCCTCTCCTCTCCCCTGCACCCTCCTCTAATCCAGTTAGCTGAGATTGTCAACTCTTATCCCCCTGTGATTTAGAGAGAGACTGACTTTCTTCAATCTCCCTAGGTGCTGCTGGTGGTCTCGGAGGGATAGTTCCTGGTGCTGGCATCCCAGGCGTGGGAGTTATTCCAGGTGTTGGAGGTGGTGCAGGAGGAGGTCCAGGTAAGTTGTTTCCCACCCAGTTTGGACCTCTGTCCATTTTCAGGCAATTTGTCAAGGCTTCCCAGGGGGGCTGAGGAGGATACAAATGATTCCGCAGAATTATAGAATGCTGCAGTTGGAAGGAACCTCAGAATCCCTCTAGTCCACCCCTTCATTTTATGGAGAAGAAAACTAAGGGGATGCACCTTCCCCTTTTGGACCAAGGTTCACCAACAGAGTCTGTAGAATGACTGAGAGAATTAGGGTTTCCTTCCTCCATTCCAGAGCTCTTTACTTTGTCCCCACATTCCTCCTTCCTTCTACTCTGGATTCATCATCCTCTAGGACAAAAATTCTCTGCCTCCTCAGTCTTAGGGCCCCCCCTTACACTCTCAAAAATGATTGAGGAATGCCAAAAGAGCTTTTGCTTGTGAGAGTTATAAATAGTAGTATTCACTAGCTGAGAAATGTTAAATAAATTTAGTATTTATTATGCATAGTATTCATCAAATTTAAAATTTAGTATTATTATGAAAATTGTTTTGACTTTGTGGATGCCTTAGAAGGGTCTCAGGGACCCCAGGGGTTCACAGTTCCTACTTGGAGAAGCATTGCCCAAGGAAGTCATAAGATCATAGGATGGGAGCTAATACAGACCTTAGAGACCAACTTGCTAGGCCAATACCCTCACTTTACAATGAGGAAACTGAGGCCTTGATTGGCAGAGGATCTCCACTGAGCTGGAAAGTGTCCAAGGTGGGATCTGATTCTAGGTCTTCCCAACCTCATCTTCTGGGTTCTCTCTGCTTACTGCCAGATGCCTCTAGATTTGTCTCTGAAATCAAGCTCAAACAGTGTGAGAAAGTACCATGGCATGAATAAGGAGCAAGGGACACCCCTGCCCCAAAAGGATAGTCCAGGAAAGGACAAAGATGCCTTCTTTATCCCCATCTCATACATCATCACTCAGATTTAACCTGAAACCTGGTGAGAAGAACAGGATGCTCAGGAAACTGGTTTTCCTAATCATGGGACAAATTTTACAATTGTCCCCTCCCCTAGGGAGAATAATTGTGGTTGCCTTACTTTACATGGCAGCACACACACACACACACACACACTGCAAAATCAGGTGAGATAAGACCCCCATCACTTAATGTTTGTGTTTGCCAGAATCAAGGACAATTGATGCCAGATGAATAATGCCACTTTGCTATGAGCTTATGGCCTCAATAGTCAAACAAGAGGAACAGAGAGAGAGAGATCACAGAGGGAGAGACAGAGAGATAGAGAGGTAGAGAGATGAAAGATGGAGAAAGAGATAGAGAAAGAAATAGATGAATAAATAGAAGATAGAGGAGAAAAAGAGAGTGATGGTAGAGAGAAAGATAGACAAATGATAGATGATAGGAGAAAGACAGAAGCTAGGTAATAGAGATGATGAAAGGAGAAAGCAATAAAGACAAATGATGGGGACGAAAAAGATAGGCAGATAAGTGGAGAGAAATATAGAGGAGAAAGAGATAGATAAAGAGTTAGGTGATAGAGGGAGAAAAAGACAGGCAAACAAATAGACTGAGATGGATAGATGATAGATAGATAGATAGATAGATAGATAGATAGATAGATAGATAGATAGATAGATAGATAGATAGATAGATAGATAGATAGGATGAATGGATGGATGGATAGATGGATGGATGGATGGATAGATGGATGGATGGATGGATAGATGGATGGATGGATGGATAGATGGATGGATATATAGATAGACAGATAGATAGATAGATAGATAGATAGATAGATAGATAGATAGATAGATAGATAGATAGATAGATAGGATGAATGGATGGATGGATAGATGGATGGATATATAGATAGACAGACAGACAGACAGATAGATAGATAGATAGATAGATAGATAGATAGATAGATAGATAGATGATAGAAGAGAGAGAGATTGAGACACAGCTAGAGAGATAGAACACTTATTAAGCTCTTGTTCAATGCCAGTCCTGGGAATATAAATATAAGCAATCAAGACAGTTCCTGCCCTCAAGAAGCTTATTTCAAATGGGGTTAGATAAGGCTGTGATCAAAACAGTTCAGAACTGGGGGAAAATACTAATTAAGCTATACCACATTCCACTGAAGGTTCATTCTCTCTAAATTCCTATCAGGCAGAACCTTTGATTTAAAAAATAAATTAGAGGGAAAGTACATTCATCTTCCATTCCATTGACTAAGTCAATGACTGAAACTGCCCCCACCCCAACCCCATCCTCTCACCAGGGCTCTTTGATTCTGCCATTAGTCTTATCTCCATCCTCCTCCTCTCACCTCCAAAAAAGGGCTCCACCTCTGACTCCCCTGGCTTGAAGAAGCGAGCTTTAACATTAACTTATTGGGAAACAGTCTTACATGTGTTTACCCAGAACCCTCTCTGATGCCCCTTCATGTACTCCCCTCAGTAGAAATAAGCTTCTTGAGGGCAGGAACTCTCTTGATTGCTTCAATCATTCTCCTTTCCTTTAAGTATCTGCCTTGCATGTATCTGTGATGATTCCCCGTAGATTCTTAAAGTGGGGGGATTTAACTATTTTTAAAGATAGCTGAGGGGAATTGAGGTGGCTCAGTGGATTGAGAGCCAGGCCTAGAGATGGCACGTCCTTTGTTCAAATCTGGCCTCAGACATTTCCTAGCTGGGTGACCCTGGGCAAGTCACTTAACCACTATAGCCTAGCCCTTACTGCTCTTCTGCCTTGGAACTGATACACAGTATTGATTCTAAGACAGAAGGTAAGGATTTTTTTAAAAATAGAACTAATTTATTTGCATTTTTAAAAATAAGTTTTATTGATGCTAGTTTTTTTTTAACTTCCCAGTCATTTCTGGGAATACACCTTCCCTTTACCTTCCCCACCTCCCCCCTGCCACTTCCTAGTTTCCTCCAAAAACACTTAAAAAAAATAAAAAAGGACCAGTTTTGATTTTCTCTTCTCTAATGCTTTTTTAATTACTCCGAGTCCAATTTCCTGTTGGTGACCTTTCCACGGGCGTTATTGTTCGTCATTGTAGTTCTTGTTCTCTTGAGTCAGGTCCAAGCTGATTTCTCAAAGAGCTCAGAGCCCGACCAAGATAAACATTGCAAAAGGGTTTGGCCTCAAGTACGGGACCGTCCTGGGGAGTGTGCTGCCTCCAAGAGAAGGAGCCGGGGATTACGAGAACAGACAACTTAACAGAGTTTTCTTAAAAATCTTTTTCCAGCAGTTTTGTCCCTTCTACACTGATCACTCGCCTTTTCCATTTGTCATGTTTGGGAGTCTGGTTGCAGATAGAATCCTACAGCAGAAAAATCAAGCCTTTATTTTACAGATTAAGAAATGGGTCCACTGAGGACAAAGGCTTGGCTTAGGTCACCCTAGTAAGTTGGAAAGAAAAGTAACACTTGATCAGGTTCCTTCAAGCTCATCGTCTATATTCCTATAAATTCATTTCATCTCTATGAACCTCCATTTCTCCATCTATGAAAATAAGAAGGTTAGGGGGGCTGCTACATGGGTCAGTAGACTGAGAGCCAGACCTAAAGACAGGAAGCCTAGATTCAAATGTGGCCTCAGATACTTCCTAGCAGTTCACCTTGGACAAGTCACTTAACCCCCATTACCTAGCCCTTACCAGTCTTCCACCTTGGGAGCCATACACAGTATTGATTCTAAGATGGAAGGTAAGAGTTTAAGAGACAGACAGACAGACAGACAGACCAACAGAGACAGAGAGAGACAGAGAGAGACAGAGAGAGGGACAGAGAGAGAGAGACAGAGACAGAGACAGAGACAGAGACAGAGACAGAGACAGAGACAGAGACAGAGACAGAGACAGATAGACAGAGACAGAGAGACAGAGAGAGAGACAGAGACAGACAGAGAGAGACAGAGAGAGAGAGAGCTAGACTGGAGAGCCTCTGAAGTTCCTTCAAGCTCACCATCTATATTCCTCTGATATTAGTTCATTTCATCTCCTCTGGTCTCAGTTTTCCCATCTATAAAATGAGAGGGTTAGACTAGATGACCTCTGAGGTCCCTCCCATTTTTAAATCAGAGGCAAGAGCCCGATAGAAGGAAAAAGGAAGAGGTAGAAGGAAGTTTCTCCTCTCTGGGCACCTCTTGACCGTCACTGCTCCCACTCAGCCCTGCTCTCTTTTCTCGTTACAGGATCACTGGCTCAATCAGCAGCTGCTGCTGCCAAAGCCGCCGCCAAAGCTGCCCAGTATGGTAGGTGCCCTCGTGAATATTATCTGCATCAATTTAATCCACCTCAGTTTGGTTCCCTGGGCTTCCTCACTTCTGCTAACGGCCTGACTAGTAGTGGCCTGGGTTCCCCAACGTGGTCCTTCATCTTCATTAGCTCCTGATCCATTATCAGCCTCCTCTTCCATACGTGCCTCTGCGGCCCTTCCCCCAAGATGCCCACCTCATCACCAGCCTTTCTCTCAAAGGATTTCCATACAGGGAAAGTGGCAATCCTGGAAGACAGAGGAGAACTTTGAAATCTGGAAAGCATAAAGATATGGGTTCCTCTCCATCCATAATCAGAAAAATCATGATTTAAAACTGGAAGGGGAGGGCAGCTGGGTGGCTCAGTAGATTGAGAGCCAGGCCTAGAGACAGGAGATCCTGGGTTCAAATGTGGCCTCAGATACTTCCTAGCTGGGTGACTCTGGGCAAGTCACTTAACTCCTTACTGCTCTTCTGCCTTGGAATCAATATGCAGTATTAATTTTGAGACAGAAGGTAAGGGTTAAAAAATACTGAAAGAGATCTCACCAATGAGGAAACTACAGTCTGGAGAGATACAAGGTCATCCATGTTGTTGTTCAGTTGTTTTAATCATGTCCAACTCTTCATGATCCCAAAGTCATACATACAGGTAACAAATTTACAGGATCTTTGATCCCTTTTATAAGGACTCCTCATCTAATCCCTTCATTTTATAAATGGGGAAACTGAGGTAGATAGGCAAATAATTTGCATGAGGTCACAAAGCTATTAAGTGTCTGAAACTGGATTCAAACCCAGGTCTCCTCCTGCTAACCCCAGCATGGCCTCCAATCTGGAAAGGATGTTGTATTCAGAGTCAGGAGAGGCTTGGATTTGACTTCTGGCTCTATCCCTTACAAGATATGGGATATTGAGAAAGTCCTGTAGCTTCACTGGCCCTCACTTTCCCCATCTGTAAAATGAGAAGGCTGGACTAGATGGCTTCTGAGATCCCTTCCAGCCTATCCTCCATATTCCTATGATATTAAGTCATTTCATCTCCATGGACCTCAGTTTTCCCATCTAAAGGGTTGGACTAGATGGCTTCTGAGATCCCTTCCAGCCTATCCTCCATATTCCTATGATATTAAATCATTTCATTTCCATGGACCTCAGTTTCCCCATCTAGAGGGTTGGACTAGATGACTTCTGAGGTCCCTTCCAGCCTATCCTCCATATTCCTATGATATTAAATCATTTCATCTCCATGGACCTCAGTTTCCCCATTTAGAGGATTGGACCAGATGACTTCTGAGGTCCCTTCCAGCTCATCCTCCATATTCCTATGATATTAAGTCATTTCATCTCCATGGACCTCAGTTTCCCCATCTAAAGGGTTGGACTAGATGACTTCTGAGGTCCCTTCCAGCCTATCCTCCATATTCCTATGATATTAAGTCATTTCATCTCCATGGACCTCAGTTTCCCCATCTAGAGGGTTGGACCGGATGACTTCTGTGGTCCCTTCCAGTTTTAAATCTGACCGATCCTGTGACTTTTTCCAGGACTGCACATTGTCTATCTTCCATCCCAAAGGTTTCTGCTTTCAGGAGAGATGACTCCCTGTATAGCTCCTGTATGTCTCCTCACCTTCCACCATCCCTCTTCCAACACCTTAAGGTTCCCATCCCCCCCGTGGCTCAGACCTGGGCTCTAGATCCCCTCTTTTTGTTCTCCACAGGGTTACTCCCAGGAGGAGTCCCAGGTGGTCCTGGTGGTGGAGCTATCCCAGGTAAGAGGGGGTCTCTGTGTTATAGGGATATGGGAGAGGGGAGCTCATGAACACACAACTAAGTTCCAAAGACAGGATGGCCTCTGACTCTGTTTCCCTTTTTGTGTCTCTAGGAGTAGGGACTCCTGCAGCCCAAGCTGCAGCCAAAGCAGCCGCTAAAGCCCAATACAGTAAGTGGCATTTGGAAAACCATCTACTTCCCAGAGCTAGAGACTACTTGAGGCTTTTTTTCATCCTTACCTTTCATCTAGAAATCAATCCTAAATGTGAGTTCCAAAGCAGAAGAGTGCTAGGCAATGGGGGTTGGGTGACTTGACCAGGGTCACACAGCAAGGAAATATCAGAGGCCAGATTTGAACCCAGGACCTCCTTTCTCCAAGCCTGGATCTCAATCCACTGAGTCATCTAGCTGCTTTTACAGCCCTAAGCTAACTATCCAATGACCTGGATTCTTTTCTTTTCTGGCCCTTTGAAATCCCTAAAAGATAAAAGACTCAGAAATTACTTTAATTCTTGGTTTCTTCTCAACCTCTTCTGGGTTCAGTTGGGCTATTTCTCATTGGAAAAGCCCTTCGGGGTCTTAGCCTCTGGGTCCCTTCCCAACCTCCCACTGGGCTCCCTTTTCTATTCTATGTGCTTTCCCATGTGCCCACCCACCACCTTTCTTTCTCCAGGAGCTGCCGCTGGGATTGGAGGAGTTCCTGGCTACCCAGGTGGAGCTGGAGCTGGAGCTGGAGCTGTTCCTGGAGCTGTTCCTGGCTACCCTGCCGGTGCTGGAGCCATCCCAGGCTATGGGGCTGGTGTAGGTGAGCATCCCAGACTGGAATGGGTTCTAGCTGAAATTGTGTTCAGTGGGGGAAGTGGAAGAATTGGTTTTTCTTCCCTGAGGCCAATCTAGGGAGCCCCAAGAGTGTAGATTTGATCATGAGATCAGTGGATTGGGTAGGATCTGGACCTGTGAATCTCAAGTTTCAGGGAGCCACTGGGACCCTCAGTCATTCAGTTGCTATGCACAGGTGCTCAGGAGGGGAAAGCCCGATTCCTGCCCTCGGAGAGCTTAGAGTCCGATAATAGAAATAAGCCTCTGGCTCAGAAAGATTGATGGAATTTAGCAAGGTAATACCAGAGATGTTACAAGGCAGAAGGTGTAAAATGCCTTAAACAATCGGAGCGACACTTGAAGAGAGGGAGAGCTACAGTGAATGGGGACAGTATGGGCTGGGAGTCCTACCGGGAAGGGAGAAGATGCTCTGAGAGTAGCTTTAGGCAGAGAGCAACAGGGGACTCTCAGGTCAGTCTGGGCTAGTCCAGGTCTCAAGGGTCCTTCATCTCAGCCCATGAACTTCCTTCTCTTTTGGACTATGGTATGGAGAAGTCCCTGAGTCTCTCCATTTCTTCCTCTAGCTCCAGGATCCCTCGCAGCAGCCAAAGCAGCCAAGTATGGTGAGTGTCCCTGAGCTGGCTTCTCCTTCTCTGGTCCTCCCATGCCTCAGGCATCTTCTGTCCCAATCTCTTGGCTCTGGGGTCTGTCTTGGAACTGTGATGTGAAAGGTCCCTGCCTCAAGGAGGATCAGAGTGGGACGAGAGAAGGATTTCTCAACAGGTGCCAGCCTGGTATTATAGAACAAGTCCAGAACCAGGAGAAATCAGGAGATATGGGAAGAGAGAAAATTCCCATCCAACTGGGATAAGAACAGAGACATCTCTAGAGCGACTCAAGATGACAAAGCATTTTACACACAGGCTTTTAGAACAACCTGCTGAGGGAGGAAGGGATTCGTGATGCTAAAGTACAAGTTTCTTGAAAGCTGGCCTTATTTTATTCTTTATCGATGTCTCCCCAGCACCCAGTACAGTGCCTGGCACATAGAAAGTGCCTTGTAAATGCTGGCTAAAATTTTCTCTCTCTCTCTTTTTTTTTTTTTTTTAATTTTAAACCCTTAACTTCTGTGTATTGACTTATAGGTGGAAGAGTGGTAAGGGTGGGCAATGGGGGTCAAGTGACTTGCCCAGGGTCACCCAGCTGGGAAGTGTCTGAGGCTGGATTTGAACCCAGGACCTCCCGTTGCTAGGCCTGGCTCTCAATCCACTGAGCTACCCAGCTGCCCCTTGTCTAAAATTTTTTAAACGCTTACTTTCCATCTTGGTAACAACTCTAAGACAGAAGGGCAAGGGCTAGGCAATCAGGGTCAAGTGACTCAGCCAAGGATACCCAGCTAGGAAGTGTCTATGGCCAGATTTGAACCCAGGACTTCTTATCTCTCTAGGTCTGGCTCTTTCTCCACTCAACTACCTATCTGCCCCCAAGTCTAACATTCTTTGTTTTTTTAACCCTTAACTTCTGTGTATTGGCTCCTTGGTGGAAGAGTGGTCAGGGTGGGCAATGGGGGTCAAGTGACTTGCCCAGGGTCACACAGCTGAGCAGTATCTGAGGCAGCATTTGAACCCAGGACCTCCCATCTCTAGGCCTGGCTCTCAATCCACTGAGCTACCCAGCTGCCCCCCCCCCAAGTCTTAAAAAAAAATAAGTTTTTTACTTAGATGCCACAAAAGGGAAGATGCTGAATATTCTCTCCAGGCTTCAGTTTCCTCATCAATAGGATAAAATCAAGCCTTCCCAAAGCCTCAGTTTCCTCTTCTTTGAAATGATTTTTTATGGGCTCGATGGCATATGAGGTTCCTTCCATGTCGAGATCTAGGTTCTTGTAGACATGGCTCATTCCTGGAAACTCTTTCATAATAGGGTGTTAGGACTCTTCCTCCTCGCCTAGGAAAAGAGAATTGTAGGCCAAAAAGTAATCATTATGAGACACTCTGAGGGAGTGAGGGACTATGGGACTGGCTCACATGGGGAGAGAACCCCAAAACCCAGTCCTCACCCCATGTGCACTGTAGCAACCAGTCTGCTCTGCCAAAGGGTATCTGTGAAAACAGATACCATCAGCTATAGGAAGACCAGATGTGCTCCTCTCATTCCTGAAGCAGGGATTCCAGATGTGCCAGCAAAAAATTTCCCATTTTCATTCAATTTAACAAGCATTTAGTAAACATCTACTAGTTGCCAGGAATTGCACTGAACACTGAAAGTAGAAACCATCCCTGCCCTTGGGCATCTTACATTCTACTGGATGAGTCAATTAATATTTATTAAGTGCCTACTATGTGCCAGGGGCAGCTAGATGGTGCCAGAGTGCACAAAGCTCTGAGCTTGGAGTCAGAAAGACTCATCTTCTTGAGTTCAAATCCAGCCTCAGATACTTACCTGGGTGATCCTGAGTAAGTCACTTAACCCTGCTGGCCTCGGTTTCTTCATCTGTAAAATGAGCTGGAGAAGGAAATGGCAAAGCACTCCACACACTTATTAGCTGTGTGTCTCTGGAAAAATCACTGAACCCTGCTGGCCTCGGTTTCCTCATCTATAAAATGAGCTCGAGAAGGAAATGACCAACTTCTCTAGCGTCTTTGCCAAGAAAACCCCAAATGGGGTCATGAAAAGTCAGACATGATTGAAAAATAATTGAACGATTACAGCCATGTGCCAGGCACTGTACTAAGTGCTGGGGCTGCAATAAATAAATAAATAAATAAATAAATAAATAAATAAATAAATAAATAAATAAATAAAAAGGCAAAGAACAGTCTCTGCCTCAAGGAGCTCCCAGTCTAAAAGAAGAGACAATAAGCCAACAAATATGTGCAAACGTATTGGGAGGAGAAGTAAACCTAATACATAATACTAAATAAGCATAAAATAATTTGTCTGGGAGGACACTAGCTGCAGGGAATGAGAAAAGGCTTTGTGTGGAGGCAGCACCTGAACTCAACTCTGGAGGGAGTTTGGGATTCTCGAAGGGAGAATCTTCCTGCCACGTCCAATGGTCCATGCAGAGGCACAAGGTAAAAAGTAGAAGGGAGGGGAAAAAAGGGACAGGAAGGTTGAGTGTGAGAAGAATCAACCCGGAAGGGTCAGCTGGGTGGCTTGGAGGATAGAGAACCAGGTCTAGAGATGGGAGGTCCTGGGTTCAAATCTAGTCTTAGATGCTTCCTAGCTGTGTGACCCTGGGCAAGTCACTTCATCCCCTTTGCCTAGCCCTGACGGCTCTTCTGCCTTGGAATCAATTCTTATTATGGATTTCAAGACAAAAGGTAAAGGATTTTTTTTTAAGAATGACATTTGAGGACTATGTGGAAGAGGACGCTCTCCATTTTCAGGGTTCAGGTCTGTCTCCTGCCTCTTTGTACCCCTGATATTCACAGTGACTAGCACACAGTAGGTGCTTAATACATGTTTAGTGATTGACTGATTGATTGATTGATTGATTGATTGATTGAGAAGGCTCAGGGCTCATTCCCATGTTCAAGAACCTGCTTCTCTGGCTAAAGAACTTGTTTTCTGGTCTTGAGGCTGAGATTTAACCTGCTCCAGACCCTGAATGGCGACCAGCTTGCCTGACGGAGTCTCTGCGTCAGGACGAGTCCCGTCCCTCAGTGGCTCCGGGCTCCTGCCGCGACCCCCTGGTCATCCGTCGGCCCGTCTCCCTGCCCGCTGTGGGGCCAGGAGCCTTTCTGTGAAATCTGTTTGGTGGGGGCCGGGGGAGGGGGCCCTGTGGGCCTCTGAGGACGTGGCAGGAATGACGGCATCTCCAGGCTGGCATGGCCCCAAAGCCAAGCTCTCGCCAGCCAGCCGCCAAAGCGAGGGCTGTCGTTTCTGGCCCATCCTGCACTCAGCAGACCAACAGATGATTTTTCAGCCCGCTTTATTAGGGCTCTGCATGGAGCAGGATTCTTGGATGTCTCGGCCCCTCTGCAGGCCGCTGACTGGCCCACACTGGGAGGCTGGGGGCCCAATTTCCATCTTGGAAAATCCCTTCCTTTTCCATTCGCTCCATCCCACTGCCATTCCCTGGCGGCATCTCCTCGCATGTTTCCACGTCCATCCACTCTGCTGGTCTGAAACCCTCCAGCTTTTTAGGAAGGTCGTCCTCATCCCCAGATCATCGAACTGGCTCTTTCCAACTGGAAGGCCCTCCGAGGTCAGCCAGCACAACCTGGGCCAGAGGCGGGGAAGGGACTTGCCCAAGGTCTCTCAGCCAGTGTGTGGCAGAGCCCTCTCTCCCAGGAGACATTCCCTGCCCTCAGGGAGCTTACATTCTCTATGACGAGTCTGTATTTTATAACTGGGGCGGCAGGTGTCCCTTTAAGCCTGGTCTGACTGTAGGAAGACCATTTGGTAGCTTCCAGCATGATTTATTGCTTTTGTTTAGCATTCAACCATTTTTGTGGATTCTCAAGGAGAGAGAGAGAGGAGAGAGAGACAGACAGACAGACAGAGAGACAGAGATTCAGAAAGAGAGAGAGAGACAGACAGACAGACAGACAGACAGAGAGACGGAGAGAGAGAGAGAGAGAGAGAGAGAGAGAGAGAGAGAGAGAGAGAGCCCTGTGAGTTCAGCAGCAACAGGCATTATTCTCCCCCATCACCCAGCCCTTTTTTGTTATTATTTAGCTTTCTTTCATTGCATCCAGTTCTTTGTGACCCCTTTTGGGATTTTCTTGGCAAAGACACTGGAGTGGTTTGCTGTTTCCTTCTCTGGTTCACTTTACAGATGAGGAAACTGAGGCAAACAGGGTGAAGTGACTTGCTCAGAGAGTCACCCAGCTAGTAAATGTCTGAGCCTGATTTTGAACTTAGATTTTCCAGACTCCTGACTTGGTGCTCTATCCACTCTACCACCTAGTCGGCCCTGCTAGGAAGGAGAATTGTCCCAAAGTAGAACGGGCTGCTCTTGGAGGGAAACAGGCAAACAGAATTAAGTGACTTATCCAGGGTCACACAGGCTGGAGGAAGATAAGGATTTTTATCATTTTTATTTTGAACGGCACGATTTCCGAGGTCCCTTCCAGCTCTAGAGAGCTGCCACGAGTAGTAGGCAGGAAGATTGTACCCCAGAGCTTCTTTTGCATCATTCCTCTACTGCTATGTCTCACTCTGGGTCTGGGAAGAGGGAGAGGGGAGTCTAGACCCTCAAGACTCCGGCACTAAGGTGTGTCTCCACTTTCTTGCTCCCAGCAGCGGCCGGAGGAGCCGGAGGCCTGGGAGGCCTGGGAGGCCTGGGAGGCCTGGGAGGAGCCGGACCTGGCTTGGTGCCCGGTGTGGCCGGGGTCCCAGGAGCTGGGGCTGCAGGGCTAGGAGGTGTTCCAGGTGAGTAGCGGGACGGGGTCACTGGGCCTCATCCTGCAAACATTTATGTAGCATTTACAAGAGCTGAGAGCCCCTAAAAAGGGGGGGAAAGCCTCGTTCCTGCCCTCGGGAGCTCGCAGTCTAATGGGGGAGCCCACGTGCAACAGCCACGTACAGAGGAGACGGGATAATTATGATCACCTGGAAATTATCCCGGAGGGAGGGCGCTAGCACGAAGGGGGCCGAGGAAGGGTTCCTGCAGAAGGTGAGATTTTAGCTGGGACTTGAAGGAAGCCGGGGCGGCCGGCCGGCTGGGAGGAGATGAGGAGGGAAAGCTTTCCAGGGATGGGGAAGCCCTCTAGACTAGTCAGAATGCATCGAGGCAGGAAATGGAGCGTCTTGTTCAAGGGGTGGCTGGGTGCTAGAGCCTACGGATGGGAGGAAGGTTCAAGGAGGCTGGGAGGGCAGGAAGGAGCCAGGTCGGGAAGGGCTCTGAGAGCCGGAGGATCTTCTGTTTGATCCTGGAGGCAGCAGGAGGCTACCTGGATACTCAGGGGAAGAGGGGCAGAGTCAGACCCATTGGGCAGCTGGGTGGAAGCCAGGAACCGAGCAGCAAGCACGTGATGGTGGGAGATGCCTCTTTGGAAGGGGCTCGATGGGTCCCTCACTTCTTCTATCTCCTCAGGTGCAGGGAGCCCAGCGGCAGCTGCAGCAGCCAAGGCCGCCGCCAAGGCTGCCCAGTATGGTGAGCATCTTCCCCCCCAGGGCAGTCCCCAAGGCTCCAGGCTCTGTCCCAGGCTAGGCTTTATGGGAGTCTCCAACACTGTCCTTCTAACACTGCCAGCTCTCTGACTGGGTCTTGGGGTCCATTTTTAACACCTCAGCTTGTGTCCTGGGGCCCCCAAAAGTCACTGCTGAGCCTTCCCATCCTAGGCTTCCTTCTCCCCAGCCTGGTGAACTTTCCCCAGTCTTGCTGCTTCAAACTCCCATTCCCCGAGCTTTCCATCTTACTCCTGGCTGCCCCAACACATTGCCTTCTTCCTTCTCCAATTCCCCACACCTCCTGTTGTGAAGTCTCCAAAAGCTTGGTGCAAGGAAAGAATATGGGCCTGAGTCAGGAGATCTGGGTTCCAGTTCTAGTGCCCCTCACTCACTCGCCTTGGCAAGAAAAAGGAGGGGGCTAATGTTTCTGTAAGGCTTTCACTGTGCCAAGCACATGGCAGCGCTCTCATTTGGTGCTCACAACAATCCTGGGAGGTTGGGACTATTATTACCCTCATTTTACAGATGGGGACACTGAGGCAGACCATGGTGGAGTAATCATAATAAATAGCTAACATGTATATGGTTCCTACTATGTGCCAGGCACTGTGCCAAGCCCATGATAATTATTATCTCATTTGATCCTCACAATAATCCTGGGAAGTGGGTGCTGTTATTATCCCCATTTTACAGATGAGGAAACCAAGGCAGACAGAGGTTAAATGACTTTCCTAGGATTACAGCTAGGTATATCTGAGGTTGGATTTGAACTCAGGTCTTCCTGCCCCCAGGTCTAGTGTAATGTGGACCAGTCTTAGCTTTAGTTTTCTCCGATACAAACTGAAGGGGTTGGTCCAGATGAAGTCCAGGGTCCCTGATCATCTTTGATCTTGTGAGCTTAGGACTCATACCCTGATGATGACGGAGGGTTTGTTCTCTTCATGATCCTCAGGCCTTGGGGGAGCTGGAGGGCTGGGAGGCAGAGGCATCCCAGGCATTGGAGGAGTCCCCGGTGTCGGAGGAGTCCCTGGTGTTGGAGGAGTCCCCGGTGTTGGAGGTATCCCTGGCGGAGTGACAGGTGAGCTGTCCCTCCTGAAGCTCTGTGTGTATGTGCCCTCCTTGGGTTCCCCCAAATACATCATGCCCCCTCCTTCCTCCAACCCTTGACCCAGATCCTTCCCCCACACCTGGAAATGCTTCCTCTCCACCTCAACAAATCCCAGTGTCCATCCCCCAAGAGGTTGGTGCCTCTTCCTCCAGGAAGACATCCTTGACCGCTCCAACCACATTGATCCCTTCCTCCTCTAAGTCTCTGCAATACCGATGGACTGGCCCATTCCTTTGGACATAGGCCACCTTGTGAGGAGTGATCTTTTCATGGGACTTAGTTTTCTCTTCTTAAGCAAACTATACAGCCCTTGAGGTCAGGGCCTTTGTCTTCCCTCCTCTTGACTCCACCAACCCATTTAGTACAAGGCTCAAAATACAAGAGATGCTGGAGAAGTCTAGCTGCGATGAATGAATGAATGAGTGAACAAAGGAATGAATGAATGAATTCAAACAGGTAGGGGGTTGCTAGAAGTCGCTGAGCCTTCTCTCCTCCATCACACAGGAGCAGGAACTCCAGCTGCAGCAGCTAAAGCCGCAGCCAAAGCAGCCAAGTATGGTGAGTGCCCCATCTCCGCATCCCACCCAGGCCCCACTTATGGACCCAGAGCAGCTCCCAGCACCCCTTCCGGCCTTTCTCTGCCTTTCAAGGATGCTCTTGGTCGCTGGGAGTCCCAGTAACCGAAGAGCCCGTCCCCTGGTGTCAATCCCCTTGAGCCAGGAGTTGGCAGTTAGAGGAATGATCTAAGGAAGGGCCCTTCCCGTGCCAAGAGATTGATCGAGTATTTCCAGAGAAAAAAGATTTCAGGGAACCCCAACAGATCCAAGGCTCGTGAAAAGGAAACTGCTAGAATGCCCAGCATCACGGCACAGGGATCGTGGGGCATCGTAGAGGAAGACAGAGAAGGATGGGGCCGGGGAAGGCCAGAGTTGAGTTTATTGGCTGAGGGGAGGCCTCAATGATCCAGTGACTTTGAGCATCTCAAATGCGCTGTGGGCCCTGCTCTGGGAGATGGATACGGCAGTCATGGAGGGGAGGCTGGGAGTCTCCCATCACCTTCCTCATTATTTGTCACCCACCTGTCTCTCTGTGGTCTAACTTCCAGCCTTCCTCTCCCATAGGTGCTGCTGGAGGGGCTGGCCTTGTGCCAGGCGCCGGAGGCTTGCCAGGATCTAGAGTGATTCCAGGGGCAGGTGAGTCCTTTCTCTGAGCCTAAGATGGTGCTTCTACCCAAACCAACAGGCATTTATTACTACTTACTCTGTGCCTGGCATCATGCTAAGTGCCAGGAGGGAAAAAGGAAACAGTAAGGTTAGTCCCTGCCCTCAAGGGGCTCACAGTCTAATGGGGCAGGATTGAACCAGCCCTGAAGGTTCCTCATAAAGCAGCCTGCCAGGAGCCATCAGCTCCTGAGTCCTGCCTACGTTCCTGTGTGCACAGACCAGTGTGGGCACTCATAGAGAAGGGCAGGAAGGTGGGAGAGAGGGTAGGGACCCTTCCAAGACAAACAGGGCTTGTCTCCTGGGAGCTTCCCTGCCTTGAGTCACCCTGGGCTGGACACTGAGTGGAGAGATAGAGGGAGGAAGAGATGTTGCCTCCTCCTTGAAGGTTCTCTGCCTTCTGGGAGCTCCTGGTCTGATGGGGGGAGCCAAGACCCTTTCTGACCCCTGGGAAGACCCCTGCCTGAGGAGAGAAACATGGGCGCCCTAGTATGAGGATGGACAGATGTGAAAAAACATCCATGAGCCTCCATGGAGTTCAGTTGGGTCACTGTGACAGCACAGGGGAAGAGAGGACAATGTCTAGAAGCCAACATTGACCTAGAGAGCAGGGAGCAGAACAGAGATCGATCCTCTCTTCCCTCCCTCTCTTCCTGCTGGCCTGCCCTCCACTCCCATTCTCCATGCCAAGCAGACAAGTGCCTGGTCATTGCCCTGCGGCCATCCCAGAGTGGGGAGGTGGGGAGGAACAGAGCCACCCTTGGGGCCCCACCCCACAGCTCCACCAGTAAGGATGATGGGAGGCAGCTGTCTGGGAAGTCCCTTGGCCCCGAGACAATCACTGCCCGGAAGGCTGGGGTCAGAGACCTTGGCCAGGGTCTCCAGTCCCAGGGAACCAAATTAGCCCTTGCTGAGGGTGTGGTGAGCACAGCAGGACTGGGACGGAGCCTACGTCTGGAAGTTTTGAATGGGTGGGCCAGGATTTCTCGGGAGACTCCATTGGAAGCCAAAGACCCAGGGCAGAAATGGGGAATATCTCTCCTTCTTGGTCTGGTCCCAGGAGTCCTTTCTTTCTCTCTCATTCATCCTCCCAGCAGCCCTGGGAAGCCAGCAGAGCCGGGGCTTCGGGGCAAAGTTGGAGCTAGTGTTCCCAAAGTCCCTTCTTCTGTCAAGGATGCTGCATCCTTTTAGTCACCCCAATTTGCACACCAGAGACATCCTCTCCTCTACACTCTCTCTCCCCTCTTCTCCCCAAATCTAACCAAGTGCCAGCTCTACAATATGCCCTCCTCCCATAGCCTCTCTCCATTCATAGCTCCCACCTTAGGTCACCTCCAGAGGATGATTATAATAACTTCCGCCTCAGGCGGCATCGAGGTGGCTCAGTAGCTTGAGAGCCAGGCCTAGAGAAGGGAGGTTCTGGGTTCAAATCTGATCTCAGACACTTCCTAGCTGGGTGACCCTGGGCAAGTCACTTGACCCCCATTGCCTAGCCCTTACTGCTCTTCTGCCTTGGAACCAATACACAGTATTGACTCTAAGATGGAAGGTCAGGGTTAAAGCAAATAAAATAACCTCTTCCTCAGTCTCCCTGCTTCAATTTTAGTTAAAACTTCATTTATTGAATGAGTTTGAACCTCCTCCTTGGTCTCTCTGTTTCGAGTATCTCCTCACTCCAATCTGTCCTCCACATGGCCACCAAAGTCAATCTCCTAAAGTGTCTTTTTGACCATATCACTCATCTACTCAATAAACTCCAATGGCTCCCTATGAGTCACACTCAAATACAAAATTTCTCATTTGTCTTTTAAAGCCCCAGCTCCAACCTTCCTTTCAAACCAATATGTTAGAGGCAGCAAGATAGTATAATGGATATGGCGTTGAGCTTGAAGTCAAGAAGACCTGGGTTCAAATCTAGTCTCAGATATTTATTAGCTGAACTTGGACAAGTCATTTAACCTCTGTCTAAGTCAGTTATCTCATCTGTAAAATGGGGGTAATAAGAGCACCTCTCGCCTAAAGTTGTTGAGAGGATCAAATGAGTAATATTCGTAAGCACTTAGCACAGTGCCTGGCACATAGTAAGTGCTATACAAGTGTTAGCCATAATAATAATAGTTGTTGTTGTTGTTTTATTCTTCTTCCTCCTCCTCCTCTTCTTCTTCCTTCTTCTTCTTTTTCTTCTTTCTCTTTCTCTTCCTCTTCCTCTTCCTCTCCTCCTTCTCCTTCTCCTCCTCTTCCTCCTCCTCCTCCTCCTCCTCCTCCTCCTTCTTCTTCTTCTTCTTCTTTCTCCTTCTCCTTCTCCTTCTCCTCCTTCCTCCTTCCTTCTCCTTCTTTCTTCTTCCTTTTTCCTTCTTCCTTCTTCCTTCTCCACCTTCTCCTTCTCCCTCTTCCTTCTCCTCCTTCTCCTTTTCTTTCTCCTTCTCCTCCTCCTCCTCCTGCATAAACCAGCTCCTTCAGGCCACCACTAGTCAAATGGGTAGCTCGGTTGAGTCCCTTTAATATTCAATGACACAGCTGGCTTGGGAGGCAAAAAATTAGAGAATTGTTTTTGGTCAATATCTTTGCCAAGTTTTTGCTCTTAGAGCCTTGACCTTTCTGATTAATGACTATTTCTGGAAGAAAAATGGGGCCAGGCCCCATTCCTAACTTGGTTACTGACATCTTCTGGGTATATGCCTTACTTTATCTCCATCTGCAAAATGGGATAGATAACTTGGTCTTTTCCTGAATGCATCCTTGTAGGGGTTAAAGAGTCAGTTGCATTAGCATGGGCTCACAGCCCAGAGTCTGAACAACAGAGGCCAAGCCCAAGATAAATGAAACCATGAATTAACTGGGATTGTAATAGAAATTGGAAATACCATCCATTAGCTGGTACTAGTTTCCTTCTTCTTCGGTTACTACTGACAGATAAGAAGTGGAGTGAAGTGAAAAGAAAAGTAGATGGAGTTTAGAGAGCTAAGTTCTGGTTTGAACTTCCTGGGCAATTGGGAGCAAGTGCTACCTCTTTCTGGGTCTCAGTTTTCTCATCTGTAAAATAGGAAGATTGAACTAGAAAGGGGTTTCCTGTGCTTCTATTTTACTATCATATAGTCTTAAAAAAATTAAACAACCTTTACTGTCCGTCTTAGAAATAACACTAAGTATCAGTTCCAAATCATAGGAATGGTAAGGATTGGTGTGACTTGCCCAGGGTCATACAGCTAGGAAGTGTCTAAGGTCAGATTTGAACCCATGACTCTATGATCTCTAAGCCTGGCTCTTTATCCTCTGAGCCACCCACTACTCCATATACTCTTTGCACCAGCCTGTATGTGCCTAACTTTGAAATGGGAAGTGAGAAAGAAGGTTTGTTTTTCAGTCGTTTCAGTCATGCCTGACTTTTCATGACCCCATTTGGGGTTTTCTTGGCAAAGATATCTGAGTGGTTTGCTATTTCCTTTTTCAGATCATTTTACAGATTGAGGAAACCGAGGCCAACAGATTTAAGTGATTTACCCAGAGTCCTCCAAGCTAGTAAGTGCCTGAGGCTAGATTTGAATTGATGAGGAGGAATCTTCTTGATTCCAACCCCAGTGCTCTAGCTATCTGAGCTAGAAGGATGGATAATGTTAAAAACTATTTAAGGGCTTAATGAGTATGGGTAAGGTGCTTTGCCATCTCTGGAATAAATCAGGTAAATAAAGTAAATCCAGAAGATTCTGGTTATTAATTAGGGTAAGCATCAGAATTTGATGAAGTGTGTGTTTGAAGGGAAAAGACCTGTGATAGGAAGCTCCTGATGAGGAACTCCTCTACACACTTGCTCTGCAGAATGAACATGTATAGAGCTGTTTAGGGGCACACTGTGAGGAGGTTGAGGGACTTATCCAGGGTCACATAGCCAGGATGTGTCAGAGGCAGGATTCAAACTCAGATTTTCTTTCCTTTTATTTTCCCTCCTTTGATGTCTAACAGCAAATGTTAGGGTAGTTAATAATGACTGATTTATAGAGCAGTTCCCTCACAACAACATGGTGAAGTGAGCCTTGAAGGTATTATGATCTCCATTTTCAAGATGAAGAAACTGAGGTTCTCAGATTTTAAGTGATTCACACATGGTCACACCACCAATAAATATCAGCTGGGATATGAACTCAGGTATGTATATAGGACTTGTTCCAGAGTGCTGTGCATCACCACTTCTAAGTTTACTGGAGAGAGACACTAGGCAATACAGAAATCATAGTATGTTAGAGGTGGCAGACATCATTTAATTCAGTTTACAATGAGGAAATTGAGAATGGAGAGAGTTAAGTGATTTCCTGAGGTCACATTGGAAGGGAGGCAAGGAATGAATTCCTGTAACATGGAACCTGGGGAAAAGAGGAACTTTTACTTTGGGCAAAGAGCAGGCTCTCAGCCAGAGTAGTTAATGGGTGCTGGACTTGGTTGGGGTCAAGACAATCTAGATTCAAACCCCACCTCAGATAATTACTCACTGTGTGACTTTGAACAAGTCACTGAGTCTCTCTCTTTCTTTTTCCTCATCTGCAAACTAAGACTTTTCAGATTCTGTCTAGCTTCTATAGGATGATGGAAGGTACTTGAGAATGAAATGAGAGGGAAACAGAAGGTAGCAAAATATCAGCAAAAGAACACTGGACCAAACATCAGGAACCCTGGATCCTGCTCCCAAATTTGCAGCTAACTAACTATATGACGTTAGGCAAGACAAGGACCTGTCTAGCACTCAGTTTCCTCATCTGTCAAATGGGGATAATAATGAATTCCTCTTCTCCCTACCCAGATGTAGCTAGATACATCATTGACTGGAGTCAGGAAGCTCCAAGTTTTCAAATCTGGCCTCACATACTTCCTAATTGTGCAACCCGTGGTGGGTCCCTTAACCTTTGTCTGCCTCGGTTTCCTCATCTGTAAAATGAGGATAAGAATAACACCTGTTTCCCAGAGTCATTGTGTAGATCAAAAGAAATAATATTTGTGAAGTGCCTAGCAAATAGTAGGTGGTTAATAAATGCTTCTTCCTTCCTTGCTTCTTTCCTTGGGCTATTGAGCAAAATGTTAGCATCAGTACCTCTTGGCTTAAATGAAAAATGAAATGAGAGAAGAGAGAGAAAAGCATTCTGAAAAGTTAAAAGCACCACTCAACTTTTCAGATATACTCAATTTTGGGGCAGCTCAATGGACAGAGCACCAAGCCTGGAGTGGGAGAACCTGACCACAGATTCTTCCTACCCATGAGATCCTGGCCAAGTCATTTGCCTAGCCCTTAACCTTCTTTCTTAGAATTGTTACTAAGACAGAAAGTAAAGATTTAAAAAAATCCTCAATTTTGTTACTCTATACCATTGAAATCAGAGGCAAAAATGAATGTCATGGCCTTGAGACCAACCTTGTGATAAGCTTCTCCAAATTTAGCCTCTCAGGCAACAGGCATACCCTGGGTCTTTCCAGTTTGGTAGCTAGACCCTGACAGAGCTGATGATTTGCTAGGACACCATTTGAGAACCCAGAATCACTTCTATCCCATAAAGAATTATTGGGGGACTTCAGTGCAGAGTCTCCTTCAACAAGCCCAGGGAATTCTCGAACCTGGCTTGGTTACATGGCGCTTAACTATTTCCATTATTCTCTGGTCTTTGAAGACCCAAAACACACACCCAGGAAATAGGTCAACATTTTCTCATGGAAAAGGCCATGTTGATTGTAGGTGCCCTGCACGGTGACCCATGAGGATTTTCTTTGTGGGCCATTAACTCGGAGAAGGTGATGCCCAGTTGTACGGTAGGCATTTTCTTTGGAGGAGGAAAGCCACTAATGTCATTTGGGGAGCAAAGATTCATCTTCCTGAGATTTTTTTAATAAGTAGCAAAGGGAGAGTATTTTCTGTGTTCTGTGGAGTGCCTAGTACAGTGCCTGGCAAATAGAAGGCACTTAAATTCTTGTTTCCTTCCTTGCTCCATTCCCTGGGCTGTTGGGTAAAATGTTAGCATCTTAGGCACTTCACCCTCCCTCCTTCCATCTCATCCTATATTATAATGCCAGGAAGGGCATGGAGGGCTCCCCCATTGCACAACTGTGAAGTCAGAAGTTTGTCACCTTCTCACCTCCATTTTTGAGTCTTTTTCCTTCCTCTCATTGCCTCCATCTGTAGAAACAGGATAGAAGAGCAGGATAGCTCCTTGTAGATCATCTTTCTAAGCCCTCCCCCATTTTTCAGACAAGAAAGCTGAGACCCAAAGAAGAGACTCAGTTATTAGGTAGTGAAGGAGGGAATGAAAACAGATCTTCTGACTTTCAGACCAGCATCTTTCTACCACATCATCTCCCCAGGAACATATCTTGTTTCCTTTTCCCTCACGGAGGTGCTAATGGATAACAGCTTAAGCAGTTACCCCACCTAAGGGTAATATAGTTTTATAGATGACTCTGGAAAAATGAGAAAGCCTTCAAGATTGAGTGGAAAGAATTTCAAATGATGGGATTTGGGGTCATGTGACAGGCTTGTGGGGAATATAATTTTGGGCTGGGACCCTACCTGGAACCT
>NC_058133.1:500739127-500752058 GCF_016433145.1 Gracilinanus agilis | reverse complement strand
GGAGAGGAGAGTGAGGGAGAGGGGAGAAAAAGGAGAAGAGAGAGATATGAAGGTGAGAGAGGAAAAAAAGGGAGGAAGAATAGAGAGAGGGGATTGAAAAAGAGAGAAAGAAAAAGGACATAAAGGGAGAAAGATGTTAAAGGAGGGAAAAAAGGAAGGCCATGGAAAGAGAAAAGGGAGGAATAAAAGAAGAGAAGGAAAGAAGGATAAAGAGAAAGGGAGAGAAAGCCAAGAGAAATTCCTAACAGGGAGTGTGATAAGAAGGAGCTGAGCACCTTGGACAGTGTCTGGTTGCCAGGAGCCCAGTTGTTCATCTGCTGCCCCTCTTCCTCCACCCCACCCCAAGCCAAATAGGCATTTCCCTACTTGATTTCAGGCTCCTCCCAGGGAGCCCTGTCACACATGCCTAGCCCCATTTGACAGGGGCAGAACTTGAGGGTGATCTGACTTGCTCCCAACCATACATGGAGTCAGGGACAGCCCAGGACTAGGATCTAGACCTCTCACATACCCCATGCAAAGCCCCAAGAGCAAAGTCACAAGCAAGCCTGCAGTCGCCAGGACTGGGGTGGGCAGAAAAGCTGGTCCTCAGTTTCCCACGTGGATGCTGACCACCACCAGGTGGTAGCAAAGAGTCTTCTGTGGGACCAAGCAGGGACCTTGCTGGACAGAGTGAGATCTTAACTACTCCATTTCAGGTCTCCTTTTATAGGAAGGGAAAATACTTGTTTATTAAAATGAATGCAAGCAAACGATTAAATAAATTAAATTCATTAAGTTAAATAAACAAAAATTAAATAGATTAGATTAAAAGTAAATGATTAAATCCATTAAATGATTACACCAAATCGGAGTCCAAGGGGCCCATCGTGCCAGTCCTTAGAGGAGGACACACAGAGTGGGCAGAGGTTTCTGCCTTCTGTCTCATGCTTGGCTGAGGTCATCCCACAAGAGCCCCCCTGGATTATTGCTTTGTGCCCCCCAGATTAAGAACCCTGCTATAGAAGCAGGAAGACCCAGGTATGAATCCTTCCTGGCTCATACTGTCGCTAGCTTTGGGATTCCGGGTAGACTGCCTCACCTTTCTAGGGTTCAGCTTCTCCCCTGTTACAAGGGCCAGAATTGAAGCACAGCCTTGACAGAGTTGTTGTGGGGCTCAGATGTAATTCTATATGTGCCCATGTGTGGGTACATGTGTGTCTATATCCTACATGTGTGTACATGTGTGTATGCCTTTACATGCGTGTTATAGAGTGCTCTGCCCATCTTAGCCAAACATTGACTAAATGCCTCCTCTGTGCCAGTCACTGTGCTGAGCTAAAGTAAGAGGCGCCGGCTGTCCTCAGCATCACGGTGATCACTAAACGTGAGCTGTCTCTGGCCTCTCGGGGACTCGGGAGCCAGAACAAGTTCAGTCCTATCTTGCTTACATCTTTGTGACTCAAAGCAAGTGGCGAACCCTTTCTGGTCCTTTGCTGCTGCTGCTTCTGTAAAATGGACCCTGGTTGGAGCAGCAAGGTAGACATTTCTTCACTGGGTGACCCTGGACAAGCCACTTGACCCCAGTTGTTTAGCCCTTCTTGGAACCAATACTCAGTATTGATCCTAAGGCAAAATGTAAGAGTTAAAAAAATATATGATGTGAGTAGGCCAGCTGGGTGGCACAGTGGATAGAGAGCCAGGTCTAGAGACGGGAGGTCCTGGATTCAAATCTGGCCTCAGACACATCCCAGCTGTGTGACCCTGGGCAAGTCACTTGACCCCCCATTGTCTAGCCCTCGCTGCTCAGGCTTCTAAGGCAGAAAGTAAGGGGGGTTTTTTGTTTTTGTTTTTGTTTTTAACCTTTACCTTCCATCTTGGAGTCAATACTGTGTATTGGCTCCAAGGCAGAAGAGTGGTAAGGGCTAGGCAATGGGGGTCAAGTGACTTGCCCAGGGTCACCCAGCTGGGCAGTGTCTGAGGCCAGATTTGAACCCAGGACCTCCCGCCTCTAGGCCTGACTCTCCATCCACTGAGCCACCCAGCTGCCCCTGAAAGTAAGGTTTTTACAAAACCAAGCCCTGGCCTCACCCGCTGTCATTCTCTTTCCTTCCCAGGTGGGGCTTGTTTGGGGAAAATGTGTGGCCGGAAGAGAAAATAAATCTTCCCAGGACAGCTGACCCGCGACCTCATGAACTTTGGTGCTACTGCTTAGTCCAGAATGTATACCTTGAGTGACCCCCCTTCCCCTGCCCTCCCCTCTCCGCATCCCCTCTCCCAGGGTCAGATCCTTCTCACTGGAGTGTTCCTGCAGTCTCCCCCCCATCTGGTGGGGGCAGGGGATGGGGTAGAGGCACAGGCCCTCGGACGGGCAAGCAAACACGAGAACCAGGGCCAGCTTGGAATTCTGTCCCCTTCCCTAAAGGAGCTTGGCTAAGGAGAGGGCTCAGATCCCCTCCCCACACCACACCACCCCATTCCCACCTAGGAGCTCTCCCCTCCGTGTTCATGATCTTGAGGGAAATATGGTGCTACTTGTTGGTGCTTATCACTTTCTTGGGGGGGACGAGGGAGGAGGGAGGGGGGTCCCCTGGAGGAGCCCCTCACGCAGGGGCTCCTCTGAGCACAGCCCTGGATGTTTTCAAGACATCCAACCCTACCCCCACCAGGAAAGGTCAACCCAGGACCCCCAGCCACGATCCCCCCTGGAATGACCAGGCTTTGGGCGTGGGTCTGCCTGCCCTCCCTTGTCCCCAAGCACTTTAAATCAGCCTCAGTCTGGGATATGACCCCTCTAGATCTGACCACCTCCCCCCCTCAGAGGGTTGCCCCTTCAGCCTCTCCCTCGCTGCTCCTCGCGTCCATCCGTGGAGCTGGGAATCTGTCCCTCCGTCCATCCGTCCACCCCTCACCCAAAAAAAGTTTACCACCCAGTCTGGCAAGAGGCGCCTGCCCCAGCGGCCTTGAATGTCTCTCAGCGGTGCCCTCCGCCCCGTAGGACCTGGCCTGGCCTTCCCCGCCTCTCCCCCTCGCCCCAAACCTGCCACCACATACCCTCCCACACCGCTGGCAAGGGGACCCCTTTGCCATGCGGAGTGTGTAGACACATGCATGTACTCACCATTGACAGCGACTCCCACCGCGCCAGGCCGCCTAGAACCCCGAGAGGTCCAGGGTGGGGCTGTGGCAGGAGGGGAGCCAGAGGGGAGCGAGGGCCCGGGGCTCCCTGCCCATCCCTGGCATATCTCACACAGCAGTACTGTATCCTCAGTCCCTGAGCCCCTGGGCGTCTGAGCAACTCTTCCCATCATTCAGGCCCTGTCTCTGTGTCTCGCTGTGATAGATCAATAAATATTTTATTTTTTGTCCTGGATACTTGGGGCTTATTTTGGTTCGGGATGTTTTGTTGTTCGGTTTGGTTTGGGGGGGGTGTTTAAATTTCTTTCTGGTTCGGGGAACTGTATCCCCTCAGAGGGGAACTGACCCCCCTGTGTCCATTTTACTCACTTTGGTATCCCTTTGGATGGAACACACTTTTTTAATAAGAAAAGTAAAGTAACTGCTCCAGAAAACGGACTAATAAAGAAAAACCTTTGAAAGGAAGTGGTGTCCGGGCCTCTTTTGACCCATCTCGTCCCCTTGTCCTTCGTCGATCAACCCACCCGAAAGAGCGAGTGTGGGCCCAGCCCCAGCTCGGGCTATGGGAGACAGGACCCTCCCCAAGTGCCAGGAGCTTAGAGGAGACTTATGGAAATAAGACTCATTTAAGAAATATTTACTATTGGAGGCAGCTGGGGAGCTCAGTGGATGGAGAGCCAGGCCTAGTTGGGAGGTTCTGGGTTCAAATCTGGCCTCAGACTCTTCCTAGCTGGGTGACCCTGGTCAAGTCACTTAACTCCCATTGCCCACCCTTACTGCTCTTCTGCCTTAGAATCAATACTTGGTATCCATTCTAAGACAGAAGGTAAGAGCTTTTCTTTTAAGCGGTATGAGGGACTGATGACTAAGGAGGGTGTTTTGGTTTGAATAGTTACAGGGAGGGGGTAGCTGCGTGGCTCAGTGGATGGAGAGTCAGGCCTAGAGACGGGAGGTCCTAGATTCAAATCTGGTCTCAGACACTTCCTAGCTGTGTGACCCTGGGCAAGTCACTTGACCCCCATTGCCTACCCTTACTGCTCTTCTGCCTTGGAACCAATGCACAAGATCGATTCTAAGATGGAAGGTGAGGGTTTAAAAAAAAAAAAGATACAGGGCTAATGAAGGAGACACAAAGAAATACATTCTCCTCACCATGGCCCTAGGCTCCAACCATCCCCTCTCCAAAAGATCCCTGGTGACTCCATCACCACCATTCTCCCCCAACTCCAATCTGAGAAGGTAAAGTTTCTAATCTTATCCTGCCAGGAACCCCGGCCTTCAGGGAATCTAAGGTGCCTTCTCTCCAAGCCTACCTTCCAGTTCCTTTTTATTTGTGGCCTTCAACCCATTAGAACACAAGCCCCCCGAGGCTTTCCAGAGTGCTTGTAATTATGTCCCTGATTCTGAGCACAGTGCCTGGTATATAACATGCTTTATAAATGCTCCATTTACCTATCTATCAATCCATATCTACTTATATCTATCACCTATTCATCATCAGTCATTTATATCTATCATCTTTCTATCCATCCAGCTATCCATCATCTATCTATCCATTTATCTATCTATGCCTCAATCCATCAATCTATCCATCATCTATCAAGCCATCTATCCATCTATGCCTCAATCCATCAATCTATCATCTATCTATCCATCCAGCTATCCATTATTTATCAAGCCATCTATCCAGCTATCCATCATCTATCTATCCATTCATCTATCCATCATCTATCAGCCCATTTATCTATCTATGCCTCAGTCCATCAATCTATCATCTATCTATCCATCCAGCTATCCATCATCTATCAAGCCATCTATCCAGCTATCCATCATCTATTTATCCATTCATCTATCCATCATCTATCAACCCATCTATCCATCTATGCCTCAATCCATCTATCCATCATCTATCCATCCATCTATCCATCATCTATCTATCCATCCAGCTATCCATTATCTATCAACCTATCTATCAATTCATCTATGCCTCAATCCAACTATCCATCATCTATCTATCCATTTATCTATCCATCATCTATCAGCCCATTTATCTATCTATGCCTCAGTCCATCAATCTATCATCTATCTATCCATCCAGCTATCCTTTATTTATCAAGCCATCTATCCAGCTATCCATCATCTATCTATCCATTCATCTATCCATCATCTATCAGCCCATTTATCCATCTATGCCTCAATCCATCTATCCATCATCTATCCATTCATCTGTCCATCATCTATCAACCCATCTATCCATCTATGCCTCAGTCCATCTATCCATCATCTATCCATTCATCTATCCATCATCTATCAGCCCATCTATCCATCTATGCCTCAGTCCATCTACCCATCATCTATCTATTCACCCATCTCTCTGTTCATCCATTTACCTTTATCTATCTGTCTCCATTTCTTTATCATCTATCTATATTTACTTGTATCTAGTAGCAATGGCAGTATTGATTTAATTATGGTTCCAGAACTGGGAAGGGGATGGAAGAGAGGGGTTAAGAAGGGTCAGATTTAATGGTTGGGAAAAAAGTGAAGCATGGTCAGATCCCACTTAGATGCAGCAAATCCCACAAGGCATTCCCAGTCAGAACATGGGACATAGATAGGTAGGAGACCTCCAGGCTCCAGGTTGGGACCTGAAACTTTTTAAACCCTCCAAGGTCTGGTCTCTAGTCCTATTAGCAAAGTGATATAAAGAACAAAGCAATCAGCCTGTTCATGCCTTACTCTCGCTATAGGATCTTCCCATCTCTTTTTACAGTCTCTTCTGTATAAATGGAGATTTTGAACCTTAGACTTCACCCCTCATAAGTCCCTTAGTTTTCCCAAAATTCCCTTTAATCTCTCCTGAGCCTCCACATTTGCTTGGTCACGTTATTGTTTTATATTTGGCTGTAACTCCTCCCTATTTCTCTTTTGTTCCTGGGAGCGGGCTGGTTAGTAACTTTTTAGTTATAGGTCTCTGTTAGTTTATTATTAATAAAATATTCATAAATATGATATTTGGTATTTTGCATATTCATTTTAATCGTCACACTTCTTGCCATCATTTCTTGTGCATTGGTTGCAAAAATAAAGAGATCACAGGGACAGCTGGGTGGCCCAGTGGATAGAGAGTCAGGTATGGAGAAAGGAGGTCCTGGGTTCAAATTTGGCCTCAGATACTTTCTAGTTGTGTGACCCTGGGCAAGTCACTTACCCCCAAATACCTAACCCTTGACATTCTTCTGCCTTAGGATTGATACTAAGGAGGTAGCTAGGTGGCTCACTCCATAGAAAGCCAGGCCTACAGACAAGAAGGTTCAAATCTGATCTCAGATACCTCGAAGCTGTGTGACCCTAGACAAGTCACTTAACCCCCATTGCCTAGCCCTTACCACTTTTCTGCCTTGGAACCAATACTTAGTATTGATTCTAAGACAGAAGGGTCTTTAGTTTTTTGTTGGTTTTTTTTTATAGATAACACTAGAAATCAGAGCCGCCATGGGCTACGGCCCAATATGCATCTGTCTCTCCATTACCCTTCAGATGACTGTCATTTTAGATTCTATTGTTTTATTCACTGGCCTCTATTGTCCTGTTGTCCCACCATGTGGGCAGGGAATGGGTTGGGGGGGGTAGAATGAGAGAGGGAGAAGCATGTGGCATTTCCAAGGTGAAGCATTCCCTACTGTCAGTAGGCATGCAGAAATGCTGCGCAGTGGACATGGAGGAGGCGAGCCTGGCCGGAGGTGGGAGGGTCAGAGGAGCTTCTCCGTTACTAGAAGGGTCCTCAAATGACCTCCTCATCTCTCCCACGGATGGGCTCTAGTTCTGGCCCAGTGTTGCTCTCTTCGACACCAGTGCCCTAAGAGAAGAAGTCATCCTCCAAGTAGGAGGTCATCACTCCTGCTCTCACCCAGGTCAAGGAGAAGCGGACTGCCTGGCAGAGACCTAAGAAAACGTGCCCTCATCTCAACATTCTGTTTTTGGAACCCTTCTCTTCTGGCTTAGAACCAGTACTAAGTCAGGACTGATTATAAGGCAGAAGAGCAGCAAGGGCTAGATAATTGGGGTAAAGTGACTTGCCCAGGGTCACAAAGCTAAGTGTCTGCAGATCCTGTCTCTAGACCTGGATTCTCAATCCACGTAGGCACCTACCTGCCCCGTCACCTCAATGTTTTAAGAAAAATTCACTACAGGAAGGTCTCAGCAGAGGAGATCTGGAACACAAGGCCCTGTGGGGAGGAGACTCACAGTGGAATACCACGATATCACGCCCACCCAAAAGCAAGAGTGTCATGGAAGGGGAGCGAGTCCGAGACTGAAGATAGCTTCCAGCCCCCTGATTTTTGTGGGTGAGTCTTTTCAGTCATGTCCAACTCTTTGTGGCCCCCATTTGGGTTTTTCTTGACAGCGATACTGGAATGGTTTGCCCTTTCCTTCTCCAGTTCATTTTACAGATGGCAAAACTGAGGCAAACAGCATTAAGTGACTTGCCCAGGGTCATGTAGCGAGATAATGTCTAAAGCCAGATTTGAACTCAGGAACATGGTTCTTCCTGACCCCAAGCCCGGTACTCGGTGCATTCTGGTGCCATCTAGTTCCCAAAGAGGAAATTGAAGACCAGAAGGGGCCCAGGACCACCTTAGGTTGCTGGTGAGGAGAAACAAGGTTAGACTGGACTTAAGAGTGACTCAGTAGTGGTGAAGGCCCTGGGAGAAGAAGGCTACTATAGGATAGCTTCCTATGTTTAGTTTTCTTTTTTTTTTTAATATTCAAAGATATTTTATTTTCCCAATTACATGTAATAACAATTTTCAACATACATTTTCTGAAATCATAAGATCCCAATTGTCTCCCTCTCTCAGAGCTGATAAGCAGTGTGATCTGGATTATGCATGTATTATCATGCAAAACATACATCCATATTGGTCATTGTTATAAGGTAATACTCATATTAAAACAAAACCCCAAAATAAAACTATAAATAAACTGATGTGAAAGGCAGTATGCTTTCATCTGCATCTGACTTCAACAGTTCCTTCTCTGGGGGTTAATAGCATTCTTTGTCACAAGTCCTTTAGAATTGCCCCAGATCATTGTATTGCTGAGAGTAGCCAAATCTGTCACAGTTGATCATCATACAATATTGCTATTGCTATGTACAATGTTCTCCTGGTTCTGCTTATTTCACTCTGCATCAGTTCATTTGGATCTCTCCAGCTTTTTCTGAAATCATCCTGCTTAACGTTTCTTATAGCACAATAGAATTCTATTTTGGATTTTCTTTTTAATAAATGTTCGTTTATATCTTTTGTTTTTACATTGCCCACATTTCCCCTTGTATCTTCCTTCTCCCACCTCCCAGAGATCCATCCCATAGTAGAGAAGTTTTTAAAGAAAAAAAAAAAAGGAAAAACAATCCATAAAACATCAACGTGTTCAAGAAGTCTGATAATGTAAACAGTGTTCTACACCCATAGATTTCCCACCTCTGCAAAATTGTGGAGAGAGAAGCCTTCTTATTTCTCTTCTTTGAGGCCAAACTTACTCTGTGTAATTCTTCAAAGTTCACCTTCAGTCATTTGATGGCTTCTGTTTTTTCCGTTTTCACTGTTGTATATATTGTTTTTTTGGTTCTGCTTACTTTGCTTAGCATCAGTTCTTGTAAATCTGGTCATGCTTCTCTGGATTCATCATACTCATTGCCCGCTTATGACACCACGAATTTGTTTAACTATTATTCCTCAATGGATGGACATGTATTTTGTTCCCAGAGCTTTGGGCTGCCTCCTATCTTAATTCATTCTTCAAACTCACTTGGTGCCACGTTCAATTGTTCACACAATGTTGAAGGAGCATCAGGAAGGGTTAATAGCCACCTGCTAAATTTTGGTGCCCTGACCTGAAGACCCAGCTGCCACGTCCTTTTTATTCTATTTTTTTTAACCCTTAACTCTTGTGTATTGGCACCTAGGCAGAAGAGTGGTAAGGGTGGGCAATGGGGGTCAAGTGACTTGTCCAGGGTCACACAGCTGGGACGTGTCTGAGGTCAAATTTGAACCCAGGACCTCCCGTCTCTAGGCCTGACTCTCAATCCACTGAGCTACCCAGCTGCCCCTCCATACACATCCTTTTTATGGAGCTGCATTTCAGCCAGAAGAATGAGCTGTCTCATGTTCTTTAACAGCAGACCCAGAAGTGTTGGGACATTTGCCATCCCCCTCACCACACAGCACCAAACTCCAAGCTCCTGCAGATGGTGGGCCATTCAGAGGAAGCCTGGCCTGGCTCCTAGAAAAAGTCAAGCTCTCTTAGGTTCTCTGATTCTTTATACTCCCACCTCAAAGTCCAGGGGGGGAGAAACCACCTAAATCTAAGGTCTGGCTCAAATTTAGGGTCTCCCAAAAAAAAGAGGCGTAGAAAAGCACTCAATATACTACGTAGGGGGGCAGCTGGGTAGCTCAGTGGATGGAGAACCAGGCCTAGAGACAGGAGGTCCTGGGTTCAAATCCGGCCACAGACACTTCCCAGCTGTGTGACCCTGAGCAAGTCACTTGACCCCCATTGCTCACCCTTACCACTCTTCTGCCTTGGAGCCAATACACAGTATTGACTCCAAGACAGAAGGTGAGGGTTTTAAAGAATTAAAAATATATATATACTATATAGAATGGGTATAGAACAGCTATTTATTTCCTGCACACAAAAGAAACAATTAAAATACCAAAGACTTGTGGTAGGTTAACAAAGCCTTAAAACACATCATAATAACCTCTAACTTTCTGTTATACATTCCCAGCTGGTTTCGAATTGAAACATTAAACCCTACCTATAACATAGCCATATGATATAAACACTGAGCGAAGCTGTTCATCGTTCTACGTCCACGTCAGTTCTGCCTTGTCCAAAGATCTCCCTCAGCTTCTCTGTTTTCTAGCAAGCCAAGTCAGAACTTGGGGCCTCTCCTTCAGGGTGTCGTCATGGTCCTCTCCTCAAAGTCATTGTCACAGCTGCCAGGAGGACCTTCTGCGGGGGAACCGGGGCCAGGTGAAGGATCTGGGAGCTCCCAAGTTCTCAGACCCATTAGGTTTCCTTCAGGGTTGGAAACATTCCTCTCAGGACAGACTTTGGGTCACTTAGACTTAGAGAGAAAAACACAAAGCAGCGGGGACAGCCAGGGAGGCTGGGACTCGCCGAGGCAATATGAATGTTTGCTGTCATGTGGGAGCAGCTGCCATTAATAAGGGGAGGGGTGGCGGGGGGGGGGGGCTGCCTGCCCTCCATCGCCACCAGCCTGACTCCATGGGATGGCCCAGAGAGAATCCGGGAGAAAGGAAGACAAAAGGCATCAGAGGGTTGTTCCTCTTAAGGTCTGTCGAGCGGGCTGTTCTTCATGGCTCAGGGAGCAATTCTCTTTCATGCTTCATCCCGTCATGGGGGGAACCAGAAAGCGCATGTCCTTTACCAGCGCCCAGCCCAGCCCCTGTGGGGCCAAAACACCAAAGCAGAAGGTCCCTGGGGCAGCTGGGTAGCTCAGTGGACGGAGAGCCAGGCCTAGAGACAGGAGGTCCTGGGTTCAAATCCGGCCTCAGACACTTCCCAGCTGTGTGACCCTGGGCAAGTCACTTGATCCCCATTGCCTACCCTTACCACTCTTCCACCTATAAGTCAATACACAGAAGTTAAGGGTTTAAAAAAAAAAAAAAAAAAAAAAGGTCCCGTAGGCTGTTTCCTTGCCCAGGGACCAGCAGCATCAGAGATCCTCCAGGCCAGCTCCTTCATTTTATGGATGAGGACACTGAGGCCCGAGGAATGACTGGACCAAGGTCACAAAGGCAGTGCCAGTCGGAGCACGTCTGACCCAGAGAATGTCAGAGCCGAAAGGGATCTTTGAGGCCATCTAACCCAACCCCTTCACTTTATAGGGGACGAAAGAGGCTCAGCCCCGGCTTTCCAGGCCAACTAAACTTTTCATCAACACCAGAAGAGCCTGCCTCCAAGCCTCCTCTCTGAACAGGTTCCCCCTCACACGCATGCACTTACAAACACACTCTTTTACACAAACACACTCATACACATATAGAAACACACACATACTCACATTCACACACATACACACGCTGAAACATACATTTTCAGACACAAACACGCTCGTGCACACATAGAAACAGCACACAAATACATTCACACACACTTACACATACAGACACTCTCAGACACAAAGACGCTCTTTTACACACACTCACATACATAGAAACACACTCAGAAAACACCCATGTAGTCTCTTACACACACGTGCGCAGACACACTCACATATTCACATATAAACAGACCTTTTCACAAATATACACACGCTCCTCTCTAGCACGGTTCTCTAACCTTCCGGCTTAGCCAGCTCAGACGAGAAAATTGATTGGATCGGTGCCCACTGACCTGAACCATAAAACATCTCATGCAGGGATTTTCCAAGGCAAATCAGCCTGGTCACATGTTGGAGATGCATGGGGGAAAGAGGTCATAGGCTCCCCTTGGTCCAGCGTGGCCGGAGGGATGAGCAGTAAAAGCAGAGGGCATCATTCAGAGCTCAGTGACTAAGCACTATTTATTTGCTCTATCTGAGTCACAGTGCCAGCACTGAGGTGGGCACAAGAGGAGCAGAAGTCCCCATTCCTGACCTCGAGGAGCCGGATGGATTCTCTAAAGACTAGGCTAGGGAGAAAGAGAAGACATACACTTAAGTCCAACCTATAGCAGCACCGTTTAAGTGGGAGATGGAAGGAAGGCTAAAGTGAGTGGCAGAGAAAAGGAGAAGATGCTGTTCTTGGACTCAAAACCTATTATCAGATTTGGAGACTGCTAATTATTTCCTGTGTGACCTTGGACAAGCAATTTCCTTCCACTGGGCCTCCTTTTCCATTCTGTAAAGTGAAAGGGTGGACTTAAATGGCCCAATGGTCCTTTCCAAGCCTTAAGTCTATGGTGCTGGGGAAAGGTTGGCCCAGAGCTGTTTCTGAGGCGGCAGCACCCTGTCCTGGGCACTGTGGGGGGAATGTCCTTTCCTTGGGGAGACAAGGATTCTCCACCCCCTTTAAGTCCATCAAAGTTGATTAAGCATCAATTCGTGAGAACCGAGAAGGCAGGACAGAGAACCTAATGTCCTCATAGTCAAATGCTCCTTCTGCCCAATAGAGACCCCTGGGGGAGTCATGGAGTCCCTCAGTTCTGGGCCTCAGGTGCCTCCCATACCGAGGTCCGGAGATGGGGCGATCTGCATTGCTAAAGAGAATGCACCCCCTGGGGCCCTCTTCTGTCCATGACATCCCAGATGCCCCTCCCCACCCCCTCCTGCGCGGAGCACTGTGCTAGGCTCTGGCGGGGAGGCGGAGAACAAAGCCTCAGGCAATGCCAGGGATGCTCGAACCCCAGCATGTTTCGGTTTCCAAGCCGGGTTGTCTTCGTGCCTGTTCTAGCTACGGTCCCGCACCCTGAGGAGGGGATGGAGCGAGGGGGGCAGGGGGCAAGACAGAACCATCAATCAGCTAGACATCTACCGGTCTCCTACAGTGCGCCTCCCTGGATCTGGGAGCGCAGTGGGAGGGCCCCAGCCTGGGGGCGGTGGCCAAGGCCGTGTCAGGACCCGCCTTCGGACCCGCCCCCGACCCGCCTCGCCAGCACTGCCTGCGTCCCAGACTCCGCCCCCTATGAACACCGCCCCCTCGCTCAAGCCCCGCCCTAGACTCCACTCCCTGGACCTCTGCGCCTGCGCTGACAGGCTCCCTGGCCCTTCCTTCGACCTGGCCCCGCCCCCAGATCCTCC
>NC_058133.1:500718339-500729152 GCF_016433145.1 Gracilinanus agilis | reverse complement strand
CGGCCACGGCCCCGGCCCCGGTCCCGCCGAATGCATGAGGTTGATGCTCCTCTGCTGCACCTGGAGGGAAGAACGTATGGGAGAGGAGGAAGGTGAGCGCGGGGGTCCGCCCCTCCCCCAGCTCGGGCTTTGGCTGCCTCCCCGCCCGGCCCCAGGGCTCCCCTGCCCGGCACCCCACCCTGCTTAGCTCCCCTATCTCATTCACCTTCCTGCCCCTCCAGGTCGCCCCTACCCGGCACCCCACCCTGTTAGCTTCCCCCATCTCACTGACTTCCCTTCTCCTTGGCCCCCAGGGGCGCCCCTGCCCGGAACCCTCACTCTTCCTAGCTCCCCATCTCATTCTCCTCCCCAGCCACTTTCAGACCCCGTCCCCTCCGGCATCCCATCCCGTGCCCCCATCCTCAGCCCTCATTAACCTCCTCCCTGTGTCACTCCCCTCCATCCTCCGTCTTTCTTTATCCTCCAACTCCAACCCCTCGGATCTAACTCCTCCAGCCTCCCTTGGGCTGGCCCCTGTCCTGTCACTTCTCCCCATCTCCTCCACCTCCCTAACCATCCCCATCTCTTTATCCCCTCGAATGCCCTAACCACCCCCATCCCCATCCATAAGCCTGAATGGGAGTATCCTGTCGAAGAAAGACCCCTGCATTGAAGTCATGGGACCACAGCTTCAGAGCTAGGACAGCCCAGCACCCTCTAGTCCAACCTCCTCATTTTGCAGATAAGGAAATCCAGTCCAGAAAAGTGAATTGACTTACTCAAGGTCATACTAGTAGGAAATGGTTTGAATCCAGGTCTTTAGACTTCAAATCTGGTGTTGTCTCCACACCACCACAGAGTGCCTCCTCTATCAGGTGCCGGAGTTCAGATCCCATCGATGCTGCCAGTTTGACCTTGGGCAAGGCCCTTAACCTGTCTAGGCCTCAGTTTCCTCATCTGTAAATTGGGGCAGTTGGACTAGAGATGATCTCCAAGCTCTAAATGACCCTTTGATATCCTTAAGCGTCCCTATTCCTTTCACCTCAATTTCCCTGACTGCCCATATCTCTATCACTGCCATTCTCAATGGTCACTCCTTCCCCCTTTGCTTAATCCTATCCCTCTAACTCATTCCTATCCACAAAGCCCCCAAACACCCCTTTCTCTTTAAACTGCTCCTGTTATTTTCATTCTTCTTCCTCTCACCTCCATCCCTTCCTCCCATGCCGAAGCCCATCCTAAGTATTTCCTACATTGGGGGAATCTAGAAGATTTCACCCTGCCACCCCCTAACTAATCCCCATCACCCTATCTCACCCTCTCTTTCCCTTTTTTTAAAAATATTTTTCCATACATGTTTCATGTTATTTCTCCCTCCCCCAAGCCCCCCTAACCCCCTTTAGCCGACACACAATTCCACTGTCACCCTCTCTTTCCAAAGCAGCTTTTCCCCTCTCTTAGGTGGTCTGCCATCAGGCCTAGGATTAGAGTCATTTTCTCCTTCCCCTCTCTTGATTCCTATCTCAGAGTCCCTTCTCTTCTGCCTAGATAGATTTCCACCCTTGACTAATTTCTGATGGCCTCTCCTTTCCCCTGACACCTTCTTGGCTTTCTGTCCCAGATCACTTTTGGTTTTACCCCCACTTTTCAACCCCCGATGAAAGAGGGAGTTGGCGTGTCAGCCTAGGACTCATTCTGGCCCAGCCTCTCATTTTCCATAGGATCTCTCTGGACCTCAGTTTCCGCCTCTGAAAATTAAGGGGTTGAGTGAAATCGTATCTGAGGTTCTTCCAGCTCTGACATTCTGGGCCGTGGACGTGCTCCACATGTTGGCAGGCAGAAGGTTGCCTCTTGTGGGGGATTGGGCAGAGCAAACCTATGACGTAGGTGAAGTCAGGGCATCCCTGGCTTCCCCTTTCGGGGCCCTTTTCCTCCGTCTGCCATTCCGCCTTCCCTTTAGATCTCCAAGATGCTCTTGCTTTCCTTTTATCAAACCAGGCTCTGGAAAAAGCTGAGGTGAAAGTCCCTTTGCACCCTGTTGGGATTGGGGGGGTCAGTCCCTGTACTTCTCCCCAGGCTGCCTGCCTTCACATCCTGGCACCTCACAGGGGAATGAGGGACTTCGGTCCCTTGGGGGATGGGAAGAATGGGGAATCAGGCCTTAGTTAGGAGCAAGGGGCTATTCTGATTATCCTCCATTACATGGAGCCTTCATGGCCCATAGGGCTGTGCCTGGTTGGCATTATGAGCTCACCTATGTGAGCTCATAAGATCATAAAACTAAAAGAGTCCTTAAAGATCATTCAATCCAAACCCCTCATTTAACAGATAAGGAAACTGAGGCACAAAGAGACTAAGTGATTTTTTGAGGCCTCACACAGATTTCTTTTTAAACTCTTACCTGTGTGTTGGTTCCAAAGCAGACAAGCAGTAAGGGCTAGGCAATGGGGGTCAAGTGACTTGCCCAGGGTCACCCAGCTAGGAAGTGTCTGAGGTCAGATTGAAATCAGGGCAATTTCGATTCTTACCCAAAGTACTTCCAATGTGCCCCTGCCTCCCTTGCCATCTCTTATCACCACCAGCCACATCCAGGGTAGCCTCAAAACAAGGCACGTTTCTAAAGGCAATCAGCCTCTATCTTCGTAGGTTCTCCAAAACCTGCTGAAGGAAGATGTGGGTCATCAGATGGATTGAATTGGGGACACTCTGGCTCCCCATTCCATTGTCATAGAAAATCACCAGGGAGGCTGGGAATTGGGGCATTTGGCATGACTTTGAGCAAACCACTAATTCTGTGAGCCTCAGTTTTCTCATTTGTAAAATGGAGGAAATAATTCTCATTATCCTTGGAGGGTTGTGAGGCATCATTAAGAGAATGAAGATTTAAAAAAAAAAAATAAAAAGGTCAGAAGGCCCTTTCCAGCTCTGACTCAGCAATCCTAAACGTCAATTATTATTATTATTATTTCCTTTTTTGAACCACAGGTTCCTCCTCTGTAATGTAAAGGGATTGGCCCGATTGATCCCCAAGGACTCCACCAACTCCATCATTCTGTGGCCAGTCTGTGGAATGACTAAGCATAGGAGGAGAACCTGGGAGGAGATGCTCCCTTTTTTCCCCACTTCTCCTCCAAATTCTGCAAAGAGGAGCCTTCTGGGGACCTCGTGTCCCTCAGGCTTATTCTCTGACCCCCCTTCTCCCCACTCAGGCGGACAATGGGAGCTCACCCAGGAACGCTAGCAGAAGGTTGGCCAAGGATGCACCACGGGCTTTTATCTCCTTTCCCAGTCTGCAAATGAATTAGAGGCTCACAGATCTCAGAGGCCATGTAGTCTGACTCCCTCATTTTACAAAAGGAAGAAACTGAGGCCCAGAGAGGAAGTCTGACAAGCCCAAACACTCCAATTCCAGAGCCTTTCCTTAGGAATGATTCTAGGGGCTTCGTTGGGGACCTGCCTGAGCCCAAAGGCCCTAGACCTCCCTCAGGTCATTAGGTACCAATCACTCTGGCCCTACTTGGGATGGATAGACAGGAAGAAGAAGAAGATCCCTTCCCCTGCCTTCATTTCTCCTCTTTGTCAGGGAGAACTGTAAACCCCGAGGGCAGGAATTGTGTTGTTTCAGTCTGGCATGTAGTGGGCGCTTCAGAATGCTGACCGATGGACTGACCCCCCCCCTTCCCTTCCCCCACCCCCACTAATCCTCTCTGAAGCCCAGGTCCAGATGGCCTCCTCGTTCCTCTGTTTAGTAAAGGGCCCCGCTTGGCCCCAGCCTGGCATGGGCAGGGGGAGGGGCGGGCACCGTGCCAGACAGTCAATCCCTCGCTCCATCTCCCTTCTCTCCCATCTGCTCCACCCCTTACAGGAAGTGACCTGCCCGTGTGTTCAAGCTGTGGCCAGAGCATCTATGATGGGCAGTACCTCCAGGCCCTGAATGCTGACTGGCATTCTGACTGCTTCAGGTAGGGAAGGAGCAGGGCGGGCGGGAGGGAAGGAGGAAAGAAGTTCTGCTGGTACATTAGGTCCAAGGATCCCGGGCAGAGCTAGGAAATGCGTTGGGGCTGTGTGGGCTGGGCAAGGACCAACCTGTGATTGCTTTGATAGAGGGAGCTCCCAGGGAAGGAATTCCCTCCACCAGGATAGCCTGGCACCCCTGCTTTGCAGTTTACAGTCTTAGAAAGTTGCCTGGAAGGGCAGCTAGGTGGCACAGTGGACGGAGCACCAGACCTAAGATCAAAAAGATCTGGGGTCAGATCTGGCCTCAGACACTTCCTAGCTGGGTGACCCTGGGCAAGTCACTTAATACCAATTGCCTAGCCGTTACTGCTCTTCAGCCTTAGATTTGTAACTAAGACAGAAAGTAAGGGTTAACCAAAAAAAAATAACTTCCCTGAAGCACCAAAAGTCAAGTGACTGGTCCAGGGTAGACCAGAAATAAGACTTGAATCCAAGACTTCCTGACTGAGGCCAGGAAGCTAATCACCCCCCACTCCATATTACATCTCAAAGGCTAAATAAAGACCTCTAAGCCAAGTGTTTGGAAAGTCAATGGGATATAGAAAGGAGGCTGGATTTTGAGGCAAGAGAGCTGAGCTCTCAATTAATCCAGCCATAAATTCCATGTCAGGAAAGTTCTCTTTCTTGTTCTCAATTTCCTCTTTTTTTTTTTTAAACCCTTAACTTCTGTGTATTGGCTCCTAGGTGGAAGAGTGGTAAGGGTGGGCCATGGGGGTCAAGTGACTTGCCCAGGGTCACCCAGCTGGGAAGTGTCTGAGGCAGAATTTGAACCCAGGACCTCCCGTCTGTAGGCCTGACTCTCCATCCACTGAGCTACCCAGCTGCCCCCTCCTCTTTTGGAGAAAGAGAAAAATGGACTAGGTAACCTGTCTGGCCCTCTGGTCAAGCTGGGATATTCTGGAGAAATTATGTATGGGGATCACACAAGTTAACATTTGTCAAATGCTTTACAAACTCCCTGTATATCTATGTACATACATACATATGTACATACATATGAGAGAAAGAAAGAAGGGAGAGGAGAGAGAAAAAGGAGAAGGAGAGAGAGAAGGAAAGAGAAAAAGAGAGAGAGAGAGAGAGAGGAAGGAAGGAAGAGAGGAGAGAGAGAGAGAGAGAGAGAGAGAGAGAGAGAGAGAGAGAGGAAGAGGAGAGGGAAAGAGAGAGAGAGAGAATAGTTGTGATTATTTCAGCTGGATATCTGACACATCACACTGTAGCTAAGTCAGGGAGTTTTCATTTTGGGGGGATGCCCTGGACCCCTTTGGCAGCCTGGTGAACCCTAGGGACCCCCTTCTCACAATTCTGCTCTTAAATGCACCAAATAAAAGACATAGAAAATTCATTCTATTGAAATGGTTATCAAAATATTTTTTTAAAACAAGTTCAGGGGGTGCAGCGAGGTGGCTCAGTAGATAGAGAGCCAGTCCTGGAGACAGGAAGTCCTGGGTTCAAATATGGCTTCAAATACTTCCTGCATAACCTGGGCAAGACTTCCCCACTCCCATGACCTCCCAGGCCTAGATCAAAGCAAAGAGAGGTGACGGGATCAGCCCCGGACCGGCCCAGGGACTGTTTTTTCGCCTCTCCTTGTATTCCCAGCATGTGGCAAACAGTAAGCGTCCAATAAGTGCGTGTTGACTTGGACCACAGACTCCTAGAGACGGTCTTTGTCCTGGGGATGGGGAAGCCGAAATGACAGGATCGTTGATCCAGAGCTCTCACTTTACAGAGGGGGAAACTGAGGCTCCAAGTCACCCAGCTGACAAGCACCAGGGGCAGGATTTGAACCTGACTCCGGACCCTGCTGAGAGGTGCTTCGTGCCAGCAGGAGGATGGGGAGGGGGAAAGCAGCCTGGCGCGGGTCCTGGTCCAGTCTCACTGCTTTGTGACGGGTGGCCTTGGGCAGCAGCCCAGTCATTTCTTCTGGGTCTCCATTTCCTGTCCAGAACAAGAAGCTTCCCCAAGAAGCGGCCCCGATCCGAGCGGCAAGGACAGGGCAGGGGCCCCGTGCCAAGGCCCCCGGAGTCCCTCGTCCTTGGGCAGCCCATCCTCCTCTCTGACTCCGGCCTGCCCGGGCTCGGTGTCCTCCCTGAGGCCTGGCACGTATAGACCGTCTCAGGAATTATTTCAGGCTCACCCGTGCCCCGAGCACCCATTTCTGGGCACCTCCTCGCAGGGTCCAGTGGGCAGATCCCAGGGTGGACCCCAGAGACCCTCAGTTCCGGGCTTCTCTGCCCAGAGAGCAGAAAAAGCATTTATGCTTCTTTTACAGATTAGGAAACAGACCTGGAGGACAGAAAGGACTAGCCCAAGGTCCCACAGAGGGTCAGAAGCAAAATTTGAACCCAAGACCTCTGAGGCCTCTAGAGCCCTGCTCATTCCATGTGTAGAGAAGGAGCAGGTTCTCTGGCTCCAGATTTGGTGCTTTCCCCACTCTTCTGCTACGCCTTTCCTACTTGTGGGGCCTGGGGCCCTCTCTGGGCCTCAGTTTCCTCATTTGTTACAGGATGGCTGGGAAGGATTAAATGGCCTTCGAGGTCCCGTCCAGCTTCTGATCTGTGATCTCTGACCCTCTGGACCCTTCTCTCCTCCCACACACAGTGGAACCTAGCTTGGCGAATTCTTTACTAGACCAAACTCCCATTTTTTAGTGCTAAATGGTTGGAAGAGACTCTTTTCCTTCCATTTTATTGCCTTTATTCTTCAGTTTTTATTGAATTTAAAATATCCATAACTTCAAACTACTTTAGCCTCTCTGAGGCTCAGTTTCCCCAGGTGTAAAATGAGGGGGACTAAAGGGCCCCTCAGAGCCCTCCGGATGCTCCCAGGGTCTGACCTGGGTTCCTTGTACCCCCTGAGCCTCCCTATGGATTAGAGTCTGGGGTCCTCCCAGTTCTAAAGCTCTACAGGAGGACCCAGGACTTCCTAGGGCCGGGGATCTCTCGCTTCGCTAGCCAGGCCTCAGTTTCCTCACCTGTAAAGTGGGGAGCTTGGCATCCCGGAGGCGGGTGATGGAGACGGTGGTCAGAGAAACAGGAAGGTGGGCTGGTCAGGAGGAGCCCCTTCAAGCTCGCAGTGCGCAGGCATGTTCAGGTGGTCTCCATCCCCACCTGCTCGCCTTTCTCCCATCCCTGCAGCCGCACTGGCCCCACCCCTGGGTGCGTGGCTTCTGGGCCATCCAGACCCGGGCTGGGGACGGAGGGGGTGGAGTTGTGAGTCCTGACCCCGCCTCGACTTCCTCTTTGGTCCCCAATTCCCCCGGAGGCCACAGCCACGGAGGATGCTGGCCTCCACCCTCAGGAGGACTTACTTCCTCGCCAGAGCCAAGTAAGTCAGAAGAGACCCTTCGGCCCCTCGGGCTCCCCGCCTCGAGGTTCTTCTCTCCGAGGCACCCCCAGGGCTGTGGCGGAGGGAGGAGGGAGGAGGGAGGAGGGCCTGGTCTGAGAAGCCTTGGGGAAGTGAAACAGGGCCAGCTGGACGGAGGACGCAGGCCTGGCCGCCTCGCAGATGTCCGCAGACTCTGCACCTGGCCCGGCCCGCTCGCCGCCCTAACAGAAGGCTGGCGAGCTCCATCTTCTCCGTGCGTCCTGACGGACTGAAAAGAGCTCTGGGGCCGGAGGCAGGGCCCTGGGTTCAAATCCCACTTTAGGCAAGTTGTCTGTAAAATGAAGGAATGGGCCTAGCTGGGGGGCTCCTCACCTGTGCTCTGTGAACTTTTTAAAAAGTATCTCGAGAACTGCATGTCGCGTCATTCGTTTCCTCGGTGATTCTCGGTATTTTATTCATTTGGGCTTTGCCAGGCTGCTGCCAAAGGGCCCCCTCCGAAAGACCCCCAGACCAGAGGGCCTCTGAGGGCCTTCTGGCTCTGAGCTGGACCTCTGGGATCCTGTTGGGGACAGGCGACTCTCTTAAAACTAGGTTCATAGGGGGCAGCTGGGTGGCTCAGTGGATGGAGAGTCAGGCCCAGAGATGGGAGGTCCTGGGTTCAAATCCGGCCTCAGACACTTCCTAGCTTTGTGACCCTGGAGAAGTCACTTAATTCCCACTGTCTAGCCCTGACCACTCTTCTGCCTTAGAACCAATACCCAGTATTGATTCCAAGATGGAAGGTGAGGGTTTAAAAAAAAAACAACAACCATTAAAACTAGATTCTTAAAAAGAATTTTTAAAATTAAAAATAAAAATAGAAACTAGGTTCTGTGTGACCCTGGGGAAGTCACCTAACCCCCACAGCCTAGCCCTTACTGCTCTTCTGCCTTGGGATCAATACACAGTATTGAGTCTAAGACAGAAGGTAAGAATTATTTAAAAAAAAAAAAAAGACTCCAGGTTACAGACAGCTTTCCTGGGCCTCCTTTCCTGCCGGAGAGCTTCCGACCTCCACAAAGGCCTCTCTCCAGCCCGTGCGCTTGCCTGGCAGGATGCTCTGTGGCCCCGCATTCCCTCCCTTCTGGATTGGAAGAGAACCGATTTCTCGTATCTTCCCCTCTCCGGAGCCTCGAGATGGGTCATGGACCTTCAGGAGTCCTTAGTCTGACCCCTCCATTGAATGGGAAGGGAAACAGAGGCCCAGCTTAGAAGGGAGGGGATGGGCCGCGGCCCCCCACTTGGAAGTAGCAGAGTGGCGGCTCTTCTTGCCTCCAGTCCCAAGGCTTCCTGCCTGTAGGCTGGCCTCACGCCGGTGCCCTCAGTGATTCTGACCCCTTTCCTCCCCTCCTTCCCCATTCGTTTTATGGTTATTCTTGGCCAAAGCTGCCTGGCACACTTGACCGATATCCCTTTGGCTGCTGAGCCCACAGCATCTCCCATCCTCTGGATGGCTCACCCACGGCCAGCCCCATGCCAGCTGCTGCTTCTCCTGGTCAGGGTCCCCTGCCAGTTCCCTCTTCCCCATCGCTTTGTGCCCATTTGGAGCATCTCCCTGCTGGAGACCACTGTTTGTTTGTCAGCGGCCAGGCTAGCTCCTTGAGATTTCAGAACTTTTTATTTGTTTATAAACCCTTGCTTTCTGTCTTAGTTAATCCTCTAAGGCAGAAGGGCATTGGCAAGGCAAACAGGGTTAAGTGACTTACCCAGGGTCACACGGCTTGGAAATGTCTGAGGCCAGATTTGAACCCCCAGATCCTCTGATTCCAGGCCTGATGCTTTATTCACTGTGCCTCCCCCAGCTTCCCCAGGAGGCCAGTTTTTAGAAATGAAACAGCTTTTCCCCTCAAGGAGTTTACTCTCAACTTGGGGGAAGCAGCACAAACATAAATAAATACAAAATCAGATTTTTGGAGAGGAGAGCGCTTTCTGGAGGAATCATGAAAAACTTTGTAGATGAAGGAACCTTTGAGCTGAGTCTTCAAGGGACCCAGGGCTTCCTGGAGGCCGGGGGGAGGAAGAAAGGCATTCCAGGGTCTTGGGAACGACAGGAGACAGAAATGACCATGGGATAAGTTGGGAGTGTGGCTGCAGGGCGGCCGGCATCTCAGACAAGCTGGGGAAGATCACGAAGGGTTCCCTAGGCCAAGCAGAGGAGTTTGTCTGAGACCTTAGAAGCCATAGGGAGTTCCTGGAGTCAGAGGGATGACTGATGTGGTCAGACCTCTCTGCTTTGGGGACATCTGTGTGGCAGGTAAAAGACAACTTGGAAGGAGAAGAGGCTGGAGAGAAGTGATGGAGTCCTGAGCTTAGGGATCCCCTAGATGAGTAGAGAGAAGGGGGCAGCTGGGAGACAGGGCTTGGAGGGATGAGGGATGGGGTGGAGAAGGGAGACAGGTCTTAAAGGGATGAGGGAAAGGAAGGAGAAGGGAGACAGTGCTTGGAGGGATGAGGGAAGGGGTGGAGAAGGGAGACAGGGTTTGGAGGGATGAGGGAAAGGATGAACACGTGAAGGTAGGATTGCAGAGGAGGGCTGACCTCCAGGTTTAGCCTGACTCACAAAAAGAATAATCCATCTCCTCGGGATCCTGGCAAAGGCTGTCTAGTGGAAAGTGCCACCAGTCTGAGATACAGGAAACTCTGGGTTCCATGCCTAACTTGGACCCTTCCTAACTGGGCACCAGAGGGCTTGACACTTCCCTTTCTGGTGGGAGGGCCCTGGTGAGGGCCGTTTTCAGCACCAGGAGATGCCTCAGGTTTTCCCTGAAGGCCTGCTGTGGAGGGGGCCCAGCTCCTGAGTTTCACATCCGATTTCTCAATGTGTCCTCGCTGTCGGCTTGAGGGGGTGGGAAGAAGGGGCGGCCGGCTCTGACGGCTCTGACGTCACCCTCTCCCTCCTGTGTGGTATATCCTAGCAGAGGGAACTGTGAAGAAAGACTTTTAAGATGAGTTTGTGAATGTGGAGGCTTCTGAGCTCCCTGGATTTCAGAGATCACAGGGCTGGAGGCAGGCTGGGTGCTGGGGGGCCTCGGGGTACCCGGCACCTTCCCATTCTTTGTAAACTGAGGTACGCAGGGAGGGGAGGGTGCTCGAGTTCCAAGAAGGGCTGAAGGAAGCCTGGCCCCAGGGTGGGCTCTTTGCTCTGCCCCCTCAGAGAGCTGGGCATCTCCCTTGTCCGAGGCTCCTTGGTGTGGGCGGCGTCTGGTGGGGAGAGCCCAGAAGGGCCTCACAGGAGTTAGTGGGGTTCCTGAGTGCCCCCCAACACACACATACTGGCCCTGAACAGCTGTTGGCCGGGCCCTGCCCCCCTCCAAGTTCACCGCAGAACTCTGGGATGACGTCATGGGCCTGGGGTGGGGGACTCCCAAAGGCCCCGTTTCTTCTCTCCCCCTCCCCCAATGGCCGGGGTTGGGGCACACCTGGCTCACTCTCTTGGGCTTCCCCCCCCCCC
>NC_058133.1:500663110-500713565 GCF_016433145.1 Gracilinanus agilis | reverse complement strand
CCCCCCCCCCCATACCATGCAGGGCTGGTGCCTCCCCTCCCCCTTCTCTGCCCTGGAGTGGGGGTGGGGGGCTGGCTGGGCCAGGCCTGGGCAGCCCCGCCCCCTCTCTTCCCCTCCCCCTCCCCCTCCCCTCCCAGCCCCATCTGCAGCCCCGGACTGCGGCAGCTTCTTCCCTCGCCTCCTGGGCTCTCAGGGAGGGGAGGGGAGGAGAGGGGGGGGGGAGGGAGCAGGGAGGTGCTTCAGCTCCCAGACAATGAGGAACTGGCTGGCCGCCTCTTAAAGGGGCAGCAGCACCATTGCTGGCTCCAGGATGCCGCAGTCTCTCCAGCCTGCCCTCTCTCGCTCCCCCCATCCTCTTCTCCCTCCTCCTTCTCTCCTTCCTTCCTGCTTGGCCAGACAGCTCCCCCCTTTCTGTCCCTCTTCCCCCAAGCCTTTAGAATTCCAGCTCTGCTGCCTAACGGGGCCTGAGCCCAGGTCCTACCCCAGGAGAGGGGACAGAGAGTTGTAGCAGCTTCCTGAGCTCTTATGTCATCAGCCTGGCATGCCGGGATGGACCTGAGCAGCTCGGGAAGGGCACGTCCCTCCCCGTCCTCCCCACCTTCGTCCTCCCCACCTTCGTACCTTCAGCCCTAGGCCTGCACTCAGGAGACCCGAGCTCTGCCACTCCCTGGCCGCGTGACCTCGGGCAGGCCCTTGAGTGACCTTCCTGGGCCTCAGTTTCCCCATATTGGACAGGGAGGGGCTAGATGAGTGACCTCTGAGGCCCCTTCCAGCTCTGGAGCAATAATGCTATGTTGGGATGACCTTGAAAAGCCCCTTTCTGGGTCTGAAAGGAAAGTGTGGTCCCACCTTGCTCAGCCCTGGGGCAGAGGCCCAAGTCCTCAGGAACAGCCCCAGCCAGCCGCCCTCCCCTGAAGAGCCCCTGAAACCCGCTCTTCATTTTTGGGGACTTCTCTCAGCCGTGGCAGTTTGTCTCTGAACTAGATTTCTTTGTTGCGAAATATGGAGCCCCAAGAGCTGGAGCTCTTAACTGGTCTTGTGTTTGTTCTTCGGGCCGCGGCCACGTGGACCACCTGTTAACGCTGTGGGTGGATTCCTTCTCTGAGGCGTGTTTTTAAGTGGATGAAGTAAAATCCATGGGATCACAAAGAAAACCAGAAAGATCAAAATAGTCTGAAAAACAAATCCCCCCAGCAGCTGGGTAGCCCAGTGGATAGAGAGTCAGGCCTGGAGAAGAGACGTCCTAGGTTCAAATCTCTCCTCAGACACTTACTAGCTGGGTGATGACCCTGAACAAGTCTCTTAACTCCCATCGCCTTGTTCTTACTATTCTTCTGCCTGAGAACCAATACTCAGTATTGTTTCCAAGACAGAAGACAAGGATGTAAACAAACAAAAAAATACCCAATCCCAGACTTTGTGCCATTTCTGCAGAGGACCTCTAAAGTCCTTTCCATCTCCAGATCCTATCAGGGGACCCAGGAGTGCACATAATCCTGGATTTGGCATCAAAGGACTTGAGTTTTCATCTAGTACATGGGTAATCTTAGGCCGATCTTTTAATAGCTCCGAATTTCAGTTTTCAACTCATGGATGTAGAGCAGGAGTCAACCCCAAAAGATCATCAAGTCCAAGCCTCTCATTTTACAGATGAGGAAACTGAGGTCAAGGTCGTATAGCTAGTAAACATAGTCAGGATTTGAACCCTGGTCCTCAGTCTCTTTTTCCACCAAATTACTGTAGAATGCAGAGATTGTATTAGATATTCACTCAAGTTCTTAAGAGCTCTAAATCCTATGATCCTATGATTAGGTGTTCTCCTAGGCCCCTCCCAGCACTAAAATTCTGTCATTTTTATCTACATTCTTCCCCTTTCCATTCCCAAATGCAGTCCAATTCTGAGGCTTCTGTTTTTCCCTTGTGGTATTCGATGCCAGTGTAGACAGCAAGTGCCCCGCTTCCAAAACACTGATAAGCCAGAAGACCTGGCTGCTGGGCAGTGGTTCTTCTTGGAGAGTCCACATATGAGGCGGTGCTAGGGTGGGAATGGTCCAGAGACAGACACCCATCCTAGTCTCCTTCTTGTCTCCGGCCCAGGTGCTGCGAATGTGGTGCCTCCCTCTCCCACCAGTACTATGAAAAGGATGGGCAGCTGTACTGTAAGAAGGATTATTGGGCCCGATATGGCGAGTCGTGCCATGGCTGCTCTGAGCAGATCACCAAAGGGCTGGTCATGGTGAGTTCCCCACCATACACACACAGACATACACACACATCCCCTATTATCTTGGTATCTGTCCTATCTCCGGATTTCCCTCCCATTTCTGTTACACACTCAGTGTCTTTCTTGTCCATGCCTGGCCCTGCTCTGGCCTGCAGTAAAGTCCCTTGTCTTCATGTCCATAGGTTGCCTTTCAGAATTTCTGATCTCTGAAGGGCCAAATTCAATCTCACTCAGCCTTCTCAGAGTTCTTGGCCTCTAAAGAAGGGCCCGGATCCTATTTGAATTTTGTATCTCTCCCAGCGCCTAACAGTGTTCTGCACACAGTAACTGCTTAACAAAGGTCTGCTGGATGGATGGGTAGATGGTCAGATAGAAGAGTAGATAGATAATTGGATGGATGGATGGATGGATGGATGAATAGACGAGTAGATGGTTGGATGGATGGATAGATAATTAGATGGAGGGATGAGTAGAAATAGGTGAATGGATGGATGAGTGAATAGATAATCAGATGGATGAATGGATGGATGGATAGATAGATAATTAGAGGGATGAGTAGATATAGATGAATGGATGGATGAGTGAATAGATAATCAGATGGATGGATGGATAGATGAATGGATGAGTGGATGGATGGATGGATATATAGATAATTAGATGGAGGGATGAGTAGATATAGATGTATGGATGGATGAGTGAATAGATAATCAGATGGATGGATGGATGGATGGATGGATGGATGGATGGATGGTCAGGTAGATGAGTAGATAGATAATTGGATGGATGGATGGATGGATGGATGGATGGATGGATGGATGGATGGTCAGGTAGATGAGTAGATAGATAATTGGATGGATGGATGGATGGTTGAATGAGTGAATAGATAATCAGATGGATGGATGGATGGATGGATGGATGGATGGATGGATGGATGGTTGGATGAATGAATAGATAATCAGATGGATGGCTAGATGAATGGATATTTGGATGAGTGGATGGTTAGTTGGATGAATAGATAGATAATTAGATAGAGGGATAGGTAGCTATAGATGGATGAGTGAATAGATAATTGGATGGATGGATGGATAGATGGATGGATGGATGGATGGATGGATGGATGGATGGATGGATGGATGAAATTGAATCAATGAATCAGTGATTGTAGAGGCTGAGGAAAATATGGAGGCCCCTAACTAGGAGAAAGACAGAGAAGGCAAACTTTGCTCGACATGGGGAGAGAGGACAGACTCTAAACTCTTATCTTTTCTACTATGTCTCTAGGTTGCAGGGGACCAGAAGTATCATCCAGAATGCTTCATTTGCCTCACATGTGGGGCCTTCATTGGGGACGGGGACACCTATGCTCTGGTGGAACGATCCAAACTCTACTGGTGAGTTCAGGCCCAGCACATGACCAAAACAAAAGGCCATCGATTCTAGCCCTGACTTTGCTAACAAGTACCTTTTATATCTTTAAGCATATCATTCTTTAAGCCTCCATTTTCCCCATCTGTGAATTGGAGAAGCTGGACCAGATCTTTGTTTTGCCAAACTAAGATATGTTTCAGACTAGTAAAATAGCTAATCTTCTGTGGCCCCCTGTCCTCACCATTCAGTCATCAACAAGTATTTATTAAACCAGTTTTAGGATACAAGTATAAAGAATGGAGCAGTCTCTCCTCACAAAGAGCTTATATTCTAATGGGGGAGACAAATACCTGTAAAAATATATAAGAGCTGGGCAGTTAGGTGGCTCAGTGTATAGAGCGCCAGGCTTGGATTCCAGAAGACCTGGATTCAAATCTGGCCTCAGACACTTCCTGCCTGTGTGACCTTGGGCAAGTTACTTAGCCCCAATTGCTTACCCCTTACCGTTCTTCTGCCTTAGATTTGATACTTAGTATCAATTCTGAGATAGAAAATAAGTGTTTTTACCCAAAAAAAGAAGGAAATAAACTTTATAAAATACCAATTATAAAGTGAATATACATGTGTACAAAGTATTTAAATAAGAGGTCTTGTGGGAGGGAGGGTGCTAGCATTTGAGGGGAAGGAGTTAGACCAAGAGGTAGAGATCTTGAGATGAGGAAAAAGAAGAAGCCTGAGACTAGGGGAAGGAGGGCTCAATTATATTTAGGGTTAAAAAGCATGTATCATTTCTATTAAAATGTTTAGAATATCCGCAACAATTTGTCACAAAAATAGTATATTTGCCCGGCATTGAGAGCCCTCCAGCTCTCAGGTTCTGGTATATGCTGAGGGTCTGGGACCAGTTAGGGCACGTGTTATCATGGTTTCCTTTTTCTCTCTTTCCCTGATCTCTCTGTATTTCCTCCTCTCCCCCGGCCACCTCTGCCCTCCCCAGTGGGCATTGCTATTACCAAATGGTGGTGACTCCGGTCATTGAGCAAATCCTGCCTGACTCGCCGGGATCCCGCCTCCCACATACGGTCACCTTGGTGTCCATCCCAGCCTCCGCTGATGGCAAGCGAGGGCTCTCTGTCTCCATCGACCCACCCTATGGCCAGCAGGGGTGTGGCTCTGAGCACTCCCACACTGTTCGAGTTCGTGGGTGAGCATCCCCCTTGGGGCCCCTCAGAAGGTGGGAGGGCAAAGGTGGGTCATGCCGAGGGTCCAGCATGTGACAGTTACTTCAGCCTAAGGAGCAGAAGGAAAGGAACTGGCCCTGAGCCCAGGGACTTTAGAAATGTAACCAAGGATTTCTTATGAACCGCCGCAGCAAGGGGATTCAGGCTAAGTATTAAAGATGGAATAAAAACTCAGAAATCCCGGGATTTGACTTTAGGGCCTCAGCTTCCCTCTCTGTATGCAAGGAATGTGGTGGAAGATTGCGGAGTTTGAGAGTTGGAAGGAACATCAGAGACCATAGTTGTCCTGCCTTCAATTAATCAAGAAAATACACACACAAGCATATATATATATATAGTCATCCAGGCAGCCACTTCCACTCTGGGACAGCAGCTCTCATTGCCAGGAAGTTCCTCCTGATATCAAGCACAAAGGCTACTTCCCATTTGTTACTCTTGGTTCTTTCTACTGAGGCCAAACAGAACAAGTTCTGCCCTTCCTCCTTATGGCAGATCCTTGAAGAAAACAATCATGTCCACGACTCCCCCAAATCTTCTCTTTCCCAGGCCGAACATCTCTAGTTCCTTCAACCCAGTCTCACGTGGCCTGAACTCAGGGCTCTTCACCATCCTGGCCATCTTCCTCTGGACGCTCTCCAGTTAATCTATGAATGTTTGTCTTAAACTGCAGTGCCCAAAGCTGAGCACAGTACATCATAGGTGGTATGAACAAGCAGAGTACCATGGAACCATCAACTCGTGATTCCTAGAAGCTCGGCCTCCCCACGCTGCCCCCGTCACACTCTGTCTTCTGACCTGGGGTAGCATCTCCATTTCCGGGCACAGACACAAACTGGAGGCTAGCCAGAGGAGGGCAGCTAGGATAGTTGCCGGCTTTGGAAACCATGCCTTTGGTTGAAGGGAATGGGGATATTTAGACTCGAGAAGAAAAGATGTGGGGCGGTACAGATGGGGATGGGAAAGGCAGAGTTACATGGAGGAATGGCCACATTGGAGGACAAAGACAAAGGAGGAAACATGAAACTTGCCCTGCCTTTAGGGAGCTGACATTCTAATAAAAGAGACATGCCAGGTACTGTATACAAGTCTATCCAGACTAAACATGAAGAGAACAAGGAAGTCAAAGCCCATTGGGAAGAAGGTGGAGCCTGGCCTCAGGCGCCCCCGTCTTCTCTCTGTTTGGGAAAGAAGCCTTATGGAATGGAGCCCGCCTTGTTAACCTCTTCCCTTCTACTAGCTATCTAGAAGAAAATGCATTTCAGCCATAACTCTTTAATCTTTTCCTATGGATGCATTTTTTTTTATTATAAATTGGAAGCATGATTAAGCAGAAAGAGGATTAGAGTTGGAGTTAGAGAACCTTGGGATTAATTCTCAGCTTGGCTAAGTGACCTTGGATAAATCACTTCCCCTGTTGGACCTCAGTTTCCTCGTCTTTAAAATGAGGGGGTTGGACTAGGGGACTTCTAAGACCCTTCTAGCTGGGAATCCATGATCTGAGACTAGGAGGTTTTGGGTAGGTGAGACTCAATTAAACATTTGTGCCCTAATTAGGCAGTGGAGAAGGTTGATTGGCAGCTATGAGATGTTACTCCTCCTCTCTCTCTATGCCCAGGCCCTACCAATTAGAAAGAGAAACACTTTGCTAACTCTCTCTACTGTCCCTGGTCCTTGGTTCTTCTGGGGCTAAGAGGAATAAGCCAAATCCCTCTTCTGTGTGTTAACAGATAATGATCCCACAGTGGATTTGCAGTGGTCTGATCATGAGGACTCTCAGTGGGGGTCCTGAGTCTCCCTGCTGCCAATCCAGTTGTTGACGCTCATGGTCTGACTTTGCCAGGTGTTAAAGTTTCCTCTGGGCCTTTATTGCTCCCTGATGATGGATCCCTTCTGTACTAAACAAGGGGGTTGGTCCAGATGATTCTTGTGGTCTCCTTCCTTTCTAAGATTCAATAACTACATGGCAGTTGCTGGTCTGTCCAGGCTTCTTGGGTACTGACCCTTGGCTAACTCTAGTCTTTTCTGTGCCCTGTAGAGTGGACCCAGATTGCATCAGTCCAGATGTGAAGAACTCCATCCACATTGGAGACAGGATCCTAGAGATCAATGGTACTCCCATCCGGAACGTCCCCTTAGATGAGGTATTCTCCACAATAGGGTCTTTCAGTCTCTGCTGGAGGTGGGCAAATGGGGTCTAGGGATGTCTTATGGGTAAGGGAGGGCCAAAGGGTTTTGGGCCCTCTCACTCTAGCACTCATGCTTGCTTTCTGCAGATTGATTTGCTAATCCAGGAGACCAGCCGCCTGCTCCAGCTGACCATTGAACACGACCCCCATGATGTTCTGGCCCATGGTGCAGCTCCAGAGGCCAGCCCTCTGGCAGATCTGCGTAGCCCACTGTGCTCCCCAGCCCGTACCCCCAACACAGAAGCAGGGGCCCCTGTCCGGCAGAGGCCTGTCTTGTAAGTCATCTCCAGCACAACCCCTTCTATTTTGGGCCTTCAGGCAAGGGCCTTGGCAGAAAACAAGGCCCACCTTCTCCCACTCTTGCCTTTTCTGGGTTTTCCCAATTTGTAACAAAACCCTAGGCTCCTAATGAAGAGAAAGTTGCTTTTGTAGACAGCTCCCTCTGCTGACAATTAGCAGCTTCTCTGTCTAGGAATTGAGTGTGATGACCTCAATAGTCATTCATTCGTGTATGTAGCTAAGTAAGACCCTTTGGAAACCGAGCCACTTAGGACATGGTCTCTCTGGGCTAACATTATCTATAAGCAGACTAGGTAGGAAGTCACTACAGGTGGTACGAATTCAATAGGCTGACACTAGACAAATAATAATAAAAATAAAATAAAAATAAGAAATAATTGTTAAGTGCCAGCTGTGCTCATAACACTCAGCTAGGCCATAGAGACTGAGGTTAGAAGTGGACTATCCCCTGCTTACATTGCCCAGTTAGGACTCAAACTTGCAATCAGATGGAATACAAGTATTCGTTCACACTAAGGTGTGACGGTCTGGGGATGGTTTAATAAAATAGGAGAGGGAACACAAGCACCTTAGGTGAGTGAAGGAGCTGCCCCAAAGGACTCCAGTTAGAATCAGGCTTGCATGATTTGATCATTTTGCTGAGGAGTGGCCTTAAATGTGTCTCTCCTATAGAGGATGGTGGGAGAGGGTAATAGTAGGTAGAGTGGAAGGTAGAAGAAGGGATCAGATAGTTCTAGAAGCAGAAGGCTTTGCCCCATCCAAGGTGGTGAGTGGGGAGCAGAAGAACTCTGTGCCGGACTCTGCAAGCCTTCCTTTGTATGCCTACAGGAGGAGCTGTAGCATTGACAAATCACCCTGTGGCAGCTCGCTGGGCTCCCCAGCCTCCCAGCGGAAGGATCTGGGCCGTTCTGAGTCCCTTCGAATCGTGTCTCGGACCCACCGCATCTTCCGGCCTTCCGACCTCATTCATGGCGAAGTCCTGGGGAAGGGCTGTTTTGGACAAGCCATCAAGGTATGGGCTCCAGCTTTGCCCCCAGCTGAGTAGGAGGACTTTGAGGGGTGAAAATTTGATGAGTCTCACTGTATAGCCCCTGCCCTTCTCCCTTACAATTATAAGATAAAATCATAACATATTAAATCTAGGAAAATAATTGGAGTTACTCTAGTCCATCCATAGTTTTCCCTTAATAGGGGAGCAAACTAAGACCCAGGGAAACAGTTTTTAATCCAAGGTCAAATAGCAAGTTAGCAGAACCAGAAAGAAGCATAGAAAAGTGCCTCTCCCTTTTTATTTAAACCCTTACTTTCTGTCTTACTAACAACTCTAAGATAGAAGGACAGGAGCTAGGCAAACAGGATTAAGTGACTTCCCCAGGGTCACACAGCTAGGAAGTGTCTGCGACCAGGTTTGAACTCTGGTCTTCTTGGCTCCAGGCCTGGTATTCTATCCACTGAACCCCCTACTTTTTTTCCCTTGTACTTACCGTGGCTGGTGCTGCACTATGGATCATAAAGTCCATTCTGGACTTCCAGCTCTCCTGCCTCTACCCTAATTCCTCCATGTTACTTGGTTGTGATCGAAAAGATTTTTCTGCTGAGCTGCCTTCTTCCCCAGAAGAGTTAGAGCAGGGCCTTCTGGTGGTTTCTCTGTGGGCCAACCCCCATGTGGTGATTTTCCCCAGGTAACTCACCGAGAGACTGGCGAGGTGATGGTGATGAAGGAACTGATCCGATTCGATGAGGAGACACAGAGGACATTTCTCAAAGAGGTCAGTCTGGTTCCACGGGGCCTGCAGGCTCTTTGTAGACCCTTACTGTCAACAATTTCACTTTGAGCCAAGCTTCAATTATTTTGTTTTTTAATTAACTCCATTTTTTCCCTCTTTTTTTTTTTTAAACCCTTAACTTCGGTATATTGTCTCATAGGTGGAAGAGTGGTAAGGGTGGGCAATGAGGGTCAAGTGACTTGCCCAGGGTCACATAGCTGGGAAGTGGCTGAGGCCGGGTTTGAACCTAGGACCTCCTGTCTCTAGGCCTGACTCTCACTCCACTGAGCTACCCAGCTGCCCCCTTTTTCCCTCTTTTTAAAATTAATTTGTTTGTTACATTAAAATTCCCAAATATCTCCCTCTTTCCCTCCCTCCCCTCCTGCATTAGAAATAATTCACTTGTATTTTTTTTTTAGATTCGTATCCTCTCCTTCCCACCTTTGCTGTCCCTAGAAGTCTAAAATCCTTCCAACCCCAGTTTATACAAGATGTAAAATCTTGTGAATTAGAGGTCCTATAAGAGGAGGACCCTGAGTTATAAACTTGGAGCTGGATGTGACCTCAGAGACCATCTAGTCCAGCCCATTTTACAGATGAGGCAGCTCTTACCTAGAGGGGAAGTCACTTGTCCAGGATTATGCAGACATTGAGCATCATTGCCCTCAGAGCCAGGAGGAGCTTTACCCTAAAAGGGAAAAAATAAAGTTCATCCATATTGTCCTGTAGCTTAGAAAAATCTATTGATCAGAATCACAGTAACCACTTACCAAGGTCCTGCCCTGTACCTACTGTGTGTGAGGGCGGGGAGGCAGTACAAAGAAAAGACAAAAAAAACCCACAATGCCTACCTTCTAGGTGCTTCCACACAAGAAGTGTTGGGAAGGTAGATAGACAGGATTTGGCAGTGCATTGGATATGGGGGGAGGGGTACGAGATAATGAGAAATTGAGGATGCCACGTAGGTTGTGAGCCTAGGTGACAGTGAGGGTGGTGATGCCCTCGATGATAATTGGGAAGTGAGGAAGATTTGGAAGAGGAAGATGATGAGTTCAGTTTTAGTCATGTTGAGTTTAAGACGACAATGGAGGTGACTCAGTGGATAGAGAGCCAGGCCTGGAGGAGGAATATACTGGGTTCAAGTCTTGCCTCAGGCACTAGCTATGTGACCCTGGGCAAGTCACTTAACCCCAACTGCCTAGGCTTTACTTGCTCTTCTGCCTTAGAACCAATATATAGTATTAGGAACCAGTTGAGAGGGATTGGGAGCAGAGCTAATACGATGATAACCGGGGCTTCAGAATCCCTGAGGGTATAATGGCATTGCAATATACTTGCCTTCGAAGAACAAGGTCAGGCAGGTTATCCTTGCTCCCAGGGGACTGGAAGCCAGGGTAGAGGTTGGAGAGGCCCAAGATGAGCTGGTAGACTGAGCAGTGAGACTGGGCCTTCTCACCATCTGGAGCTTCCAGTGACAACAGATTTCAGGAGAACTAGAAGGGTTCTTAGAGGTTATCTAATCCATTCCCCCATTCTACAGATGAGGAAGCTGAGGCCTAGAGTCCCAAATGGCTCGGCCAGAGACCACAGACTTTGAGCAAAACCAGTGGAAAAGATTAATAAGAAAGCCATCTTTCAGAAGCCTCTGGGGTTCTCCAAGGGCACCCTCTTTGGGGGGAGCTTCAGAGCTGTGCTTATAAGCTTTCTCTGCTTTTAGTTTTCACCGGTAGTCATCATCACCCCAGCTCCTCGGCCATCCCTTTCTGCCACACAGACCAGCCTCCAATCCCAAGGAGCCTCTCCTGGGAACATGAGAACAGAATGTTTCTTTCCCTGTGCCTGACCCCGAGGGAGATGCACCGACTCATCCCAATAGCCAATTGAGGAAGGGAACCTCAATGCTCTTCCTGTTTTCTCTTGCATTTGAAATCACCCAGAGTTCCCAGCCAAGAGTAACCTTTCCCAAAGGAGCCATTTGGATCATTATTATTCGCTACTTCCTGTCCCAGCTGGATCATCTGTGAGGCTGTTTTTGAGCCGCTCTGACCTGTGGGCCTTCAATTCCCTGGGCTCAGGCTGCCTCTTCCTATGACTACGGCTCTGATTAGTAGCTGGGCCCCTTGTCTTGAATTGGTGAGATCTGATTAGACGCTGCTGGGGAGCTGTGCCCCAGGCACCCAGAGTAGCTGGGGCTTAGATCGTAGTGCATCCTTAGGACTGTGAGTTTATTGATAGCACCCATGATAATTGGAGAGTAGCTGACTGTGATCTCATCCATGGGGACTCCCTTGGCTGTTGTAGATTGTCATTCAGCCACACCTTCTCATCTTATTTAGCCTTCCCATAAGTCCTTCATGGCATGGAATGGTAGTCATTCACGCAGTCTAACACTTGTTAAGTCTATGATGTCTAGAGTTCCTTGTCCGGGAACAGACAGCTGAGATGGAGCAGATGAAGCCTGGGCTGAGAGCCAGAGATGAGTCCTAGACTCAGTGCTACCTTCAACCCAAATCCAAAGGGTCATAGATTTAGAGCTGGAAAGGACTTTAGAGTCTTCTCTTCCAACCCCTTGGTTTTGTACATAAAGCAGCTTGCAGCCCAGGGAGGTGATGCGTGTTATCACCCCAAGGTCATAGAAGTCTTAAATAGCAGAACTAGGATTTGGGATTTGAACCTGGATCCCCTGGCTTAAAATCCAACCTTCTTTCTCCTGTACCACATTGCCTTCTCCTAGTTAAAGGTTTCACAGCACCTCCAGAAGAGAGGAAGATTAGGCTAGGGAAATGGGCCCACGTGCCCCAGGAGTCATGGATCTGCAGGAGGTGGAAGGACCCCTTTCCACCCCCACATCCTAGAGCCACAGCTGTCCCACCCTAAATTAATCCAGAGGAACCTCCAGTAGCTGCCCTTTGTCCTCCCCACAGGTGAAGGTAATGCGGTGCCTGGAGCATCCCAATGTGCTCAAGTTCATCGGGGTGCTCTACAAGGACAAGAGGTTGAACTTCATCACCGAGTACATCAAGGGTGGTACCCTCCGGGGAATCATCAAGAGCATGGTAAGTGTGTCACAGTGGCTGGTGATATGAAGGGGGCCAGGCCTCGTAAGTATAGCTATGGATGCCCCAAGTCATCTAGTAGAGAGCTGAGCAGCCCCTTGGTGGCCAGGAGTGCTACGATGGTGGTGGGGGCTCAGAGCTATAGCTACAGAGTCCCCAAGCCATGTAGTAGAGAACTGAGCAGCCCCTTGGCAGCCAGTAGCATTTTTTCATTTAAACCTTTTCCTTCTGTCTTAGAATTGATAGGAAGTATTAGTTCCAAGGCAGAAGAGCATAAGGGCTAGGCCTGGGACTAAGTGACTTGCCCAAGATCACACTGCCAGTAGCATTTGTGATAAAGCGAACTGGGGTCAATAGAGGCCATGGGGCTAGTCCAGCCCTAGGGTCAGGACCTGGGTCTGTGTCTGGTGATAGAATCAATTTGTCTCAGGTTGGAGGTCCAGCCTGAGGGCTGAGGTTCAAGGACCTAGTCTGAGCCTTGAGTCAAGGGGTCAATCTGGGGAAGAATGAGGAAGAAAGGGAATAAGCATTTTATGAAGGCTCACTATGTGTCAGATGTCAAGCTACTACAGAGACAAATTAAAGGAAAGGCAGCCCCTGCCCACTCAAGGGGGAAGACAGCTTATCAAAAGGATCTGAAGGGGAAAGTGGGGAAATCGAGGTATTCAGTATTTGGGCATCATTATAAAATGTGGAAAGTCAGGAACGTGACCAGAAAGGGAAAGCTGGCAGGCAGGGCCCTTCTACAAAATGTAGGCTCCAGCAGGAGCTTACCGATGGGAGAAGGAGATGGAAACAACGTCAGTGGGGTCATTGGGGGCAGGGGTCCAGGGTCAAGGGTCTGGGGCAAAGGTTAGGGCCAAATGAAAGGCCGAACCAAGAGCCAGGGGTAGAATTGCAAGCAGGAGAGGCAGAAACAATTCTCACTTAGAGCCGAAATGACTAGCCTCCAAGTGTTGCCTTGATTCCCCCCAAGATACCCAAACCGAGTCTGAGGGCGCCCAGTGATGTCAGTCAGGCCTTTGGGGGGACGAGCACATCCTGGATCATGGCCCGAGGCAGTCTGGCTGCTGTAGGATGTGTCTGGACTTGCTGGGAATAGGTCAGCCTCCCTGCTGGCCCAGCTGGTGCCCCTGCCATCTGTCCTCTTGTCGCAGCTCACTGGCAACCTGCTCTCTACCTCCACAGGACAGCCAGTACCCATGGAGCCAGCGGGTTAGCTTTGCCAAGGACATCGCCTCTGGAATGGTAAAGAGGAAGGGGGCAAAAGGAAAGGGGGAACAAGACAGAGAGAGCTGCGGGAGGAGCTGCCCCGGCTGACAGCAAGGGAGACTTTGCCCGCTTCTCCCTGCACCAGCCTTTGAAAGCTCTAGAAATTCTACCATTAGGGATTCATTCTTTTGGGGACCACATTTTCTCTCTGAAATCTCTTTTTTAAAATTCAAATTTTCCTGAGATGGAGAACACACGAATCCCTTCATACTTCAGGGAGAATGAGAATATCAGCAGATCCCCCCAGATTTGGACTGGGGTGAGGAAATGGGAATAGAAGACAAGGCTGGGGTGAGGCAACAAGGGCAGCCCTAGGAGAGAGAGATGGGATCCAGAGTATCTGAGAGGCGGAGGCCTCACCTGGGGATCCCTGTTGTCTTGGGCCAAGGGATGACCTTCTGCCTCCCTTTTGCTCCCAGGCCTATCTGCATTCCATGAACATCATCCACCGAGATCTAAACTCCCACAACTGCCTGGTGAGAGAGGTAAGGTCACTGACATCTGGAGGAGCTGGGGAGCTGGGGGTCAGAGGTTGGGTTCGCCTTGTCTTTCTCTCATTTCCTCTCTCCCTCCTATCTTTCTTTCTCTTCCTCTCTCCTCTTTACATCTCTCTATTCCCCTCTCCCTGTCCCTCTCTCTAGCCCTTTCAGCCTCTCTCTCTCCCACTTTCTTTTCTCTCCCTCTCTCCCTCCTTTTCTGTATCTCTCTTACTCCCTCCTTCCCTCCCTCTATCTCATTTTTCTCTCTCCCATCCTTTTTATCTCTTTCTTCTCTCTCCTTCCCTCCTTTCTCTTCTTCTTTCTTTCCTTTGCTGTCTCTTTCTTTCCCTTCTTCCTTCCCTCTTTCTTCTCTCTCCTTCCTTCCCTTTCTGTCACTTCTTCTCTGTTCTTCCCTCCCTCTATCTCTTCTCTCCCTCTTCCCCTCTCCTTCCCTATCTCTGTCTTTCTGTCTCCCTTCTTCCTCTCTCTCTCTCTCTGTCTTCCCCCAACACTTTCCCTCCCTTTCTTGCCCTCTCTGTCCCTGCTTCTCTGTATCTTTCTCTTTCCCATATAAGACATCTGAGTCCTCCTGGCTTCGTCTCCCCAGAACAGTGCCCACGTGGGTCCCTCAGAAGCTCCATTCGGCCCTCCTTCCCCCAACTTCCTCTAGGGCCTATACTCTTACTCAGTCCAGTCTTCATGGGGCAGTGGCTGTGTACCCAGCCCTGTCCTAGGCTAACCTATGAGGGAGATAGGAGAAATAAGGGGCAAGTTCCCTGCCTTCCAGGAAGTCACAGCCCAGATGAGAAGCAAGACCCACAAGCCATCTGACAGCCTCAAAATGTAGCCTGTGGGGCTCCCATAAACCAGAGTAGTGTGGGAAGGCTTCCTGGAAGAGATGGGAATTGAAAGGAGACCTTTCTATGTTGAATCAGATTTGGGTGGGAAGAGAAGAGAAGGGAGGGGATGGGTTGATGTCCTTAGGATAGGAATGGGAGGAAGTGGTGGCAGGAATACCACAGCATGTGGGAAAGAACTTCTCTGGAATTGGGGGTCCTCCTCCAAATGAGGTGGCCACTGTGTAAAATCTCTGTTTGATTACTTACTGTCTCAAGGAGGAGAGAGAAGAAAGAGGGAGAGAATTTGGAACTCAAATTTCTTTTTAAAAGAATGTAAACAGGGGTCAGCTGGGTAGCTCAGTGGGTTGAGAGCCAGGCCTAGAGACGGGAGGTCCTAGGTTCAAAGCCGGCCTCAGACACTTCCCAGCTGTGTGACCCTGGGCAAGTCACTTGACCCCCATGGCCCACCCTGACCACTCTTCCACCTATGAGTCAATACACAGAAGTTAAGGGTTTAAAAAAAATAAAAAAGAAAAGAATGTAAAAAATGTTTTTTTCTATTATTGGAGAAAAAAGTGAAATATTTTTTTAAAAGAATGAGGTGCCTCATTTTCGCAGAAACTCTTTGAGAGTTATGGTCTCATTCTCCCTCCCTGAGGGACGAAAGGGACCCCAACCAAGGATTCTACTCTCCCACTTCTAGCAGGGATAAGTCGGTGGCAGGCAGAGTTGAGGAACAAACCCAGGCCCCTGGAGCCTCCTCCATTGGCCTTGTCTGCCCTCTTCCTCTAACCTAGTAATGGGCGGGGTGGGTTGGGTAGGTCCAGTTGAGACCCGTAGGATGTCATAGCCCACCCCTCCTTTGATAGATCAGGAGACTGGGAAGTGGAGAACTAAAGAGGTTTGTCCAATGAGGAAGTGTCTGAGGCAGATTTCGAACCTAGGTCCTCTTGGATGTCAGTGGGACCCTAGGAGTCTTCTCTCTTTGCTCCTCAGAACAAGAATGTCGTGGTGGCCGACTTCGGACTGGCCCGGCTCATGGTGGATGAGAAGAACCAGCCTGACCAGCTCCAGAGCCTCAAGAAGCCAGACAGAAAGAAGCGATACACTGTGGTGGGGAACCCCTATTGGATGGCCCCCGAGATGATCAATGGTGAGTGGAGGCACGGCGGGGATCCCTTCCCAGGCAGCGCTTCCAACAGGCCTCAGGAGGGGCCGGGAGACACCAAAAGGGCCTACGTGTCCAAGGTGTCCAGGCCAGGCTTCTCAAACCCCCCTGCTCGGGGCAGAGACCACTGGGGGGATGAACACCCAGATTGGAGTCCGTCTCTCTCTCTGTCCCCTTGTCCTTGGGCGAGTCTCTCGGGCAATTCCCTCATCTGCAAAAGAAGGGCCTTGGATTCAATGCTCTCTAAAGAGTCTTCTACCCATCAATCAACCAATAAGTATTGATAAAGCACCTACTATGTGCCTTTCACCTAGCATGGCGTAGTGGCTTGTAAGAAGGGAACCAGAACAGAAAAATGCCTTATAGACCCCAGCAAAGAGAGGATACAGAAGGACGGGATTTGCTGCCAAGAGCTCAAGAAGGATGGAGCCTCAGGACAAACTACTGGCCTTGGCAGTAAAGAAATAATAGGGGGCAGCTAAGTAACAGGGTGAATAGAGAGCGAGGCCGATCTTTGCCGCTCTTCTGCCTTGAAACCAGTCCTTGGGATTGATTCCTTTTTTCTTTAACCCTTACCTTCTTAGACTTGATATTCCAAGGCCTGGTAATTGGGGTGAAGTGACTTTCCCAGGGTCACACATCTAAGATGTAGCCATCCAGCTGCCCCCACTTGGTAGCCATTCTAAGACAAGAGATATGGGTTGTTTTTTTTTTAGACAAAATAAAATAATGAGCCACCTTAAACAGAGTCAAAGATCAGGAGTATAAAAATGAACTCCATCAGTAAAATTTGTAAAAAAAAAAAAAAAAAAAAAAAAGAGGGAAGGACAGGAAAGACAGGACAGTCCAGGCGAGGGAATGATTGAAGGGGTGACTGGGGATGGGTATAACCAGGGCGTTAGTGTAGAAAAGCAGAAGTTTGGTCTTGGAGACTTTGGCAGAGGACAGGATGGGCTTGTGCCAAAGGATTTGAAGTGTGAAACTCTAGAGGAGACGCTGTTCTGCCCCCTTGCCCTCTCCCAAGGGCAAGGACCCTCTTTTTGCCCTTCTTTGTATGCCCATTGCTTAGCCCAGGGCCTGGCATACGGAAAATGGTCGCCCAACACGTGCTGACTGACGGTTGTCTCAATACTGATGACTAGTTTTTCGTAAGCTCTAGAGAGCCATAAATAAACAGTTTGATGATAAGTAGATCTCGAGAGTAAGCGTGAGCATCTGAAGAAGGTAAGAAAAGTGGGCGCAGGTGGCACGAGGAGAGGTTTGGAGTATCCAAAGTGGGGAGTTCAAATGTCGATCAGGGAAGAGGAGAAGGGGGTCGGGGCCCGGGAGAGCCTGGACACCACAGATTTGTGGAAGCTCCAGTTAGCAGACTCGCACGGCTCCCTCCAAGAGGGCTCGAGAACCCCAGGAGCAAAAGCTGATGTGGGGGAGGCGAGGTCTGGAAAGAGATGAGCCGTGATTGGCGAAGGGGACAAAGACCTCTCCAGGATAGGGCCAGCTTTGGGAAGGGAGGAAAGTGAAGCTGGATCAAAGATGGTAGCCCAGGAAATCAGGGAGAACAAGAGTGACTCAGTATCTCAATGAGAACTAAGTAAGGGCATCCTTAGATAGGTGACAGCCAGCAGCCGGTGGGGTTCATTCTGGCAATTCCTGATGTGAAGGGCGCTGAAAGTTGCATCAATAATGGACCGTCACTGGATTGCTGCCATATTGAATTAATCCACAAACAAGCACCTACAAAGGGCAGTCAGGTAATGGCAGTGGCTATCGTGCCAGGCCTGGAGTCAGGAGGACTCCCCTTCCTAAGTCCAAATTTGGTCTCAGACACTTACTTTGTGACTCTGGGCAAGTCACTTAACCCTGTTTGCCTCCATTTCTTCATCCATGAAATGATTCAGAGAAGGAAATAGCAAACCACTCCAGGATCTTAGTTGTGTGATCTGTTTGCCTCAGTTTCCTCATCTGAAAAATGAGCTGGAGGAGGAGCAAACCACTCCAGGATCTCTGCCAAGAAAATCCCAGATGGAGTCACAAAGTCAGACACCCCTGAAATGGCTGGACAAAAACAAATTTGCCAGCATCGAGGACGCAGAGATAAAATGGAGATGATTTCTGCCTTCGAGGTGCTTCTAGGCTGACGGGATGGTTCTCGCCAGGATCTCGTGGCAGCTCTGCCCCTCCCCCTGCAAGGGGCCCCCGCGGGGCTCTTGTGCCGGGGCATCTCCCCACTGTCCCAGGCAGAGCCAGGCTGGGTGCACAGCTTGGATGCTGACTGTCTCCATCCCTTCCCCAGGGCACAGCTATGACGAGAAGGTGGATGTCTTTTCCTTTGGCATTGTTCTCTGTGAGGTAGGTTCCTTTGGGGCTGGGGGGCACGAAGGGATCCGAGGGGGGCATCAGAGTTCTCTGGGTTGGCACAGCCAGTATTGGCTGCCTGGGGCCGGGCCTGGGCATTCTGGCTGTGCGAAGGGGGACAGGAAGGTCCTCTTGGTGAGGCCGAGCCCTTTCGGCTGCCTCAGACCAAACCTTTGGTTCCTGCCGTTCTCTAATGTGCCCCCTCCTAAGCACTCGGGCTCTGTATCCTGTGACTCAGTTTCCTCATCTGTCAGATAGAGTTGGACTTGGGGGCTCTGATCCCGCAGACAGCCGGGGAGCTTCAGAATGCCCGAGGCCCGTCTGCTCGGTCCTTCCTGTCCACCTTTGGCCCTTCGGCCATCGTGAGGGCCGGCAGGGGGCCCCTCCAGAGCTCTGGGTGGTTCTCTCCGTAGATCATTGGCCGGGTGAATGCCGACCCCGACTACCTTCCCCGCACCATGGACTTCGGCCTCAACGTCCGAGGATTCCTGGATCGATACTGTCCCCCCAACTGCCCGCCCAGCTTCTTCCCCATCACGGTGCGCTGCTGCGACCTCGACCCCGAGAAGAGGTGAGTGCCGGGGCGGCGGGGAGGGTGGGCAGGTGGGGGAGAGCGAGGGGGGTCTCTGAGGCTGCCAGGGGGAGCCCCCCCAGCCCTGCCTCCCTTTGGCTCCCCAGGCCGTCTTTTGTGAAGCTGGAACAGTGGCTGGAAACCCTCCGCATGCACTTGGACATCCATCTGCCCCTGGGGCCGCAGCTGGAACAGCTGGAGAAGGGGTTCTGGGAGACCCACAGGCGGGGAGAGAGCGGGCTGCCCATGCACCCCGAGGTCCCCGACTGAGCCCGCCCGGGACCCCGTCCCCGTAGCATCAGCATCCACAACCATTGACAAGAGAGCAGGAGGGAGGGGAGGGGAAGCCCCTCCCCCTCCCCCTCCGTCCCCAGCGGGGCTCCCCCTAAAATGCACCCTCATCATCTCCTTCCTGCCCCAGCTCAGGAGCCCTTCCTTCCCCCCACAGCGCAGGCTCTCCTGGGGCCTGAGGGCTCGGGCCGGGGGCTGGGGGGTCCCTCTCGCCCCCAAGACCCCCCGCCCCAAAGTCTGGGGGGAGGGAAGGGGCAGCCGCTCCAGCTACATCCCCCCACCTCCCCCCAAACCTTGCCCGAGGTGGCCTCCCATCGCTGGGTCTCTCCCCCGTCACTGTGACTGTCCGGGGCTTCTAGTAACAGCCGCTGCCCCCCTCCCCCAGCCTTGCCCCCCGCTCGGTCTCCTGCCCAGACCTCGGGCCGGGCGATGCTTCTGCGCCGCCCTTGGTTCTGGCTCGCTCGGGCCCTGCATGAGCTCCCCCAGTGGGGTCCTGGCCTGCCCCGCCCGTCCCCGCAGGAGGGAGGAAGAAGGCAGCGGCCCCCTGGCGTCTCCTGGTCCGGCGAGGGGCCTGGGTTCGAGGGCAGCGCTTAGGTTCTGTTTTGAAATAGAGAATTGCCCGTCAGGTTTTGCGGGGTTTCCTTCCCGGGGGGGAGGGGGGGGCTTTTCCAGGGTGTCCTCTGTGGCAGCCGAAGCGTGTCCCTTGTTTCAGGGAGGACATGAGGGGGGGCGGACGTGTGTGTGCACATGGGGGGGTCCCCGAGCCCCCAGTTCCACAGGCCCCCCTCTCGGGCACACGCGGTGGCTCTGCACAGCTCAGGTTATTCTCCCCGTGTGCAGCTGAGGAGTCCAAGGCGGGGGTGGGGGGCCAAGGGGGAGCAGAGCCCCGGAGGGAGCTCCGGAGGCGTCCCGTGGAGGGCCCGTGGCCCCCCGAGAAGCGCCAGGAGCAGAGCTGGCCCGAGAGCCCTTGGGGGGGTCCTCAGGCAGGCAGGCGAGCCTCTAGGGAGAGTCAGCGGCCAAGCCTAGAACCCAGATCCTGCGTGTGCGTGTGCGCGTGCGTGTGGTCACTGGACACGAGGGCAGCAGCTTGGGTAACTCGGTGGAACCAGGGCCAGGTGGCCAGTCCCAAGAGGCGGCCCGTGCGGGGGATGCCCCAGCCTTTTCCTGTCCCAGGGACCCCCCCCCCAAGGCCCTAGAGGTGGCGCCACCCTCCTGCCTCCGCCCAGGTGGTATTCGGGAGGCCTCCCCTCGCGGCCAGCCCCCCCAAGGGGTGCCCCGCTGCTCCCCTTAGCCAGAGCATCTCATTTTCTTTTCTTTGACGCCGCCTCACAAGTCCCTGAATCCCTGCGTGTCCGCACAGCCGTGGCAGCTGCCTCAAGGGGGGTCCGGGGGGCTCTGAGAAGCCAGGGGGGGCGGAAAGGGCCGGGAGAGGCCCAAAGGGAGGCCGGGGGTGAGCCGAGGGGGATGGGCCAGGGAAGGGAGGCCGAGTGGGTGCCAGCATCATCCCCAGACCTTCATCTCAGCCCTCCTGGCCCGTCCTCGATTCCTCTCCCCCAAGGACGACCTGGTGGGAGGGAGGGGAGCCGGGGAGGGGGGTCTTCATGCTACTGTTTACCCAGGTTCTTTTGTGTAATATATTTTTTAAAAAGAGTTTGTATTATTTTTTCATACGGGGGCTGTACGGGTGGGGGGAGCTGGGGGGCCTTTCGAGGGGAGAGGGGGACCTTTTTTCTTTCGTTTGGGGGCCATTTTTTTTTCCACTCTGCCTCAGTTGAGCTTACAGGAAAGTATTAAAACTGTGACGCATTTCTCAGTGCACTTTGGCCTGGGAGGAAATGAAAAACAAACCCTTAAAATGGGATATTTCTTTAAGGAGGTGGGAAGTGAGCCCTCCAGACCTGTGATAACACACAATAAAATCCATACTTTCCACCCACCAGCCTTTGCCTCTGCCAGTGTCTTCCTCTGGGGGTCGGGAGGTGGGGGTGGGGCTGGCTGGGAGAGCTCATGGGATCCAGAGTCTAGAGCTGAAGAGGACCCTAGAGAGACCCTCAAGGCCAACCGTCCTATTTGACAGATGAGGAGGCGGCTCAGTGGGTAGGGAGTCTCTAGATGCCCAGAAATATTTAAATTTTTCTTTAAAAAGTATGGGGGGAGGGGGCAGCTCAGTGGATGGAGAGCCAGGCCTAGAGATGGGAGGTCCTGGGTTCAAATGTGGCCACAGACACTTCCCAGCTGTGTGACCCTGGGCAAGTCACCTAACCTCCATTGCCTACCCTTACCACTCTTCTGCCTTGGAGCCAATACACGGTATTGACTCCTAGACAGAAGGTAAGGATTAAATAGAAAAATAAAAATAAAAAGTATGTAAGGGAGACTAGGTGGCCCAATGGACAGAGCTCTGGGCTTGAAATCGGGAAGACATCTTCATGAGTTCAAACCCAGCCTCTCATACTTCCTAGCTGTGTGACCCTGGATGAGTCATTTCACCCTATTTGACTCCGTTTTCTCATCTGCAAATGAAGAAGGGCAAAAAAAGCTACTCCATCTTCTTTGGCCAAGAAAACCCCAAAGAGGGTCACAAAGAGCCAGACACAAGTGAAATAACTAAACAAAATAGGAGGGAGGCCCAAGGTTCAGGAAGAAAAATGGGTTGTAAATCAGAGAAGGGCAAGATGTTTTCCAGCCTTCACAAAGGGAAGATGTGTCAAGGTGCCAGACACCCTCCTGGAGGTGGGAGAGGGGAACGGATGGCCTCTAAGGCCCCCTCCTAGTCTCAGAAGACTTCTACCACACCTTGAAGAATCCCATCATGGCCCCATTGTCCCTGGGCTCTCTGCCCCCTGGCCAAGGGAGCTGCTTTGGGAAATATTCACACATAAAAGGCCAGTGTTCATAGGATGTTTGACTGAAAGCTGGAAGGAGCCCCAGAGGTCATCTGGTCCAACCCACTCATTTTACAGATGAGCAAACTGAGGTCCAGGGAGAAGTGACTTGCCCAAGGTTACACAGCCTACAAAGGCAGGAAAGCATCTTTACTTTTTGGTGGTGGTTTTTCTCACACACAAATGGAAGTCTATGGCTTATCTTGAGATAACCCAGAGGCCTGAAGAAGGGGCAGGGTCCCAATCAATCACAGGCACTGGAAAAACAAAATTATAACCAATAAACCAATCAATCAACAACCACTCCTTTAAACATTTATATGCTAGGTTGGTGAGGGCCTGGAGTCAAGAAGACTCATCTTTCTGAGTTCAAATCTGTCCTTGGATACTTACTAGCTGTATGACCCTGGACAAGTCACCTTACCCTGTGTGCCTCTGTTTCCTCATCTGTCAAATGAGCTGGAGAAGGAAAGAGCAAACTACTCTAGTATCTTTGTCAAGAAAACCCCAAGTACGTATTAGCTGTGTGACCCTGGACAAGTCACCTCATCCTGTTTGCCTCAGTTTCTTCTTCTGTCAAATGAGCTGGAGAAGGAAAGAGCAAACCCCTCTAATATCTTTGCCACGAAAATCCCAAATCGGGTCAGGAGGAGTCAGATACAACTGAAACAACTGAACAACAAAGGTGCAACTCACTGGGAATTCAGAGCAAGAGCAAAAAATTGTCCCTGCCCTCCGGAGAGCTTGCATTCCAATGGGACAGACTTTCATTACTGAGTACATGCAAGATACAGAGTAGAAATGAGGTAGCCTTCATGGGGAAGATCCTAGCCGTGAGGGGAAAGGAGGGGAGGATGGTATTTGAAGAGGTGGAGTGGGGGGGGGGGGACATGTTCTAGGCAGGGGGGACAGCCAGTGCAAAGACGTGGAGACTGGAGAGAGAGCTTTCCGTGCCCCCAAAAGTGCCATAAGGGATATCTTAGAGAAATGGAATGGATGACTGGAAAAGGAAGTGAACTGGTCATGGGGCTCGCCTGGGAAAACAGAAATCTAATTAGACAAAAACATAAAGAACAGAGGAGAAGCAGGACAGCGCAGCAGATGGCCTGTGCTCTGCCTCGGTGCCCTTCTGGCCCTCTTACGGAGAAGACGCTGATCTGTTTCAAGAAAGACTTTTCTCAACGCTAGAAGGTCCTTTTCTCGCTTTTTAATTTTGTTTTTGTTTGAATTTTCCATTTTGGACCCTTTCTTTACAGACACCTCTCTCTTCTCTGTCCATTTGGCTCTCCCCAACAATCCACTGGGCCCCCTCGAATACCTCAAGTCCTCCATGTGACCACTAGAGGGCAGGGACTTACTTGATGGTTCTTGACCATTGCTAGTGATGCTAGAGAAATCTTGGGGAAGCGACTTCCCCAAGCTTCAGGCTTTCTCCTTGGTCCCATCCCCTGCCCATAGAGCATTCTGCTATGACCTCCATGTCCCAACCTCCTTTCCAAGAATAATGAGTGCAGGTTGCTGGGAGGCCAGTGAGCAATGGAGGCAAGGAAAGCCTTCCTTTTTATTTACTTATTTTTGAATCCTTACCTTCTGTCTTGGAATTGTGTAATTGGAAATCTTGTACCTTTGAACTACATTACCCAGGAGCCCACTGACTTCCTGTTGTTACATGCTGACATAGACAGGAGATAAATTTGGTGGATTTCCTTATTAGCCATGGGCACGTTTTTATTTTGTTAGATAACTACTTTTTTATTCTTTTACTTCTAGTGATTATTAATAAATCTTATAAAATATAATATTTGAAGTTATTATATATTAATTTTAATGTTTACAGAGTCACTATATGTATTGGTTCCCAGGTTCCAATGGCTAGCCAACTGGGGTCAAGTGACTTGCCCAGGGTCATATAGCTAAGAGGTATCTGTGATCGGACTTGAATCTAGAACCTCCCATCTAACCACTGAGCACCTCACTGCCTCTAAGAGCTGTCTGGAAGGCTACCTTAGAAATGTAGCATCATAGTTGGGGCTCCTCTCTTGGAGGTTATCCTAATTTTACAGAGCAACTGGGTGCCACAGTGATGAGGCAGCAGTAATAGCAATGTGACAGAGTATCAACTGTCCTCATTGAAGTTTTCATTTTTTAATGTTTTATCTTTATTTTATTTTAATTTCCATGTGAGTTTTCCAAAGTTACATAATCCAAATTGTCTCCCTCCTCTTTCCCAGAGTTGACAGGCAATTCAGTCTGAGTTATACATGTATTATCACACAAAACACAATATGATATGTAGTCTAAGGAGAGACTTGATTTCTAACCTTGGCTCAAACTGCAAGTCACTTAACCACTCAGTCTCAGCTTCCTTAACGGAAAAATGAGAATAATAATAGTATTAGAGTTGTCATGAGAATCAAATGAGATAACATATGCAAAGTATTTTGCAAATCTTAAAGCATTATATAAATGTTAGCTATTATTCTGGAAGAGAAGGAGGAAACTGAGGTACTTGCCTTAGGTCATACAGGTAACAAAAAGCAGAAGGATGTTAACTCCAGCTAGGTTTGAGCCAAGATCTTCCCCTTCCAGAAGGTCTTCAGGCAAAGGTTGGGCAGCCCTTGATGATAACAAGGGATCAGGAGTTCCTGTTCAGATATTTTTCAGATGATCTTGGTGATTCCATCCAACTCTGAGACCCTGGGATTCTATGATTCCTACTTCTGCTGTACCCCTTGCCCAACTGTTCTTCTATGCAAGCATTAAACACTAGTTATGTTCTAGGCATTGTGCCAAGTGCTAGGGATACAAGCAAAACAAAGATTGTTCCTGCCCTTTGGTAGCTTACATTTTAATTGTAGTCTCAATGGAAAGAAAACTGAATTTAAAGTCAGAGGATCCAAGTTCAAATTCTACCCTCACCTCAAAAGTGCGATGGCTCTCTTTTGTCCCTAAGACAAAATACAGAATCTTCATCTTAGCATTTAAAGTCTTCCAAAACATATTTCCCACCTGCTTTTGAAGGCACAATTCATGTAACTCTCCTCACATACTCTGTTCCGGTCAAACCAGACTGCTAGAGTAAGGAATTAAAATTAAGGGTTTGACTAAAATATATGAAAATTATAAATAATATGGTGGTTGCTGATTTAAAATATTATAGCTCAAATCAAAATGACTTTCAATAGTTTTTATCTGCAAAATAGATGGAGAGAGTGAAAGTTGAGAAATACAAAAAGAGGGTAGAGAAGATATTTAGTCTATCACACTAAATATTGTTCCGGTGCTCAATTCAGCCCTGCATGTCTTGTTAACCTGTTAACCCTTGACCAGAATTAATTTCTCTCCAGAAGTCAGGAAAGGAAGGCCAGCTTTTCACTCACTCAAGTTCCCTCCAAGAGGCAGTTCGAGCTAAAGACAGTGACCTGTCAAGGACAACTCCTGAAGCCAACCTCTAGCCCCAGAAATTCAGGGCTTTTATAGTGTCTTCTTGTCTCTTCCCCTCTTCATAGGGGACAATCACAGCTTTCAAATTGTCTAGCACTGCCCAAGGGCCAGTGTCTTGTGGGATCCACTTCTCATCCTCCAGAGGTGTAAACTCTTATCAAAACGATTCACAATTTCCTGACTGGCTGAGTTGTTACCCACTTTAGACTTGCTAAACACTCTTACTTAGTGTCTGGTACTACAGTAGGGGTACTAAAAGAAAGTCTGATTCACACTTCAAAGTCTGGTGAGGTACTAAGTAAGGGTACTAAAGTTAGTGTTAACCAAGTGTTAACTCAAAATGGACAAAGAGAATAAAGAATTCCCTTTCACACTAGCCAGTCTGGGAACATAAGATTATATCTCCTACCTCTGGGCCTTTGCAGAGTAGTTCCCCATGTCTCAAATGCATATCTTCCTCACCTTCAAGAACTCATATTTTTCTTCAGAGTATCACTGTCTTTTCTGATTCCCCTAGTTATTCTCTCTCTCCCTTTCTCTCTCTCTCTCTCTCTCTCTCTCTCTCTCTCTCTCTCTCTCTCTCTCTCTCGATTTCTCTATGTGTCTCTTTCTCTCTCTCTCTCTGTCTCTCTCTTCTCTCTCTATTTCTGTCTCTTGCTTCTTTCTTTCTTTGTGTCTATCTCCTCTCTGTCTGTCTCTTTCTCTCTGTCTCTGACTGTCTCTCTATGTCTCTCTCCTTCCTTCCCTCCCTTCCTCTCTGTCCTGTTATACCTTTCTCTTCCCCAAGCAATGTGCTTACATCTTCCCGGCTTCCTTTCCCTTTGCAGAAGAGTGTCCAAGTGGGATTCTGGGGCTCTTCTGACTTCCAGTTAAAAAAAGAAGATTCATGATGCCAGCCTCTCTTCAAGGTTCTGAAGGGAAAAAATTGTCTCTGGGAAGTCAGTCAATAAACATTTATTATGCACCTACTGTGTTTGAGGCAGAATGTTAAGTGCTGGCTAAAGATAGTCCCTGACCTTGAGGAATTTACAACTGATGAAGCCAACATGAGGTAGTATCCATCCTGGCCCTACTCCAGTTCTCTACACTAGAGACTTTGGGCAATTTCCCTATGCGTGAGATCCTGGAATTTCTCTCTTGATCAGGTCAAGATATTTTGCACCCAATGAGAGAGGTCAAGTTTGTTTTGTCTGACATATATATATTCATATGTTTTCTTTTTTTTTTTTTAAATCCTTGCCTTCTGCTTAGTAAATATCAATTACAAGACCCTAAGTAATGGGAGTTGTGACTTGCCCAGGGTCACATAGCTAGAAAGTGCCTGTGTACAGATTTGAACCCAGAACCTCCCATCTCCAGACCTGGTTCTCTAACCACTGAACCACCTAACTGCACCTCATATGTTTACTTTCTTTGATTTCTGGTTTACTATTGACTTGGATTAATGGGCTTCTATGCTATGTGTATTCATTGTGGAACTGGTATTTGGTGGGAAGGAAGTCAAACTTTTGGTATAAAACTTGAGACCTCTTTCCCATTAAGAAATAGCAATTATGGAAGGTAGGTGGCTCAGTAGATAGAGAGCCAGGCCTAGAAATGGGAAATCCTGGGTTCAATTCCTCAGATACTTCCCGGCTATGTGACCCCAGGCAAGTCACCTAACCCAATCACCTAGCCTTTACTGCTCCTCTATCTTAGAATAAATATTTAGTATTAGTTCTAAGAAAGAAGGTAAGAGTTTTTTAAAAATGAAATAGAAGATACACTTCTGATCTTTTCCTATGATATAAATATCCTTAATATCCAAACCAAGGAGAGACAGACTAGAGAAAGAAAATGATGATCCTATTTCCCTAATGACATTGACACACAAATTTTAAATAAAATTATAACATATTAGAAAGACATTACATTCATAACAGATTGGGTATATACCAAGAATGTAGCTTTGATTCAATATAAGAAAGACTTTAAACATAATAATATAATAATAAACCTCATAATAAAAACCCTCTGCACACAGTGTATTTTGTGCCCCGGTAATCTCTATAAAATTCCTTTTTCCTGTGATCTTATCAGTCAAAAGGAAAAGAATGGAAAATTAAGAGTTTTTCAGCTGAAAATTTCAAAGCTTTCATAGGATATATTCTTATCTAATTCTGTCCAGCTATAAAAGCAGTGCTTAGTCAGCATTCTTTTTTCCTAACTGCAAATATTCCTCTTGCACTTTTAACTATGGACACTCCTACTTCATTTACCATATAATTTGGTAGTTTATTTTTATATTTTAATTTGTTTTTTGCTACATTTTAAGTCCTTCCTTCCAACCCTAGCTAGAAAAGGGCAATATTTGATATAGAACATAAGACACACACACACACACACACACACACACACACACACACACACATAGGGATTGATAGTTTATTACTATTGATAAAAGGGAATTATATAATATTTTTCTATTGGTGATCTCTCCTTCCAGAGGTCTCAATATGCTTATCAGTTATTTAAAGATACATGTGTCAGTTAATATATCACAAGTGCTTATCTTACTGAAAAAACAACTCTATCAGGGGACAACTAAGTGACTCAGTGGCTAGAGTGCCAGATCTGGCCACGAGAGATTCTAGGTTCAAATCTGGCTTCAGACACATCCTAGCTATGTGACTCTGTGTAAGTCACTTAACCCCTGCTCCTCTGGTCTTAGGACCAATGCTTTAGCATCAATTTTAAGACAGAAAGTAAGGTGTTTTTTTTTTTAATGAAAACAAAAACATCATTGCAAAACAGATGCTTAAAACAAAAGTTAGCTAAAATGACAAAAATCACTCCTGTTCTCTTATTAAGCACTGCAGGCAGCAGAGAGATTAGCCCTATCTGCCTTCCCAGCCCCAAGAATAGGAAAGTGAGCAGAGGCATGGGACCAGTGCTATTGGAGAATTTTTTTTTAAATAACCCTTTCCTTCCATCTTAGAATCAGTACTGGGTATTGGTTCCAATGTAGAAGAATAGTAAGGGCTAGGCCATGGGGGTGAAGTGGCTTGCCTAGGATCACACAGCTAGAAAGTGTCTGATGCCAGATTTGAACCCAGGACCTCCCATCTCTAGGTCTGGCTCTCAATCCACTGAGCCACCCAGCTGCCCCCTATTGGAGAATTTCTTAGCCGGGAGGGAGGTGGCCTCCTGGAAGTATTTCATTCACCAACAGGTCCCTGAGCTTGAAGGTCAAATCAAAACAAGCAGCTATACTAAAAAAGAAAGAAACCTATTCGAAAAGTAAAGAAGTTTGCTTGTTCATAGGAAGCAGCTTTAGCCCATAAGCTACAGGGCTTGATTTTTACAGCTTTTTCAGGCTTATTTAGAGGTTTCAGCCAGCCAGAATCATTTTATGGACCACTGGGAGACCCTACTATCAGGAAACTGATAACAAAGTCCTGAGTTGGGATCGGGAGTAGGGAGGCAGGGAGGAGTGGGAATGGCATCACATGTAGCTAAAGGATGCCCTAAACAGGAAGATTTTGTGTATTCAATCTAAGTAGGTGGTTAAATCAGGAACTCTGAATTCACTAGAAACAACTAGGTAGTACAATGGATAGAGCACAGTGTTGGAGTCAGAAAGATCTGAGTTCAAATATGGCCTCAGATACAAATTAGCAGTGTGACCCTGGGCAAGTCACTTCACCCTGTTTGCCTCAGTTTCTTCCTTTGAAAAATTAACTGGAGAAGGAAATGGTAAACCACTCCAAACTACTTATCTCTGCCAAGAAAACCCCAAATGGTGTCATGAAGAGTTGGACAGAACTGAAACAACAATAAAAAACTTCTTTTATTTATTTGTTTGTTTGTTTGTTTTATTTAGAATATTTTTCCATGGTTACATGATTCATGTTCTTTCCCTCTTCCTCCTCCCTCCTTCCTCCTGGAGCCAATGAGCAATTCCACTGGGTTTTACATGTATCAAACGATAATAATTTCTACAACAGAATGGGGCCAATGTCATCCATTTTAGAGTGCTGCATATGAGATAACCAATTTGGAGGGAAGAAAAGAGATGAATATACCAATGAAGAGGAATGAAATATTTGTCCAGAATGGGCCTTTGCTCACTATAATCCAGAACCAATTGGCCTCTCCACATGGTTGCCAATACAGGGCTCCGAGATCACTGGGCAGTTCTTCCCCAGGGAACACTTGGAGGGCCAAGTGATGAGCGCCGCGAAGAGGCCTGGCGTTCCCTCTCCTGACAAAAAAGTATCGGCCAGTTGCCAAAAAGTAAGGCCTCTGCCTGGGAAGAAATGTGATCTCCTCCATGAGGGCAAATCCTTTTGGTGGTACAGGGCAAATTCTTTTATCCTATGTGGTATGGCAGCCAACGCTCTTTTATGGTCTTTTGGCAGCCTGGCCATGTGAAAAAAGTCATCTTGGATAGACCTGGTACTTCAAATGTTGATGATTACTGCAAATTGGATGAAAGCTATAAGCAGCAAATGAACATTCTTCTTCTTCAATATTTCTTCAAGTCAATTTAATTCCAGATGTTATGAGCTGTAGAGACAAAACCCAACTTGTGTAAAGTATTTAATAGCCATGGTTGTCTTTTGTTCTATTCCTCCTTTGGTTCTCATGCCTCTAAGGCAGGGGTCGGCAACGTACGGCTCTCAATCTGGCTCCAACTCCCGACTAGCCAGTCCGGGCAGTTTTGGACAGGAAGGATTGTGGGGAGTTATGAAGGTATAGAATGAAGGGGGAAGGTAGTGTGTGGCTTAGAGATGTCCTCACTCTCCATCCCTTAGCGCAACGGTCGGCAACCTTTTTGGCCGTGAGAGCCATAAATGCCTGCGGAAGGAGGAGGATGGAGGCGGAAGGCACTGGAATATGGGGTGGGGGCTTCTACCATTTGAAAATAAAGTCTATACATTGAATAAAACGTTCACAAGGAAACATTTGGGTTTAATTTGTGTTTCCCTCTTTGCCAAATCTCACCTTCTATCCTCCTCCCCAAGGAATCATTCCTAAAGCACTTCCTGAAGAAGTTTCCTATATCCAAGGCTGTTCCAACCTCAGGAGAGATGTTTTTTCTATGAGGAAGATCCAGCCAGGCCTCTTCTGCCTCTCTTCCACCATGAGAGCATCCAGGAAGCCATCAGTTGGCTCTGAAGGAAAATGGAAGTGGTCTACAAATTGGGCATTACCCAGGAGGTCGAAATGTCCATGATCATGTTCTAGATCCTGTACTAGAGTTGAGAAGGGAATCTCCTACTTTTGCAGAAAGTGTTCCTATTGGGCTCACTTTGCATCAGTTCATACAAATTTTCCCAGATTCCTCTAAAACCATGCCCTTCACCATTTCTTATAGTCTAATAGTATTCTAGCTAACTGGCCCAGATCATAGAGTGCTGGGCTTGGCCAAGTTCAAATGTGACCTCCAACACTTACCAGCTATGTGACCTCAAAAAAGAACCTTGTCTGCCTTGGTTTCCTCCTCTATCAAATGAGCTGGAAGAGGTGAGCTACTCAGTGTTGCTGCCAAGAAAACTCCAAATGGGGCATGAAGAGTTGGACATGAATGAAAAACGACTTGACTCAACATCTTGATCATCCATGGAGACATTCCCCAACTCATGGGCAACCTCCCCATTTCCAGTTCCAAATCCAATACACACACACACACACACACACACACACACACACACACACACACACACCACAAAAGGGTGCTATAGATATTTTGAGAAGGATCTGGATCCTTTTCATCTTTCTTTCTTCTTAGAACATTGACCTCAGACCAGTGGAGCCTGACTTGAGGGTGTGTGTACTTCAATACCATATTTGGTGTTAAATTTGGATCTAGATCCAAATTGCTTTCCAGAATGTCTAGACTGTTTCATGGCTCTACCAAGAGTGCATGAACATCTGTCATTTTCCTTTATTGTCAACATTGCCAATATAACAGGTGTGATAAGATATCTCAGAATTGTTTTAATTTGCATTTCTCTAATTAGTAGTGATTTGGAGCATTTTAAATATGGTTATTAATAGCTTGGATTTTTTCCTCTGGAAATTGCCTATTCATAGCCTTTGATCATTTATCCATTGAAGAATGACCCTTATCTTTATAAATTTGAATCAGCTCCCTTTATATCTTAGAAATTAGACTTCTGGGCCAGCTAGTTGGCTCAGTGGATAGAAAAGGACTAGAGACCAGAGGTCCTGGTTTCAAGTCCCACCTCAGATACTTCCTAGTTGTGTGACTCTGGGCAAGTCACTTAATCCCAATTGCCTAACCCATATAACTCTCTCTCTCTCTCTCTCTCTCTCTCTCTCTCTATATATATATATATATATATATATATATGTATATATATATATATGTGTGTGTGTGTGTGTGTGTGTGTGTCTATCTCTCTCTCTCCATATGAAATATAGAGAGAGGATATATATGAAAAATAATTTCTCCTGGGAACTATGAGAAATTATTTTTCATATATTATTATTCATTTCTATCTACTAGGAAGAATTACTGTGTATTCCTGTGTCTGGGATCTGGGTCAGAGATACCATCTAGTCTGCTACTTTTTGCATTTTCTTTATCCTTGGGAATCCTAAGGACTGTCTTCCTTTTTAACAGAATTTGGTTAATAAATGAAGGGAACAAGCATTTTCTTTGGGGAAGGGCTAAAGGTCTCTTACTTAGTTATCACCAATGATCTCCAGATGAATTTTGTTATTTTGTTTTGGTCCCATAAAGTAATTCTTTTTTTAAATTTAATTTTATTGATTAATTAAGAAAATTTTTCCATGGTTACATGATTCATGCTCTTTCCCTCCCCTCCACCCACCCCCTTCCCATAGCCAATGAGCAATTTTCCACTGGGTTTTACATGTGTCATTGATAAAGACCTATTTCTATATTATTGATATTTGCACTGGGGTGATCACTTAGTGTCTACATCCCCAATCATATCCCCATCGATCCATGTGATCAAGCAGTTGTTTTTCTTCTGTGTTTCTACTCCCACAGTCCTGTCTCTGGATGTGGAGAGCATCTTTCTCATAAGAACCTCAGAAATGTCCTGGATCATTGCAAGCTACTGGTAGCAAAGTCAGTTACATTTGATCGTGCTACAATGTATCCGTCTCTGTGTACAACATTCTCCTGGATCTGCTCCTTTCATTCTGCATCAGTTCCTGGAGGTCATTCTAGTTCACATGGAATTCCTCCAGTTCATTATTCCTTTTAGCACAAAAGTATTCCATCACCAACAGACACCACAGTTTGTTCATCCAGTCCCCAGCCGAAGGGCATCCCCTCATTTTCCAGTTTCCCATAAAGTAATTCTTTATTGGTTTAATTACTATAGCATTGAATCAGTAAACTAATTTAGCTAACACTGTCATTTTCATTATATTGGCTTGGCCTACCCAAGAAAAAATATTATTTCTCCAGTTATTTAGAACTGCCTGTATTTGTGTAAAGACTGGGTTATAACTGTATTCATATAGTTTCTATATGTGTGGTTTGGCAGATAAGCTCCCAATACTTTATTTATATCTGTAAGTATTTGAAATGAGATTTCTTTTTCTATCCTTTTCCGCCAATTTTTTTGTAATATACAAAAATAATGACCATCTATGCAGGTTATTTTCTATCCTGCAACATTATTGACATTATTGTTTCAATTCGTTTTTCAATTGACTCTCTAGGATTCTTTAAATAAATCATCCTATTGTCTGCAAAAGGTGATACTTTGTTCCTTCTTAGGCTGTGCCTATTTCAATTTCTTTTACTTGTCCTACTGCTATAGTTCACCTTTCTAGCAATATACTGAATAGTAATAGTAATAACTGACATTATAGAAATTATTTTTAATATTATTTATATTTATTACATATATTTATAATATTTTATTATTTTATTAGAAAGGCTTCTAGTTTCTGTCCACAACAGATAGAGCCTATAACATGGTTTTAGATAGATTATTGTTGTGTGACTCCACATGATCCCAAGTACTTTTTGTCCATGGGAATTTCTTGGCAAAGATATTAGAGTGCTTTGCTATTTCCTTATCTGGTGTGTTCCCATTTTACAGATGTGGAACTGAAGCAAATAGTGGTCAAATGACTTGGCCAGGGTCAGAAAGATAGTAAGTGTTTGACACCAAATTTAAATTCATATCTTCCTACTCCAAGCCTGATGCTCATTCCACTGCACCAGTTAGCTGCTCTTTTGGATAGATATTACTTATCACATTAGGAAAGGTCCATTTATTCCTATTCTTTCTGGTACATTTCAACAGAAAAAGGTATTATATCTTATCAAAAGCTTTCTCTGCCCTTGTTGATATGATATGTTTTTGTTAGGGGAGTTTTAAAGGGGTATTAATATGTACAATTAAGTTTATAATTTCCCTGAATTTTTCTAACTCTGTATTCCTGGTAAATATCACCCCATCAGAGCATATAATCTTGGTGATATAGTTCTATATTCTCCTTTAGATGCTATTCCATCTGATGCATACATTAAATATTTATTAATCCATTGTCTATAGTACCTTTCAACAAAATGTAGTTTCCCTGTTTATCTCTTTTAGTCAGTTCTCTTTATGTTTTTACTTTGTCTAAGATCATTGTTACCACTATCTCTTTTTAAAATTTTAACTGAAATATAATATATTCTATACCAGGTCCTTATTATCACTCTATGTGTATCTGTTTTAAATATATTTCTTGTAAGCAACATACTTTGGATTCTGATTTTGAATCCATTCTGCTACACTATTTTGTTTTATGGGTGAGTTCATCCCCTTCACATTCAGGATTGTGATTGTTAATTTTGCATGTATTTCTCTTCATCCTATTATCTTATACTTTTCTTCTCTTTATTTCTCATCCCCTCTCTAAGAGTTTGTTTTTGACTAATCCTTCCTTTCATCTACTCTTTCTCTTCTCCACCCTCCCCAACCCCTTTGTTCTAGCCCTTTCCCTCCCGTTACCTTTGGATGAAATTTATTTTTTGTACCCAATTGTGTCCATATATATTTTTCCTTCCTTTGACCAGAACAGATGACAGTGAGTTTCAAGGACCATTCTCTCTCCTATAAGCTCTTCCTCATTGGATAAACTTCTATTTGCCCATCTCAAATGCATGAGAACCATTTTTCTTTCCCTTCCCATTCCCCTCAAATATTTTTGTCTTTTCCTTCCTTTTGATTCTTCTTTTAAGATCACTAAAACAAAGCAGAGCTAATTCTAGGCTCTCTATCTAATTAGACTCTTTTTTTCTGTCCCTAGATAGTAATAGAGTTCTGAGGAGATTAATATATCATCTCTCCATATGAGAACCTAAGCAGCTTGTCTTTGTTTAGTTCTCTATAATTGTTCTCTTGTGTTTACCTTTTTATGCTTCTTTTGACAGATAAACTATAGGGTAAAGGCTGTGAACTGAGGGAAGAAAGTGAGAAGCCATGATGACCTAGAAAAAGGAATAATGAAAGGACTAGAGCAGGGGTCGGCAACCTTTTCAGCTGTGAGAGCCATAAACGCCACATTTTTTAAAATGTAATTTCGTGAGAGCCGTGCAGTGCTCCCAGTGCCGCTCCTGTAACAGCACCTGAAAAAAAATCGACTTTATGGCTCCTCCAGAAAGAGCCATATCTGGCCCTCAAAAGAGCCAGGTATGGCTCGAGAGCCATATGTTGCCGACCCCTGGACTAGAGGTTGCCGTAAGAATGAACAAAAAGTTTGTTTAGGAGGAAAGAGGCTTAGGGAAAAATGGGAAAGAGAGGAAATGATTATAATTATTCTCTTGTGATTAGAAGTATAATATTCAGAGCTCCAGGTCAAGGAGTAGGGGTGGTCTACAGTTGGGTGGCAATGAAGGCAACCTGTAGAAGTTGGAAGCCTTTCTCAATTGACTATATTCTTTCAGCAGAGAATCAATGAAGGATGTTGGGTGTTTTGTTTTTTTTAATTCCAAATTTTACAAAACCTAACAAAACAATTATTTCCATATGCAAAGAAAGAGGAGATAATACATGAATGAAATCACAAATCTCCTATATGTTTTTCTTACTTTTCTTCATTTCCACATAATAAATTCCATCCACAAGTGTCCCAGCTTCTCCACACCCTCCCTGCATCACAAAAGATATCCTCAAGGAGACCAACATGTATACATAAATTAAATCTTTTATGTTTCACCTTTCTGTTCACTTTCTGAACAGAACATTCACAGTTTATTTTTCCAGCATTAATTTTGTGGCTGTGTATAATATTCTCTTGGTTCTATTCATTTCTCTGTTCATTTTCTCATGTAGTTTTCTTGTTTTCTCATGTAGTCTTTCTGTTTAAAAAAAAATCAATCTGTTCATCATTTCTCATGGCACAGTAGTATTCCATCACAATTATATACCACAATCTGTTCAACCATTCCCCAACTGATGGCCATACCCTCAGTTTCCAATTCTTTGCCCAAAGAAAGCTACTAGAAATAGGACAAATCAGAACATATGGATTCTTTCCCTTTTTCCCTGATCTCCTTGGAAAACAGACCCAGCAATACTATTGCTGAGTCTAAGGGTATAGACAGTTTTATAACCCTCTAGGTATAATTCCAAATTGCTCTCCAAAATGGTTGGATCAGTTCATAGCTCCTCCAAGAGAGCATGAGTGTCCCTATTGTTTTATATTCCCTCCAACATTTGTGACATTGCCCTTTCGTCATTTTAGCTAGTTTTATGGGTGTAAAATGATATCTCAGAATTGTTTTGGTTTACATTTCTCTAATCAGTAGGGATTGAAAGCATTTTTTCATGTATTTATACATAGTTTTGATTTCTTTATCTAAAAAGCATACGTTCATATATTTTACCTGTTTATCAATTGGGAGAGGTGGCTCTTGTTCTTATAAATTTGACAAAGTTCTTTATATATTTTAGAGATGAGATTTCTATCTGAGAAGCTATCTATAAAAACATTTTCTCCAATTTTCTGCTTTCCTTCAGTCTTGGCAACATTTATTTTATTTGTACAAAACCTTTTCAATTTAATGTACTCAGAATTCTCCATTTTACATTTTGCAATGCTCTCCATCTCTTGTTGACTCATAAATTCTTCTCCTATCCATAAATCTGATAAGTATGTTCCCTGTTTTTCTAACTTACTTATAGGATCTACTTTTATATCTAGATCATGTATCCCTTTTGATCTGATCTTGATGAATGGTGTAAGATATTGGTCTCTACCTACTTTCTTGCCATACTAGTTTCCAGTTATCCCAGAAATTTTTGCCAAACATTGATTTCTTATCCAAAAAAAAAAAAAAATTGTATCTATGATTTTGTCAAATACAAGATCAGTATAACCTTTTACTGTTGTTTGTTGTATGTCTGTTTTGTTCCATTGATTTATCTTTGAATTTCTTAGCCTTATCAGATAGTTTTGATAATTTCTATTTTATAATACAATTTAAAATCTGGTACTGCTAGACCACCTTCCTTTATGGATTTTTAAAAATTGATTCCTTTGATGTTCTTGATCTTTTATTCTTCCAAATGAATTGCTATTATTTTTTTCTGAATTGAAAAATTTGTTTTTTGGTAATTTAATTGAAATGACATTGAATAAGTAGATTAGTTTAGGTGTGATTGTCATCTTAATCATATTGGCTCTGTCCATCCATGAACAACTAATACTTCTCTGATTAATACCTGACTTTATTTTTGTAAAAAGTGTTTTATAATTATATTCATGTAGTTCCTAGATTTGTTTTGGCAGGTATAGTCCCAGGTATTTTATTCTATTTGTTGTTATTTTAAATGGAGTATCTCTTTCTACTTTTCTTGCAGGACTTTGTCAGTAATATATACAAATGCTGAAGATTTGTGTAGATTTATTTTGTATACTGCTATTTTGCTAAAATTATTGATAATTTCAGCTAACTTTTTGGTTAAATTTCTAGGATTTTCCACATAATACCATCATGTCAGCAGCAATCAGAGATAGTTTTATTACCTCTTTGCCCATTCTGATTCCTTTGATTTCTCTTTCTACTCTCGTTGCTATTACTAGAATTTCTAATACTATGTTGAATAATATTGGTGATAATGGGCTTCCTTGTTTCACTCCTGATCTTATAGGGAAGGCTTCCAGCTTCTTCCCATTACAGATAATACTTGCCCATGGTTTTAAGTAGATGATTCATATCATGTTAAGAAAAAAATCCATTTATACCTGTTCTTTAAATGATTTTTTTTTAAACCCTTAACTTCTGTGTATTGACTTATAGGTGGAAGAGTGGTAAGGGTAGGCAATGGGGGTCAAATGACTTGCCCAGGTCACACAGCTGGGAAGTGTCTGAGGTCAGATTTGAATCCAGAACCTCCTGTCTCTAGGCCTGGCTCTCAATCCACTGAGCTACCCAGCTGCCCCCTCTTTAAATGATTTTAATAGGAATAGGCATTGTATTTTGTCAAAGGCTTTTTCTGCATCTGCTGATATAATCAAATGGTTTTTATTGCTTTTGTTATTGATGTTATCAATTATGTTGATAGTTTTCCTTATATTAAATGATTCTTGCATTTCCTGGTATAAATTCTGTTTGGGCACAATGTGATTATGTTGTAGCCTGCTAACTAGTACTTTGTTTAGGATTTTTGCATCTATATTCATTAATGAGATTGATCTATAATTTTCTTTCTCTATTTTTGCTCCTCCTGGTTTAGGTATCAGTACTATATTTGTTTCATAAAAGAGTTTGATAAGACTGCTTCTTTACATGTTATTTCAAATAATTTATCTGATATTTGAATTAGGTGATGCTCAAATGTTTGGTGGCATTCACTTGTAAATCCATCTGGTCCTGATGCTTCTTCCTTAGAAATTTCATTCATGGTTTGTTCACTTTCTTTTTATAAAGTAGGCGTATTTCGGCATGTTATTTCTTGCATTGATAGTCTAGGCAGTTTGGTTTTTTGTGAGTATTCTATTTTTCTTTCTTTTTAAATTTGTTTTCATATAATTGAGCAAAATAACGTCTAATGATTGCTTTAATTGCATCTTCACTGGTGGTATAGGCACCCTTTCCCTCTTTATTGCTAACAATTTGGTTTTCTTTTCCTTTTTTAAATTAAATTAACCAATGGTTTATCAATTTTGTTTATTTTTTTCAAAAAACATTTCCTAGACTTATTTATTAATTCAATGGTTTTCTTACAGTTTTATTAATCTCACCTTTAATTTTTAGGATTTCTAATTTGGGGTTTAGTTGGGGACTTTTAATTTGTTCTTTTTCTAGTTTTTTTAAAAATTGCATTCCCAAGTCAATGATCTTTTCTTTCTCTGTTCTATTAATATAAGTACTTAAAGATATACATTTTCATCAAATTACTGCTTTTGCTATATCCATAGGTTTCACTCAGTTGTCTCATATAATTTCTTTCGTGAATTATTTATTGTTTCAATAACTTATAATTTAACCCATTCACTCTTTAAGATTGTTAGTCTCCAATTAGTTTTTTACTTTTTGTTTCCATAGTCTATTATTATATGCAATTTTTATTGTACCATAGTCTGAGAAGGTTGCATTTAATATTTCTGATTTTCTACACTTAGCTATAATATTCTTTTGTTCTAATATATGGTCAGTTTTTGTGAAGGTGCCACGGGGAAGAAAGTACCCTCTTTTGTTCCCATTCAGTTCTCTCCAGATATCTATCTTGTCTAACTTACTTAAGATTCCATTCATCTCCTTGACTTCTTTCTTATTTATTTTTTATTAGATTTATCTAGTTTTGAGAAGGAGAGATTAAAGTCCTCTCCTATTGTTTTATCTATTTCCATCTGTATCTCATTTAATTTTTCCCTTAAAATCTATATGCTATAACATTTGGTGAATATAGATTAAAAAAACCTTTTTTTTTAAACCCTTAACTTCTGTGTATTGGTTCCTTGGTGGAAGAGTGGTAAGGGTGGGCAATGGGGGTCAAGTGACTTGCCCAGGGTCACACAGCTGGGAAGTGTCCGAGGCCAGATTTGAACCTAGGACCTCCCGTCTCTAGGCCTGACCCTCAATCCACTGAGCTACCCAGCTGCCCCCTGGTGAATATAGATTTAAGATTGACAATGCTTTATTATCTATGGTACCTTTTAACATAATATAGTTTCTCTGTTTATCTCTTTTGATTATATTTATTTTAGATTTAACTTTCTCAAAGATCATGATTGCTACCTTTGCTTTCTTTATATAATGTTTTTCCATGGTTACATGATTCATATTCTTTCCCTCCCCACCTTTCTCTCATTTCCCATAGTCAATGAGCAATTCAACTGGGTTTTACACGTATCATTGATCACGACCTATTTCCATATTATTAGTATTTCCACTGGGGTGATCATTTAGAATCTATATCCCCAATCATTTCCTCATTGACCATGTGATCAAGCAGTTGTTTTTCTTCTGTGTTTCTGCTCCCACAGTTCTTTCTCTGGATGTGGATAGTGTTCTTTCTCATAAGTCCCTCAGAGTTGTCCTGGATCATTGCATTGCTGCTAGTAGAGAAGTCTATTATGTTCGATTGTGCCACAGTGTATCCGTCTCTGTGTATGAGGTTCTCCTGGTTCTGCTCCTTTCACTCTGCATCAATTCCTGGAGGTCATTCCAGTTCACGTGGAAATCCTCCAGTTCGTTATTTCTTTTAGCACAGTAGTATTCCACAGATACCACAATTTGTTTAGCCATTCCCCAATCACCAGCCCTTTATTTTTTACATATATACTCTATATGTGTCTCTTGTTTTTAAGTGTGTTTCTTATAAACAACATATTGGGGGCAGCTGGGTAGCTCAGGGGATTGAGAGTCAGGCCTAGAGACAGGAGGTCCTAGGTTCAAACCCGGCCTCAGCCACTTCCCAGCTGTGTGACCCTGGGCAAGTCACTTGACCCCCATTGCCCACCCTTACCAATCTTCCACCTATGAGACAATACACCGAAGTACAAGGGTTTAAAAAAAAAACATATTGCTGAGTTTTCATTTTCTATCTATTTTTATTTTATAGGTGAATTTATCCCATTTGCTTTCAATGTCATAATTATTAGTTGTGTATTGCCCTCCATTCTGTTTTTCCTCACTGTTTGTCCTTCTCTTTCTTTTTGTTGTATCCCTCCTCACCTGTCTAATTTCTTCTCTCTACTATCTCTCCAATTGCACTCCTTCTTAGTAATCTCTCAACCTCTCTGTTTGCTCTCCTAGTTCCAAATTGGCCCACTTTTCTAAGGGTCCCTCCCTTGTTTTTCCCCCCTTACCTTTTAGTTCTTATCCTGCCCACCTTTCTAAACAGCCCTACTTATCCTCCCTACCATGCCCTTCTATTTCTTGCCCTTGCCTTCCCTCAGTCCCTTAAGGGGTCACCAGCAGCTCTATTGGAGCCACCCTCACAAATATGGCCATAGGGTGCTGCCTGTGTTCTAATTGGCATGGCCTGATCTGCAAGTACAATCCGAACATGTACCACGAGAGCTTCCAACAATATGCAAAAGACATCAGCTTCATCAAGTTGGACTAAATTATATTTATGAATCTTGCTTCTATGATTTCCATGACCATCAGCAATGACCATTTTATTGGACTCTGGACAACTATTTGAGCCACCTAAAGATTAATCCTCTTCATACTATGTTAAGTTGTACATATAATTTAAAAAGATCATCCTCAGTTGTGATTTTTAAAAAGTGGCCAGGGGAACTGAGGGAATATGGGAAAGTTTTTTGAAATGTAGAATAAAAGTAGAGTTTGTAAAGTCTTGAAGAGAAAGAGGAAGCAAGTTGATAAAACCTTGAAGAAGGGAGGAATGCTTATTTTCCAAAGGCCTAAGAGGGTTTCTTACTTAACCTGTCATCATATGAAGAGGCAAATCACTAAGAGAATAAAGCAAGAAAACTGAGAGGGACCACAAAGAAGATGTAGTGCATGCCTATCTGACTCACCATGACAAATGCTGACTAGTGGGACCAAAGCACTAATTAGGTTTATACATCACAGTCATGCAATCAAATTTTATCAAAGCATACAGACAATACCTTCTAAAAACATAACCCTACCACCCTGATGTTTTAGAGGTTCAAGTGTCATCTTTTTTTACTAGACTACATTTAGTTCCCTCTCTGTCCAGCTAAAAGCCAAGTGAGGCCAACTTCCCCTGGCATAGTCATTTGGCAAGTCTTCCAATCTCTGCCAACCAATCAGCACTGTTCCTGCTCCATCCAGACTTGTGCGTGAGTCTCAATTTCTAGGAATACAAGAGCCAACCCTACTTAAGAGCAGGCTAATGATTAGGATCTCAGGTGGGTATTTATAATTTTCACTGAAGTTGTTTACCACATAATTTGATTGGTAATTCACTAGAAAATTACTGATAAAGTTGTTTATGGTATTTCCTCATTGATTGTCTTATCAGAGGCTCTGTGTATGTTTATCTGTTGCTTTTAAGAAAAGCATATGTTGTTTACTACATCAAATATCACTCAGTTGTTTATATTATTGTTGAAAAACATCTTATTCAGTATCACTCAATCACAAATTAAAGGTCTAAAACAAACTAGAATCTATTATGCTAAACTGACAAACTGTATTATCTAGTAATAGAACTTATTCTCACTCTATTTTCAGTTGAGGACTTTCTTTAGCCACGAGTGTGTGCCTCGCTACCACATTACAGATAACCCTTGCACAGCACAACATTCCCCGTTGCCGTTTTGATATATCATGGGTTGGTATAAGATAGTAAATGGGAATTTGGGGGGAGTTCTGCAGAAGCCACAGACAACACAGGAGAGCCAGCAGGTGACATAGAAAAAAGTTTAGAAACTCAGAGATGCATACTTAACCCAAATTTTAAAATAAGGCACTGGAAACCCCACATAAAAGACAAAGAAAAAATTCAGACTTCTTCTCTGATACTTACTGTCTTAGTAATAACTCTAAGACAAAGTCAAGGATTAGGCAATAGGGGTTCATTGATTTGTCCATGGTCTCACACAGCTAGGAAGTATCTGAGGCCAAATTTGAACCCAGGTCCTCTTGACTCCAGGCCTGGGGCTCTATCCACTGTGTCATCTACCTACCCCAATTGGATTTCAACATAATTGGTTTCCTCTGTGATCCAATATATTTTGGCTTAAGTATTTAAAAACATGATGCAAATAAGGGGTCTATATACTTCACCAGACACTGCCCAAGTGGTTCAGAACCCCTGGTTGAGAATAAAATGCAAACTCAAACTCTCTTGTTTGACCCTTTCAAAATCTGTCTCAAGACTATCTTTCCCAGTTCTTTATATGTCTTACTTGCATACTTTGCATTCTAGCCAAATGGGTCCACTATGTCATTTTTATAATATTCCATGTTCTATATCTGTTCCCTTGCAAAGGCTACCCCCATGCTTGCAATTTTTGCCCTCCTCCCCCAACTATTATTAATATTAATTATAATTTTTAATTTGAAAAATTTTATTTAATTAATTTAGAATTTTTTTCCATGGTTACATAATCATGTTCTTTCCCTCCCCTCCTCTAACCCCACCTCCCGTAGCCAACCAGCAATTCCACTGGATTTTACATGTGTCGTTGAGCAAGACCTATTTCCTTATTATTAAATATCAATCATAATTAATCATAATATTAACATTAACTTACTAATATGAATAATTAATACTTATATAGTACTTTAAGGTTGCAAAGTACTTTAACATGTTAACTCAACAACCCTTTGAAGTAAGTATTAATATTATCCCCATTTTACAGATGGAGGAAACCAAAGCAAAGAGAGGTAAAGTGACTTGTTTAGGGATATATTGCTTCTATCTGAATGTGTTTGAGGCAAGATTTGAACTCAAGTTCTGGACTCCAAGTCCCAACCTCTATCTACCATATCCCTAGTTGTAATTCCCAGTTCCCTTTTGGGCTGAATTCAAATGCTCCATCCTACAAGAGGCCTTTTCTGACTTCCCCAATTTTGGGTGCTCCAAATTACTTCATATTTCTTGTGTATACAATTTACACACTTTGCAGTTGTCAGTATTTTTACCCCTTATTTGAATGTAAGCTCTCTGAGGACTGGGAGGAACCAACAAGGCAAGCACTAAGTGCATGCTTATTTGACTCAATTCAATGGAATTAAAGTGGGCATTGTAAGAGAGAATCTCATTCATGTTGAGCCTCCTTCGGCACTTTAAGAGTTTTAGACATTTGTCTGGGACACTTAAGAGGTCAAGCGACTTCTCTAGGGTCACACAGATAGGATAGGTCAGAAAAACTCTTTTTTTTCCCTTATTTTTTTTCTTATTTTTTCTTATTCCTTATTCAGTGAGGCTGCTCTCTCTGTCTACTCCGCCGTGTTGCCTCTCTTGTTCTGGTGAACATGTTTACTAATTCATTAGGTTAAGGGTGTACTGTAGCATGCTTTTGGAACCAACAGAAGACTGAGAGGTTGCTGTCCAAAAGCAGAGAGGTAGGTCTGCTTTGGGAGGTTTAGGCTTCCCCTCCCTGGAGGTCTTCAAGTCAAGTTCCACGATCCCTTTTTGTGACACGTACAGGCTACTTATTCCTCCTGCCAGATGTAGTTTGGACGACGAGGCCTCTGAAGTCCCTTCTCTAAGTCTAAGGTGCTCTGGCTAAAGATCCTTCCTCCACACTCCACTGCTCATCCACAGGACTGTCCTCACAGGGTGATGATCATGATGTGCTCATGACCATTGTCATCGCCTACCCAAGCACCAGCATCATCAGCAGCCTCATCAGCATCAGCATCATCAGCACCATCAGCTCTGGCATCATCAGCAGCACCATCACCAACAGCCTTTATTAAGCACCTGATTATGCAGAAGCTAGTGCTAAGCTACAGAGGGAACTTTATAGGTCAGACCCTTCGCCCTTCCGGAGCTCCCATTCCCAGTTAGACAACATCGAGACAGATACATACAGCCAGGACATACAAACAGTAGAATAAAATCCTTAAGCCAATACAAGAATGGGCAGTAAGGTATTTCCATCATACATAAGCCATGGGTAAGTGTATTTTATTGTGTTTTAGATGTGGGGGCCAGAGCAGAGACATACCTGGAAGGGAGGTCAATGAGAGAAGCTGGGGTGAGGGAGTGTGGAGGGGGAGGAATCGAAGCCCACTTTGACTAGGAAGTGAATAAACCAGTGATTCACTGGAGAAGGTTTCATGGAAGAGGCCATAGCACTTCAGAGTCTGTATCTTTCAAGATTAATTTTCTATTCCATATTTTTGACTCTTCCCAGGATCTGCCTCTTACATGAAGCCTTCCATGATCTTCCCAGCACTCATTCCTTCCTCAAATGATCCTCTTTACTTTTCATTTATCTGTTTGTGCTACATACCCCCCAGTTGAATGGAAGAGCAGGGACAATTCATTGTTGACTTTGTATGTAAAGGCTGAGCAAAAGGTGCCTATGGTAAATTTAGAGTTGAACTAGATTGAATTTTGATGGGTTGGTGCAGTAGGTGAGGAGAAAGGCTAGATAGGCTCATGGCTCTGGTTGGTGGAGGTCCTGAAATGGCATCAGGGTGGTCTGGAACAAGTCCAGGGCAAGGAATGATGAGTGTTCTGTGTTTGTATGTAGTTTGTGTAGACTTGTATATGTGCCTACTCTCTTTCTGGATAGAATGAGGGATCTTCGAAGACAGAAACTATTTCATTTAGGCTGGGTGGTAGAGGGGATAGAATACTGAGCCTAAAGTCAGAAGGATCTGAATTCAAATCCAACCTCAGATACTTGGCAGCTAGGTGACCATGAGCAAGTCATTTTACCCTATTTGCCTCAGTTTCCTCATCTGTGAAATGAGCTAATAGTATATGATACCTAATTAGACTCCCATTAAAAGCTTATTTATTAATTGATTATTGATTCCTTCCAGGCCACACAAAGGAAATGGAGTCTACCAATGAGGACTGAATCTTCTCTGGTTTATAACCTGTTTGGGGGCACTAAGTGATTAAATAATGGACCCACGCTCTCTCTCTCTCCTCTTTCCTCTCTCTCTCTCTCTCTCTCTCACACACACACACACACACACACACACACACACACACACACACACAGCCAATATGTGTCAGAGGTCAGACTTAAATCCAGCCAGGTCTTTCTGCTTTAGAGGCCAGGGCTCTCTCTCATGCCAAGCTGCCCCACCTATGTTGATTACTATTTTTATAAATCACTTAGATAAAGGAAGAGGTGACATGTGTCCCCAATTAGCAGATGATGCAAACTTGGGAGGAGGCATCTGAAGGTGGAAGGGGCTCCCTTAGGAGGCAATGGTTCTCCCTCAGTAAAGGTCTGAAGGCAAAGGCTAGGTGACCACCTCTGGGGGAAGGTTATGTTGATTCTGAGTAGGAGAAAGAATCCATTCAAAGTGCCTCTGTATTTTCATTGTTATGATGGTGGTGGTTGTTATGGGAAGAAAAAGAAATCCTGCTAAAATAGATCTGTTCAGTTCTGTTATCTATAAAATTAGCACTGACCTGGAAGTCCAGAGACTTGGACTCTAGCCTCACCTCCCCGGTTGGCCCCTGGGCAAATTAATTCACTTCTCCAGGTCTGAATTTTCTTTAGTTTAAGACAAGGATTAACTTGCCCTATCCATATGCAAGTGTTGTTGTGGTCTCCAAGGCCCTTTCTAGCTATTAAATTCCTGGAGGATCAAATGTGATCCTTTACAATGATAAATCATTAGTTCTAGCTGTAAGAGGGTACGTTATGATTTTTTGAATCCTTATCTTCTGTCTTAGAATTGATACTAAATATTGCTCCCAAGGCAGATGAGTGGTAAGGGCTGGGCAATGCGAGTTAAGTGAACTTGCCCAGGGTCCCACAGCTAGGAAGTGTCTGGAGCTAGATTTGAACCCAGGACCTCCCACCTCCAGACCTGCCTTTCTATCCACTGAACTTCCCAGCTGCCCTGGGCATAGTTACCATTTGCCATTTTATGATATATTACAAGTCTTCTATTAGGAGGGATTTCAAAATCCAGCCTAGCCCCAAGTGGACCTTACCATCATGCTTGAAATAATAGAGAAGCACTTTATTGTCTGCAAAATTAACCCAAGTGAGCTGATTTCCATCTCATCTGCAAGGCGGCCCACACATCCCTTTCCTGGCACATGGTTACTGGGTGAACAATGCACCTTCTGCATTGTTAGTTCAATAATAAAATGATGATGGTGCCTGTTCTCAATTCACAAAATGCCCTGACTCCATCGCTTTGCTTTCCCCTTCCAATTAGCTAGAAGCCAGTCTGGCTGGGTTTGTGGGTTGCCATTTTTGGCTTGTGGTCTCTCCTTTGTCCCGTTCTAATTGAGGCTTTCGCCTTGGATAATGAGTGTGTCAGCCCCAACGCCCCAAGAGCTCTTTATGATGAGGGAGATGGATAACCCTTGTTACTGAGCAGGAACCCGCTAAGAAGTTCAGCCTCAAGGATGGGGCCTTTGGCAGGGGGAGGCCTCCATGCCTTCCTTTTGAGCCGGCAAAGTAGCAGGTTTCTCATGGGGGGGGGGGGTGGCTGGCTAGCAGCCACTGCTGCTGTGACTGGCTGCAACACTTTGTCCCTTTTTGTCATACTCCTAAACCAAGTGTCTCCCGGGTGTGAGAGCCCTTCTGGGGGCTTCTAACACTAATAGCAAGAGATGAATCCCCAAGGGCTCCTGAAGAGTGCCAGGGCAGAGACAAGATTGCCACCAGCTCAGAGGCTAGACCTGGGGTTCTTGCTGCTTTTTGTGTGCCTCAGACCCATTTGGCGGCCTAGTGATCAGACTATGAACCCTCTTCATAGAATAATGTTTTTAAATGCATGAAATAACATATATAGGATTTCAAAGAAAGGACATAGTGGTCCAACTTGGGAAAACAGCTGCTCAAAACCCATTACAATCAGTATTGGGGGAGGGGAGGGAAGGAGAGATTAAGAGATAAAGAGAATACAAATTTGTAGTTTTAGATCTAGAAAAGACCTCAAAGATGATTAAACCTTCATTTTTACAGATCTAAAGGATTCCACCCCCTCTACCCCTTTTTTTTTTTTTTTTTTTTGACCGGGTGGAATGCACCCAGCCAAAGAAATTTAAATTTGAAGTTTTACAATCCAACCTCCTTATTTTGCAGAGGAAGAGGAGGAACCTGAGGACCAGAGAGGGTAAGTGACTTGTCTGAGGTCACACAGCAAACAAGGCGTCCTCCAAAGCTCTCTCTTGAGATGCACATGAATGTCAACCCCTAAGGATAAAAGGAGAATCAAGGGAGGAATATTCAGGGGAAGTCAATTCTCCAAATATGTGAGTACCTACTATGTGCCCAGTCTTAAGTTAGGTGCCATGAGAGATATCAAAGACATCTTTCAAGACTTACAGGAAAGAGCTAGGTAATAGGACCACAGAAAGGACAGACAGCAATTCCAGTTTGGATTGGGGGAAGGAGCACTGTTGCCTGGGATGGTCAAGGAAAGCTTCTGGGAGCGGATGTAGTTTTCAAGAGAGGGTGAAAAGGTTCTTAGGACCTGGATTCAAAACTCACCTCTAACACTACCCCAACATCCTTTGGCATTTCCACTTAGCCTCCCAGGGACTCACTTTCCTCATTTGTGTAAAAAAAGAGAGTTGAGGGTAAAGATGGCTTTAGAGTTCCCTTTTGACCCTAAATCTCTAATTCTAGTGTCAAGAATGCTAAGGTTCTGAGGAAGATAGTGAAGCTGGTGAAGAAAGCTAAGGATGGAAAAGGGAATCCTATACTCTAAGGAAGAGAACCTTCCAAATATCTCCAAACTCTTACTTTAAATTTTTAAATTATCTTTTAATGATATTCTTTGTTTTTTCAGTCACCTTTATTTTTGCCTCTTTCTTCTGCTACTCACTAAGCTATCCCTTGTATCTTAAAATTTGTTTTAATTTGTTAAATACTTCTCAATTATATTTGAATATGTTTAACCGATTTTTTTAACCTTTACCTACCCTCTTAGAATGAATACTTTGAATTGGTTCCAAGGCAGAAGATCAGTAAGGGCTAGGCAATGGGGGTTCAAGTGACTTGTCCACCATTATGAGACTGGGCAGTATCTGAGGTTGTATTTGAAACCAGGACCTCCTGTTTTTCTAGGCTTGGCTTTCAATCCACTTTAATTCATTTTAAAATATTTGAGTTCTGAACTCTCTCTCCCTCCCATCCTTTGAGAAGGCAAGCAATATGATATTGATTATACATGTGGATTCATTAGCCCCGTTGCAAAAGAAACACACGCAAACACATAAAGGAAGTGAAAGAATTCTGCTTCAATTTGTATTCAGAGTTAATCCCTTCTCTGGTGATGTTTTGTTTTGTTTTGGGGAGGGAGGGAGAGCTAGCTTTCTTAACAAAGGATGAAAATAAAAAGAAGTAGATTCAGATCTGGTTTCAAATACTTCCTAGATGTGTGACCCTGGGCAAGTCACCTAACCTCCATTGCCTAGCTCTTACCACTCTTCTATCTGGCAACCAATATACAGTATTCACTCTGAGACAGAAAGTAAGGGTTTAAATAGTAATAATAATAATTAAGTTCCTTAGGGGCAGCTAGGTGGCTCAATGGACAGAGAGCCAGGGAGGTCCTGGAGTTCAAATGCAACTCAAATACTTCCTAGCTGTGTGACCCTGAGCAAGTCATTTAATCCCCATTGCTTAGTCCTTACTGGTCTTCTGCCTAGGAATCAAAACTCAGTATTCAGTCTAAGACAGAAGGTAAGAGTGTTTTTTTGTTTGTTTGTTTTTAAATAAAATAAATGCTTTGGAAACTATACACTGTGTTAATTCCAAGATGGAAGGTAAGGTTTAAAAAAATATATTTAAAAATGCGCTTGAAACCAATACAGAGAATTGATTCCAAGACAGAAGGTAAGGGTTTTCGAAAAAGAAAAAAAAATTAAAAACAATTTAAAGAGGGTGAAAATCATTCAGGAAAAAATCCCAACACCCCTAAGGCCCTTAGGACGCTTGGGAGCATTGTGACCTCAGGTAAATATTTCAGCCTCTGGGCTTTATTCAGTTTGCTCCGGGATATAAGGAGAGTTGGGCTGGGTGGTCTAGATCACGTGCCTTCCAGCTAGGATCCGGCCAGGATCCGGAGTGAGTTGGGTCGGGGAAAGCTGAGAACAGGAATTAGGGTGATGGGGGACTTCGACGGGATCACAGAGCCTTCTCTAAAATGGGTGTATTTCTTGACCTATTTTTTAGCCAAGACGTATTGCCTTCTTCAATAATGTGCACTGACAACCTCGCTTTCCAGGCCCAGTACCTCTTCCCTGACCAACACGTGACTGCCCATGTACAGAGTGCCAGAGGGCTTGAGTTCAAATTTTGCCCTTGAGTCTAGTGCCAGGGCGACCCCAGACCAGCCATCCCGGCTTTGGGAGCCCCGCGTTTGTGTCCTCATCTGTAAAGTGGGGTGCGAGGAAAAGGTGGGGCTGGATGGCCTCTGGGGGTCTCTGGACCGTACACAGTATGGGCCAGCTAAAAACTCTAGCTTCGCGGGATCCGTGGCCGCGAGGTAATGCGGAGGGGTCGTGGGCCGGGTCTTTGGGTAAATGGAAAGGAGGTACAAACAACAGATTTCGGTAAAGATGCTCCGCACACCGCGACAGTCTGGGGAGGGTTCCCCACTCCTCTCCTTTTCCAGAAGGGGAAACCGAGGCCCTGAAAGCGGGATTCGAACCCGCGCCATCAGACTCCTGCCCGGTTCTCCGGGTGAGTGACAGCCACGGCCGCGAGGCTGGCGGCGGGCGGCGCGCGACGTACTAGGCCCATGGGCGGGCGGGGGCGCTGTCTGAGGGAGGCTGGCCAGCACACAATGGGTCAGGGCGGGGGGCGCGCAGAAGGAGAAGGGAGGGGGAGGAGGGAGGAAATCCCAGGGAGGAGGGAGGGGGGAGTCGGCCCGAACCCAACCCAGCCCAGCCCAGCCCAGCCCAGCC
>NC_058133.1:500619199-500658374 GCF_016433145.1 Gracilinanus agilis | reverse complement strand
CGGGCCCGGCGGGCGGGCGCACCAAGAGAGGACGGGGAGGCCGCGGCCTGGCCCACCCCGCCCGGCGGTTAGGCCGCAGCCCGGCCCCCGGGGGCTGCAGCGCGGCGGCCGCGGCGGGCCAGGCCGCGGGGCCTGCAGCCCGGCCAGGCCTCCTTCTCCTCCTCCATCCGGCTGCCCCCCCCCTTTATCCAGCCCAGGCGCCCCCTTTCCTTCGTTCCTCGGTCCTTCCAGCTTTTCTTTTCTTCCCTTCTCCTCCTTACCCCGATGCAGACTCCGAGGTTGGAGCCCGGGGCATCCGGGGGGGCCATGAGCGCGCACTCCCCCCACCCCCCATCCTCCTCCTCCGCTGCTCCTGGGGCCTGAACGGGCCCAAGCCTTCCCTACTGGAGCCTAATGGCGAGGGCCACAGGGAGCAGTTAGCTCCCGTTCTTGGAGGTCTTGAAATAGCTTTGGTCCCTGGTCAATAAAAATGTCACATTTTTTTTAATGGAGGAAGCCGCGTTGGCTTTTGTTGTTGTTACTTCATAACTGTTTTCGCACGTTAGGGAACATTGTTATTTCTTCGGAAGAACCTGCAGGGTTTGCAGAGTTTCTGCTTTTTTTTTTTTTTATTTGTTTTCCTCTGCTTTTTTCAGAGAACCAGTTACTTCGCCAGGGCAATACAACAGTAGCTAGTAAGGTATCTAATCTTGTTCGTGGTTTGATCTTCTGATGGTGGGTTACATTAGCGCCAACCCCCTATCCCCACCCCAAAAGTATCTTCATTGAATGAAAAATTATCAATGTTAAAGCCTGAGAACAGCTCAAAACGAAGCCTTCTTTTGTATGTACACCAGCGATACTAATTAGCCAAAAAGTATTCGTGGAATAATATAGCCTGAGGTCTTGAGTGGTAATGGGGGGGAGTGGGGGGCTTGTGGAAGAAAGATTTCACTTTGAATAACACATTACTCGCCTTGACTTTGGCGGTTTTTTTTTTCCAGGTAGCAACTATCAGTATGTACATCATTCAGTTTGAATTACAGTGATAGCATGAGAGCGCATTGGTTTTTCCTTGTTTCAAGCATGTGTAGTTGAATTTACAATTAAGTTGGGTCAAAATAGCATGTTTTACATATGTACATATATATTTAAGTTTGAGTTACTGTGCCATCAACATTATTTAATTTGAGTTACAGTGATAACATGAGAGTAGCTTGACTTTGCTTTGAGCAGATATAGATGAATTTTCAATAAAATGTGGCTATATAGCATGTTTTAGTATACTAAGCTTGAGTTATTGGCCATCAAAAAGGACTTCGTAGGCAGCTTAGCTTGGGAGGAAGACCTGGCCTCCAACTTCATTTGTAAAAGAAGGGGGAGTGAGCTAGGTGGGCTCTAGGACTGGGATTCTGTAAAATTACTCTTAGTTTTGTAGGGCATTTCCCCTTTTCTTTCCAAGAATAATATAATTTTTGAGTATTTCTGGTGACTATAATTTGAAAAGGAGTAGTTAATTTGCAACTTCATGGAGTTATAAGCAAAAAAGTTCCTTGAAGTTACTCCCTTAAATCAAATGTGATAATTATTTCCATTTTAGATATCAGCTGGTCAATTCAAACTGATGGGGGGATTTGTTTTTAGATGGAGGTAAAAAAATTTAGGGTTTAGGGTAGGGTAGCATATTTCTTCCATCCTCTTAATTGTGAGTCCAGAATGCATCCTTTTTTATTATATTCTCATCTCTTATTACATTTGCCCCCATGGAGGCACAAATTGATTTCTTAAAGAATTAAATGAGACTATGGATTTCTTAAAATGTCTGTAGCCCAAGGCTTGAAGGTAGGGTCAAAAGAATAGATTGAGAGAGGACAAAAAAAGACAAAGAGTGTAATAAACTCATAAAGCGTATGGTGAAATAATTTTCATATTACCCCAAGAGAAACAGTCATCTCTAGATTTACTAAAATTCTTGCAGTCCAGTAGCATATAGCAACTGATGATTAGGGAGCATGTATTAAGTTTCAGGCATTGTTACTCATTGTCTTTGTGCTAGGTATGTGGAAGGACTAGGTTAATTTGGAAAGTATTGTGTACCTACTATGTGCAAGACACTGCTGGGTGTTGAGATACAAAGATGAAACAGACTGTTTCCCTGGCCTCAATACAGCTTAGTATGTGCTTAAACTAAAACCCTTAAATGGATCTGCTGCTAGGTTAAAAGTGATGTTGATTGCAAAGGAGAAGGCTGTATGGAGTTTCCTTCATCCAGAAGAACTAGAGATCTTATCAGCGCTTATTCTTTTTAAGCTTGGTGTTTGTCAAAACCTCCTACCCCCTTTCTCCTAATTTTTCTTATGGGGAGATGGGAGGGACCGGGAGCAACTAGGTTTGGATTGTTTCAAAGGCATCCTGTCACCTAATTCTCCCCCTTCCCACCCCTTCAGTCTACTGGCAGGTTTTTTACTGGAACTGTTGCCAATCTATTGGTTCTTTTTTTTTTTTTTTTTTTTTTTTTTTTTTTAATTACAGTATCCCTTCTAGGAGAAGCATTAAGAAATTTGCAAAGTGCCAAAAGTGAACAGCAGCCAGAAAGGAAAAAGTGAGGGTCCCCCCCCCCAAGAAATTGATAACCCAATCCTAAATAAATCTGACATGCAGAATTTTGAGTGACTATTTTGTGACTTGGATAAATCATTTTATTTCCATCTGTTTTTTACCCTGGGGTTGGAGGGGATTAGTAAGGAATGCTACATTTATGTAATTGGACCCTTAGCCCTAATGATGCTTAATGTGACATTTGAAAATAGGAGTGAAATCGGGGAGTTTACAATCATGGGAATTAAGGTTACTCGAATAGTAAATGCTAGAAAATGCCTGATAAAATTACAATTTCAGTGGTCATTTTCAAGCTTACCGTGCATTTAGATCATAACTTTGGATTTGATTATTAAACACAGGATAAGGTGGGGTTTTAAGTTTTTTAAGTTTCAACTCAATAGAAATAATTATATAAATGTTTAAATTAATATTAACTAGATCAACCTATAGGAATGATTGGCATCTATAATTGTAAGTAAAAAAGGCTAAACCGTGATCTGCCCTATGTACTTCCCTTTAACAAATCACTAGCTTGAGTGTGATGCGTTATTGTAGCCATAGGACCTTGCTATAAAAAACTTGCTAATTGGTTTCTTTGTGTGATTCTAGGAATAGATACTGGTTCTCTTGGGCCTTTCACTCACTCTGCTACAAACAACCTTCTTTTCCCATCTCCCTACAAGTGTCACCAAGTGTTTGTTGCTGTGGCTCTAAAGCCTTGGAGTGGGTGAATGGGGACCTTTTTTTTTTTAATACTGTGAAATAATGGTTCTATATATCTGACTCAGTAATAAAGAATTATTATTACAAGGAATACTAAATATGTTTGAAAATAATCCTTAGTGTTAAGATTTATATTTAGAATATGTAAACATAAGATAAAAAAAATTGTTTTGGTATTTCCATCTCACCTGAGATATTTTCTAAATCACAAATCTCATCTAATTCTTCAGAGCTTATTATTGGGTAGAACTGACATGAATAGACATAGACTAGGGAAAAATAAAATAGAGGCTAAAAGGGACCTTCTTTCAAGAAGGATCATTTCAGGTTTGAATGAAACTTGATAGCAAAGCCAGTTATCAGTTATCCCATTGACTAAGTTGATTAAGCCCTTGTATGTGCCAGGCAGGTGCTGTGCTAAACACTGAGGATATAAAGACAAGTAAACCAATCTCTGTCCTCAAGGAGCTTATTTTCTAATGGGGGGAGGGGTAGCATGTAAATAATGGATGCAAACAAAGTACATAGGAAATAGAAGGTAGTTTTAGAGGAGAAGGCTGGGAGGAGCGGGGATAGTTAAGGTCTCCTGTAAAAGATGATGTTTGAGGTGTATCTTGAAACTGCCAGGGATTGTAGCTGTGAGAAGGGGAAGCAGTCTAGGCCTGAAAGATAGTCCAAAAAAAGACCTGGAGTCAAGAGATAAAGCATCATTTTTGAGGAAATAGCAAGGAGACCAGTATGACTAAAAGAGACATGCATGGTAGTGAAGGACTTTGTGCCAGAGAAGTTTGTATTTGATTCTGGAGGCGGGGGGCATTGGGGAGAGTATCTTAGGACTTCATGGAGCCTGGAAAGTGCTGCCTATTTCCTCCATCATTTGCACACCTAGGAATTTTACCATTGTTTTATCTCAAATTGAAATTATAGAGTAATTGTACTATAAATTCATATACCTTAGTATTGGAAAGGACTTAAATGATAAACAGGCAAATGCTTAATGGCCAGTCACATGTATAAATAGTAGAAAACAAAAGCAAGCCAGGAAATCTCAGTTGGTGGCTAATAGTATACTTCCATGCTTAATTCAGTTTAGCAAGTACCTTAAAACTGCATCCCAAGAAAAACCCTTCTCCCTTATACAATTACAATGGAGGGGGCATGTATTTTAGAAATAATTCATGCCATCGAGTAGAAATTCATAATCTGAGTCTCAAAAAAAAGAATTCAATTTCACTTTAAGGAAAAATCGCTTCTAAGACCTGCAATTTTTGTATAACTAGTCTCTTGCTTATTTTGCTTTTTCTGCTTTCCGTGCAGTTAATAAATTGGAATCATTTTACATTGTTGTTATGGTAATTTAACTGGAAAGTCTCAACATCTCTGAGACTTTAATGGGAAAATTCCTCTTAATTTAACAATTTTTCTATCATTTACCAGAGTCTCTTAACATACACTCTTTGGGCTTTTCCATAATATAAATATTCCAGTTTATTATCTTGTTCTCAGTGAGATGTATTTTTCTTTGTATTACTATCAGTTTGCTCTAAAAACATTTATTAAACCTCTGCTTTGTGCAATATATACTGTTAAAGGCTCCAGAGCCAATACCAAGATGAAAGAATAGTACCTTCTTTCTAAGGGACAGCACTGTATGCAGTACACATAACAAAGAGATTCATATATAATAAGCCCTAGTTTAGATACTTTCAGGGAGCCAGGAACCTCTCATAATTACATTTATACAGGATCTTGCATAATGTCACGGACAGATACTAGATAATCAGGCTTTTTAGATGAAAGAGCAATCATAATGGGACTTTACCTCTCAGTTCTTAATGGACCCCTTTGACATTGACTGGAGAAGCCTATGCATCCCTTCTGAAAACCGTGTTAAAAATATCAAATACATGGGGAGGCCAAAGGAAGCCAGTTGCATGAAATATAACTGTTACCAGAGTTTTTGTAAAATAAAGTTAAAAAGTTTCATTTGAATAGTATAAAAATATTTAGGGTAGGGGGACCAAGTTCAAGATCCCAACCTTGCTAGTTTATCAAGCCAGTGAATAAAAGATTATTTTCTAGAACTACCTCACATCATTGAAGAAAGTCACTTTGTGGGGTTGTTCATTTGCATCATGCATTTCCTCATGGAAATCAACATTTTATTCCATTTGGTAGACACCCCATAGATGGCACTGTTTAGAAAACTTAATGTGAAATTTCTCTTGTATTAATAAATTAATTGTATGGGTTTTTTTAAGTCCCTTTTCCTCCTTACTGATCTCCAGTCTATGAAAACCTGATTCTTAAACCTCTATGCCCAAGTCAAAAGCCTCCTATTAAGCTTTTCATTTAAGGCCCTCCACACTTTTGGCCTCCTAACCTTATTTTCCATTCTACCCACTAGGGCCCTAGCAAGGCTCGGTCCTTTGCTTAAGCAGTTCCTTCCACCAAGAAATCATCTCCTTCCTTTCCCCTTAACAAATGTAACAAAAACATCTCTGGTTACAACTTCCTATATTAGATTATTCCTATATTTGACTCCTCTTTTGCTTTCTGTTTTTGTTGCTGCTCATCAAATTGTCTTTAGTCATCTTTTTGTGTGTTTTGTCTTATCAAGGAAGCTTAATTTCTTTGTGAGAGGAGGCTGCTCCCAAGCACAGGGCCCTGTAGCTTAGTAGTCCTTAAATGTAATTTTGAATCATGAAGGATGACTTGTTTATAGAAGATGATGTTTTTGGTATGGCTCCTTGGATCTCTGAAAACTGGGAGGTGATTCCCTTAAAGATATAATTTATTATTGATTCTGTTTTTTACTGGTCATAGATTCCTAGATCTAGACTTAAAAGGCACCTTAGAGCATTTGGTCAAAGTTCCCTATTTTACAGATAGGGTAATTTTATTAAAAGCATTAAACATGAAGGCTTTTGCATGGGTTGTGGGGGGAGAGGGGCATAGTCCAATAATACCCTATACATACTCTGACCTTGAAGTGTCTGGTTAGACTCTGAATTTGGGTTTGAGCTGGGCAGACTTGTCATTAAACTCATGTACTGTCTGATTTATTTCACTATAAGCACCAGTTATTACCTTCATTAGCAAAGTAGCCCGGAGTGTTATTTAGTAATACTTGTAAAAACTTTATTGTTGTTGTTAAATATTCTTATTAAAAGCCTCTATTTGTAAAATGCTTTTATAGCCATATTTAAACATCCTTAAGGAAAATAAGGTATGGAGAGGGCATTTTTCAGAGATTATTGAAACAGTATAGATGAAATGCCTTTTTTACAGTATAGATGAAATGCATTTTTGTGTACACACACACACACACACACCATACTGACAAGTGTGTGGGTTTTGCCCCCCCCCCCCCAGTGGAATAGTAGTTTCTTGAGGGCAGAGATTGCATCTTCATTCATATATACATATATACATATATATATACATACACATACATATATTCATAAGACCTAACATGATACCTGGCACATAGTAGGCACTTTAATGTTTATTGATTGAGGTTGGAGAAAATACTGCCTTCATTTATAGTTTTGCTTCTAATATGTATTATAGGGGCAGCTAGATGGCACAGTAGATAGAATGCTGGGCTCAGACAAAAAGACCTGAGTTCAAATCCAGTCGCTTATTAGCTGTGTAATCCTGGGCAAGTCACTTAATCTTGTTTGCCGCCTCCCCCCCCCCCACACATTAAAAAAAAAAATGTATCCTAATCTTGTACGTACATTTAAGCTCTCATTTCCTACTTCAGATAAGCTTTACCAGACTTATTTTTTGTTGTTTTTTTTTTTTAAGAAGTCCTGTGAATTCTAAAATATGTAGACACGATGGCATATTTCTAGGTGAGTTTTTAGTCGTATGCTAATGTGTAGAGGTTATGTCCAGCCAAAATATAAATAATGTGCTTCAGTCAAACCCTGATCAGGAGGGTCTGGCCTTATGTATGTATCTGTGCTGCTATTCATCACTTTGGTCATCTGAGTCAAGTCACTTAGATGATTATTTGTACTACTGAACTATTTTTGGTGGGTGTTTACATTAGATAAAGTGAGTTTAACTTCATTTACTCCTAAATGCTCATTTTTAATGTCTAATTCTATAGATCACCTTTTTTAAGAAATAGATTGATTTTTGTTTATTACATCAACATAGGCTTTCCTATCTCCTCACTCCTCCCGAAGAGTCATCTCATATAACAAATAATTACTATGATATTATATAAATAGATATAACCCATTTAAGAAATATTTTTAAAAGAAGAGAAAGAAAGCATACCTAATCAAAACATCAAAAAAAGTGTGAAAATACACGTGTGCAGTATTCCATCCCGTGGCCACATTCCACCTCTGCAAAGGAGTGGGGTGGGAGTATCTTTATTTCTTTTGGGGGGGGGTTATGCTTGTTTTTGTGTAAGTTTTCAATAATCATTGTTTTCTTGGCTCAGCTTACTTCATTCTGCATCAGATATCAAATATCTCTTCATCATTCATTTCTTATGGCAATAACACCCCCTTGGGTATAAAGCATTGATTTGAAAAAGATTTCACATAAACCAAAATATTTATAGCAGCAGTTTTTGTGGAAGTGGAACAGATGGTCCATCAATGGGGAAATGGCTAAACAAATTGTGGTACTGGAATACACTGGGTCATAAAGGGTCTGGACACTAGTCACTTTATTTGCATGATTCCAAATTGATTTCCAGAATGATCACACTGATTCATAGCTCAACCAACAGTGTTATACCAATCTTACCCAAAACTCCTTCCTCACTGGCTTCCCATTTTTTGTCATCTTTGCTGATTTGCAAGGTGTGGGGTAAAATAGGAGGGCTCTTTTGATTTGCATATCTCTTATTAATAATTCAGAGCATTCTTATATATGGTTGTGAACAGTTTACAACTCTTTTGAGAAACGTTCCTTTGACCACCTATTTATTGGAGAATTAAGTCTCCAAATCTGCTTCAAGTATAGGACAGAAAACTTAAGAATTCAATAATGCTTTTAAGTTATTTCTTTTCATCTCAATCACATCTACATTTTTCAAAAATAATAATGCTTTATTCCTTCTACAAAAGGTGTGTTTTCTTGTATTGAATATTTTGTTAGGGCTGAGTAAAGAGCAAAATGACAGTGCTTCATGTTGGGGGAAGATGCCAATTCTCCCCCAAGGACAGTGCTGGCATGAATTAGCCTAAATTGGAAGGGATTTAAAGCCACCTAGTCCAGCTTTCGTTTGAAACATCTGTCTCTGCAATATTCTTAATGAAGATAAGGAAAGGTAGGAAGAGATCTATAGAGTTCACCAGAGCTGAACTGCTTTTATTTATATCTAATGAAGTTGTGACAACTTCACTGGGTTGTTGTGAGGGTACAGTGAGCTAACAACATATGCAAAGCATTGTGCAAACCCCAAGGAGCCATAAAATTGCTGACTAAGCATCATTATTAATTATCATCCCTAAATATCTAGCCAAGGTATACTTTTCTTGTGGAAGGACATGACTGACTCCCTTTAAAACATATATGACAAGTGAGGGGAAAGGTAGGAAGAACTGGGTTCAAATATGACCCCAGATACTTAACTAGCTCTGTCATTCTGGACAGGTCACCTAGGCTCTCTGGGCCCTAGTGCTTTCAACTGTAAAACAAATGATAAAAATACCGACCTCCCAAGATTGTTGGGGGTCAAATGAAATATTTAGAAAGTGCCTAGCAAAGTGGCACATAATAGGTGCATAATAAATGCTCCTCTTCCCCTATTTATAGTAAATTGAGATAGCAGATTGGCATGTCCAGCAGTTAAATCCAGTCCTTACTATGCATGAGGAATTGTGCTAAATTCGGGGAATTAAAAAAGACAAATTGACAACCCCTGTTCTTAAAGTATATATATATATATATTTTTTTTTAATCAGTTTCTTTGGCATCTTCATTTCTAGCTATCCCCACTCAGAAAGCCTTCCAAGTAATATGTAAATGGTAAAATGGGAGGGCTCTTTTGATTTGCATATCTCTTATTAATAATTCAGAGCATTCTTATATATGGTTGTGAACAGTTTACAGCTCTTTTGAGAAACGTTCCTTTGACCACCTATTTATTGGAGAATTAGTCTCCAAATCTGCTTCAAGTATAGGACAGAAAACTTAAGAATTCAATAATGTTTTTAAGTGATTTCTTTTCATCTCAATCACATCTACATTTTTCAAAAATAATGCTTTATTCCATCTACAAAAGGTGTGTAGAATCTCAATCCCCTCAATCAGGGAAGCATTTCAGCAAAACTAACCAATATTATCTACTGTGTCTAATGGTAAATACAATTTCTCCACTCATATTCCCTCCTTTCTCCACTTCCCCCCCCCCCCCCCCCATAACCTGCAAAAAGCCAGGAGATTTTCTCAATTTTCCCTAGTACTATCCAGTTTTCTTTTTTCTTTCAAATTAAATTGTAACCATTGCATTTTTTTAAGGTTCTGTTCTGGTGCATTTGTTTATATAAGGGTCTTCCACTCCTGAATTCTTCTTTTAAATCTTTAGTATCAATTTTGAGACAAGAGCTGCTAAAGGCAAGGCAATTGGGATTAAGTGACTTGTCCAGCGTCACAGCTAGGAAATGTCTGGGGCCAGATTTGAACCCAAGTCCTCCTCCTGACTTGAGGCCTAGCACTTAATCCATTGTTGCTACCCCACAGCCCATCTCCTCTGAATTCTTAATATTCATTCTTTCTTCTGTTCCATTCTTTTTATATATACTACAATCAACCGAATTCCCCAGTTGATGGTTTATTTTTCATTCTTTGCTACCACAAACAGGCTGTACAAATATTTTAACAGATATAGGACCTTTCAAAACTTGGAGTCTATACCTAGCAGTAGTATGAATGTTTTAGCCACTTTTTAAAAGTATAATTCCAAATTGCTTTCAAATGGTTAGGTCAAATCACAGGCCCATGGAAGTGTCTTCATTTGGCTTTCTACAAAGTAAGATTTTCCTCTTTTGCCATCTTTGCCAGTTTTCTGAATGTGAGAAATCTAAGATATTTTTGATTTTGCATTTCTCCATTTGCTTTTTTTAATTAACTTTTTCATCCAACAAGCATTTATTTTCTCTTTTTTTTTTTTGTCAATCCCCCCAAAAAGGAAGGAATGCTTGTGTCTAAAAATGTGTGTCATTTTTCAAATTCATCAACTTCCCTGTACCCTGGAGGGTTGCATCACTTTATTAGTCCTCTGGAGTCATGGTTGATCATTGCTTTGGTCCAAGTGTTTATGGTATAATTGATATTGCTATAAATTATATAATCTGACCAATAAATTAATATAATTCTACTGATTCAACTTGCTTCATTCTCTGTTGGCTCACAGAAATCTTTCCCAGGCATTTCTCTTATTTGATTTAGATAAATTTTTCATATGATTGTTTTTGTGATTCTTTTGGAGTTTTTTCTTTAATATCCTTTGGTCATTTTATCTAACCAGTGGTTTTATATTTATTATTTCCCTATTTACCTTGGATGTAATATCCTTACCAGAGAAATATGAAGCAAAATTTTCCCATCTGATAGCTCATATCCCATTTGCATTGATTTTATGTGTGGAAATACTTTTCAATTTTATGGAATAAAGTAACCTAGTTTATTTTTCACAATTACTTCTATCCTTTGATCAAGAATCCCTCATCTCTTAACAAACCCTCTTTACCAAGCCATAGTTATAAAAGGTTCCAGATCTTCTCTTCTTAATACCCATTTTGAGCTTATTGTAGTATATGGTATAAGATAGTGATTTAAAACCTTAATTTCTGCCAAATTTTCTTCCAATTTTCCTCAGGCATCCTATATTCTTGGGTTTAATGAACAGTGGGTTCTGGAGATGGTGTTTAATTCTACTTTTTAAAATAAGTGGCAAATAGTTTTTGATGATTATTCCAGTGGAGCTGTGATCTCATTGATTTGACTTCCCTCCTAGGATATGAACTTTTGTCAGTATCTTCTTATAAGTCATAACATGGGGTCTACTCACCATACATACTCATCAAAATAAGAAAGGCCTTCCTTATTTTGTCCTGATATGCCTCACCTTCTGTTCCTGTCAGACTTTTCCCTAATGACATATTTTTTCTTGTTATACTTTTTAGTTCCTCAGTCATTATGTTACAGCCTGCTCATATCTACTATATGCCTCTCCATTTCCCTCTGTTCATTTTTTCAGAGCAAAGAGGTGGTAGCAAAAGACAACACTAGCTTGTAAATTTTTATAGAGAAGGATGATGTAGGATTATCAGTATTGTCACCTCATAAACTACAGAGATGTGTTGGAGCTTAAGATCAATCTAAAGAGAGCTTGGCAAGAGAACCAACAAAGCAAAGTCATCCCTAGGTGGTTAAGGACAAAAATGGAAATAGGACAGCAAAAAGAAGACTAGGAAGATTTTTTATAACAGATTGGCCACCATCAGGGACGGTAGAGCCACCACACTTGGACTGTAACTGAACAAATAGCTGGATTAGATGATATGGGAGATTTGCACCAGGAGTAACACATGGTTGTTGAAGGATCCATCTTAGAAATATCACAAGGAAAGACTCTTGAGTGAGGCAGGGCCAACTAAGAGAAGCTCAGCACCCCACCAGCTCACATACCCAGTTTCTCAACTTCACAAAGATGAGACTTGTCTCACAGAGGAAGTCATCCTTGGTGAGGCTATTAGGGAAACAGGTAGGCTTTAATAAGCAGTATTCTACAGTGGTCTTTGACTTGAATGAAAAATATAGATAGTCCTGTTTGTTGACTAAAAAAACATCTGACTTGATGGAGCAGATTGCTGCCTTCAGGCTCTTGTTCATCTCTGCATTCCTTGTAAGTCATATGTTTCTTTGAAATTTAGATCAACATTTTGGCGATCACTTCATAATACAGTTTAAGGTTTTAAAATGCCCTTTTGTTTCTTATTTTCTACTTCTTTTTTCATCATTTTCCTTGAGATCCTAGACCTCTTCCTTCAGGTGAATTGTATTATTTTGTTGTTCTATTAAGTGCTACCTTGATTGTTTGATATGTAAATTAACTTGGGAGCCATTGTCTGTCTTCTTACTTTGAGCATAGCCCAACATTTTTTTAGTCACAAGTTGTAGGATTAGCAAATGAAAAGGAGGCAATGGATTCTGCTTGTGTAGCAATATGGCTGCCATTTATAGGATATGCATTTATGGAATTGGTGCTAATTAGCTGCATCTGGGAATGCCTCCGTACCTTTCTTTGGAACTCAACCCAAATTGTGCAACCTGCCCACAGGAGGCTTACTTATTTCCCCTACTAATTCTGTCTTCTACCTTTGAACCTTTTCATCCTGAAACCACTCCTTTGAGTTTCTGACCATGATCACTTGTAATGTAGAGCCCAGATTGTCCATGGGCACTTCCCTCCCAGCTCCACTCTCAACTATCCAGACTTCTTTATTTTCTCCCTCTTCCACCAGTTCCCCCTCCCTCCCTTCCCTTTTTATGTGTTCTCTTCCCCCTATTAGAATGTAAGCTCCTTAAGGAAAAGGATGGTTTCTTTTTGCTTGTCTTGTCCCCAGCACTGAGCAAAATACTTGGTACAGAGTATTTACTTAAAGGCTTTATCCTTTTTTCTCTCTTGACTAGACTAGATCCTCGTCAGACAGAAATGCAGGCATGGGGGCAGAGACACACACACACACTGATATGGTCCTATAACTGTTTTATAATAACATAATAGCAAATCTTTTTGGAAGCTACTGTTAAGAAGATAAGGAGGGTCAGTGCCATTCCTAACCATTATTTGTTAGGATTGAGGATGCGTTGGACTATTAGGAAATTTTGTGGATTTAGAGAAGATTTCAGCAGGCTGTAAAATCTATTTACAGTATTGTAGAGCTGCTTTTTAAAAAGTATTTCACTACCTTGAAATCTTCAGGTTGAATTCAAGTTCTCTTTGTGGCCTGTTGTGCAGTAACTTTAATTCTGAATGGCCTGGACTCTGCCCATGAACATGTTGAAACTCTAGCTATGTGAAGAGAAATGGGCAGGTTTTTTTTCTCCCAGATGTGTGCTGACTTGCTCTCTCCTCTTACCCTGCCATTGAGTATATTTGTTCAGAAGCATTTTCACTGGTGGTTTCTTGTACCAATTTGTCTTGAAAAAAACCACCAATATTTTCTTGATTTAGATTATATCATAAATATTTTATAATTAAAAGCCTCTGAGATGTGATTCAGAGAATATTAAAAATTGTTTTTCTTTTAATTGACAGAAGTGAAGCCAATGCATCCTTTCGAAGAGCCCTGGAAATGTTGGAATGACCATGTTGCTGTTAAATGTTAAAACTTATTGGAAGGGGTTTAATGAAACTTTACTTGCTTTTGAAAGTAAACTTAAAAGTTTGTATATACAAACACAGTAATTTTCCTGGGAAACCTGGAGTTGAAATGACATGTGGAGATAGGCATTTATATTTAAAATTATCGACATAAATAATGAATTGTGTACAAGTTTGCAGGAACACACCTGCCTTAAATTTTGACTAAGGTAGATTATCTTATAATTGAGTTTTGTACAAATTAGTAGAAAATTAATTAAGCTAATTTTAGATAAAATGACATGTCTCTTAGCAGAAAGCTTGTTTATGGGTGTCCCATATAAGTAAATTCAAGTTTTATAAAGCCGAAAATAAGTTGAGAAAACTCAAGAGTTATGCTATTTTATGGTCCCCATAGAGCTATCTCTTTGTGGGCCTTTGGACTTCCATTTTTTAAAACCAAACCATATTTTCCAATACCTTTTATACCCTTTTTATTCAATTCAGCAAAGATCAAAGAATTTTGTTTACTCTGTGAAGAGCGTTGCCAAAATACTATTACTTCTCTTCATTTTCTGCAAGGGATGGTGACTATGAAATGTAACTGTACTATAAAATAGTTGTTCTTGGATACAGGATAAAACCAACTCTTAAGACCCCCCGACTCCTTTACCTCTGGTTTTTAGTATATAATAGTTAGACCTATTATTCATAGCTGGATTAAGAACTATGTTTATAACACCTTCTAAGTACAGATGTCTCTGTTTCATAGAGCAGCTGACCTGATTTGAAAGGAAGGGCTTCCCCAACTCAGCAGCCAAAAAAACCTAGAAACTGCTTTTCTCAATGAACATCTGTTTCTCCCCATGGTAAAGAGATTCTGGCCATTGAGAACATTTAGGGTTACAAGCTTGTTTGTGATATAAATGATGGATAATGGAAGATATACCAGGATAAGTAGTACAGGCATCAAGCTAAAGAACTTGGTGTTAGAATAAATGAAAATAAGTCATGGAACCAGCTAGCAGTGCCCTTTTCTGATATACAGTGTGACAGTGTAAAGGTAATGACCCTTATAAGGCTGGGGTTAGGAGCATTCCTGAACCTGGCCAAATGCACAAGGAAAAATCTGTGTCCAAATCGAAAAGTGTTTCAGGCTTGAGTCTTGTGAGATTCTCTATGCCTTCTCATATCTTAAACAATCCACTCATCAAAGATAGCCTTGCTGAAAATAAGAGACAGGGCAATCAGACTTTTTCTACATCAAACTACACATCTATATTTACACAACTAGCAGTTAAAGTGAACATAACATCTTACAGTGTCTGTGTTGTTTTTTAAGAACATTTGACAGGGTCAAACAATAACAATTATTCCTAAAGGTTACCTCTCATGTATGCTGACATGACTGGATGTATTATTGGTCTTTGGCATGCCATGAGCTATAGCCCAGAAATGGACAAGAAAGGGGTACTTCCCATAGACTTATATTAATGTCCTATAATAAGGGAGCCTTGTATAGATTTCTTGTTGATTAAAGAAATAATAAATATTAAGCACCTACTTTGTGCCAGGCACTTTGTTAGATGGGAAGAATACCCAAGGGGGCAGCTGTGTAGCTCAGTGGATTGAGAGCCAGACCTAGAGATGGGAGGTCCTAGGTTCAAATCTGACCTCAGACACTTCCCAGCTGTGTGACCCTGGGCAAGTCACTTGACCCCCATTGCCTACCCTTACCACTCTTCTTCTGCCTTGGAGCCAATACACAGTATTGACTCCAAGATGGAAGGTGAGGGTTTAAAAAAAAAAAAGAATACCCAAATGTTCTTGTTTGGAGATAATATTTAGTTAATTACATTGAGCTCTGGCATGAGACCTTCATCTTAATCCAGAGTGATTCAAAACAGAATTAGAACCAAGATTGTCGAAAACAAATTGAGCACAATTCTGTGTTACTGAGATTAGCCTGTGACCGACAATAACTTTTCAGTTATTCTCTCCATGGATGTGTGTGTTGTGTGTTGTGTGTGTGTTGGACAGGTAAGGAAGGCACAGAAGCCAAGGGAGAGAAGGCTGGATGGTGCTAGCATTTTGATAACTGCTTTTAATGACCTTAAAACTCTTAAACTGCTTGTTTCCATATAAGCTCCTCTCTTAATTCTCATTTTTTCCCATTGATTCTATAAGATTACAAACTGGGGAACCTTGTGCTCTCAAAAAAAGTCAAAATTGCAGGTAGCATCCAAAAGAAAATAAAAAGATGAGACATGGAAGAGAGAAATGGATTAAAGATTTCACACAAGCAGCTACCCAAGACATCAGGGGCACATACAAACAAGAAAGGAAGTGAGTTGAGCCAGTAATGTGCAGATAATTGGATCCAACCATTGGAATGAGGAGGTAGTCACCAAGACTTTGAATATAGTTCCATCAGGATCTTGTCATGTGACAGGCACTCCAATCGGGGGCCCGTTTTTTTTTTCCTGGTACAGAGTCAGAGGTCTTAAGTTAAAGCCACAGAACCAGAAGTTGAACCTGGTTCCTTCAAATCTAGGGTGTTTTTTACTAGAATCGTGTAAAGAAGACCCTTTATTTAGTTCTTTATTCATCCAGTATCTCCTTTAGCCCTCAAGTCTACTTTGGGCTGATTCACAGGATCTTCTGTCACTCAGTAATCAGTTCTTCCCCCTCCTCCCCTCCCCCTGCCCCCCCCCCCAATGGTTACATGATTCATGTTTTCTCTCCCTCATCTTTTTCCGCCATCCTGGAATTGACAAGCAATTCCACTAAGGGGGGTTATGCATATAAATATCACTCGAATCCATGTCTATATTAATTTTTTAAAAAGAGCAATCCTTCAAAACCTAAACCCTAATCACATGCTTATATAAAGTGATTAGTCACATGTTTTCTTCTGGATTTCTACTCCCAGAGTTCTTTCTCTGGATGGATGTGGATAGCGATCTTTCTCATAAGTCCCTCAGAATTGTCCTGGAACATTGCAATGCTTTTAGTAGCAAAGTCAATCACATTTGATCATCCCACAGTGTTAACCGGTTTTGTATATGATTTTTTCCTGGTTCTGCTTCACTGTACATCAGTTTATGTTTCTTAATTAGAACCTTTTGATGAAAACTGACAAGTGTTAGCCTCCCTCCCTTTCATAAATACTGTCATTTCATGCTGCTGGGAGCTTGTCTTTCAAATGAGTTGTCCTTAATAGAAATCAATAAAATAGCAACACAGAGCCCAGATATATTTCCCTAATACTGCCTAACTGCCTTTCCAGATATTATTTGAAATGTGAACCATTCTTTTTGAAAGGAAAAGAAAGGCAGGCTATTCCTTCTGTATGTGAAAACATTTAAAAATGTATGTTTCTTGCATGTGTGGTAGAGAGATGTGAACAAAAGTTAACAGAATGAGAAGATGTGATATGTTTGTGAGTGATATTAACTGTGAAAGTAATGTGTTTCATGGGATGAAGGAGTCACCTAAGAACAGATGCTAAATGTAGTGTTTTGTTTTTATAATGTATGCTTGCCTTAACATCTCTCAAAAGTCTGCTATAGCAAATTATGCTCCTTTTTTTTAATCATTTTAGCTATAAGTTGAAGAAAACCTTTATACTTAAATCAGATGCCTTTTTGCAAGCGGGGTAATAATAAGCTCCTTAGTTGTGTGGATAGAATTTGATAACTGTTTTATTATCATTGGTTTCTGATGTAATCCTAAGAATGGCTATAACAAAAAAAAGTTCTTAAGAAACCATGGCCTATCAAAATAAATGAATGTAGTTGAATGAACTTGGTAGTAAAATCTGGAAACCCTGGCTTTGAGTCTCACTCTTATTAACCTCAGTGCCTCAAGCACCTGTTTAAGACCTGTAAGAGAAAACAATTTTTAATCTGCTTGGAAACTTTCTTCAGTGGAAGTTCCTAAACCAATGTAATCCCAGGTTAGGTCTGAGAGGCAGGCCCCATGGTAGAATGGATAAAGTCCTAACTTTTGGTACCAGGAAGATCTTATGTTCAAATCTTGACTTAGGTATTTAATAGACATATGCCTATGGCATATGATTTACCAACCTTTCTTTCCCTCAGTTTCCTCTTTAGTAAAATGCATAGCAATCTCCTTCAAGGGGTTGTGAGGACCAGATGGGATTCGACATATTAAAGCATATTAGAAACCATAAAAGTACATAAAAATACCAGTTTTGTATATGTTACTTAATTATATTAATATGTAGTATCTGATGTCTTTGTGATTCTGATTGGTCAATGTTGTAGATAATAGAAAATCTCCCTGTGGCTTGCCCTTGATTGAGGCTTAAGTGGCTATTATCCAGTGGAATAAAAGCTTTAGGTTTAGTCTTAGACCATTCTGCTTTGATTTATACCCACTCAATGCAGAGCTATGTATGGTATTTGAGGAGCAGCCCAGGGCCAAGTACAGAATCACAGGTTTAATATTGAACCCTCATGACGAACCCTTCAGAGTTCCTTTGGCTGAACTGTTCTGAGTTTCTTGGCAGTTGGGATAATGGGAGAGAAGGTGAAGGAGGCCTGGGAGAGCAACTGTAGTCTTAACTGGTGAGGAGATAATAGAAGCAATGTATACAGCCAATTTTTGTTGTTGTTTTTAAATGTTGAGTTTGTGTTTCTCAGGCATCCTAAATAGGTACCCACTGGGGAGTAGCAGAAGACTTTTTTGGTGTTCTTCATTCACCTGAACTTAAGCTTCTTGATAAATCAACTTTCACTACTGCTGCATGAAAAGTAGTTATAAGTGCTTGGACTTCTTATAGTCTTTTAAGTTTTTTATCCTATTTTCATGGATGCCATTCTTGTATCATTATTTCTAAATATATCCCTCCCTTCTCTGGTTATCAAAGCACCCTTCATAACAACCTTGAGAAGTGGTCAGTCTTTGCTTTAAATTGGAGTGGTGGAGTATGTAGCCATTCATATGGGGAATCCGCTTTTGCTTCTTCATTCATTGCCATTTTTTCTGGTTCTGCCCCCTGGAGGCAGACTGAGCTAGATTAGTGCTCCCTCTTTGACATGTGTTCAGATTCTAGTGAGCCTGCCCCCTTGGTCAGGCTAAAGACCCCAGTACTTTTTTTTTTTTTTTTTTAGCTGCATTTAGAAACAATTTTTGACAATTGTTTAGTGACGTTTTAGGATTCAGATTTTTCTCCCTCTAGGTGGTATATAATCTGATAGGTTATATAGTACTCTCATGCAATCCCCCCAGGATTTTTCAAAGCCCCAAAAGCAAGCACTTAGTTGAATTTGCAGGATTTCTGTGTATTTTTTAAAAACTCTTTAACTTCCATCAAATCAATACTATGTATTGGTTCTAAGGCAGAAGAGTGGTAAGGGCTAGGCAGTGGGGGGTCAAGTGACTTGCCCAGGGTCACACAGCTAGGAAGTGTCTGAGGCCAGGTTTGAACCCAGTATCTCCCATCTCTGGGCCTGGCTCTCCATCCACTGAGCTACCCAGCTGCTCCGGGGGGGGGATGTATTTTTTTCAAACAGCAAAGTCGTCTTTTTTTTATGCACAGACTGTTAGAGGACAATTAGACTTGTTCCTTCCATCTGAGCTTGTGTGCAGAGCCGAGCAGCACCCCTGTACTAACTGACCTGCAGCCTTTCACCTTGAATTAGTCTTTAACTAGTCTATGCCAGGGTTTTTTAGATTGACAAGAGAATACTGGCTTATTAGGTAGGAATTTCACAAAATTGTGCATGAAGTTTTGTTATGGCAGTAATAGCAGAAAAGCTACATGGTAGATAGACTCTTTATTTTCAATTGTTATGGGGTAGGTCAGGGAATGGGTTTCAAAATGAAGCCAAGCTGGAATAGTGGGTAGAGTAGACTTGGGAAGAGTTGAGCTGATCTCACCTCAGACATGTAGCTTTATTATCCTGGCCAAGTCACTTCCCTTTGGGGGGGGGGGGCCTCAGTTTCCTTATCTTTAAAATGAAGAGGGGTAGATACCTAAGGTCCCTTGTGGTTGTGAATCTCTTTAGCATGGCTAAGTGGAAGGCACAATTTCTGACCCTGTTCTATAGGCAAGAGCAGGCACGGTTCTTAGCTTATCTTTGCTTTCTCAGGTCCCGCGGTAGTGCTGGTGGCCATGGTTCCCGGAGTCAGAAGGAGCTGCCGACAGAGCCCCCTTACACGGCCTACGTAGGAAACCTGCCTTTTAATACTGTTCAGGGAGACATAGACGCGATCTTCAAGGATCTCAGCGTAAGGAGTGTACGACTAGTCAGAGATAAAGAAACGGACAAATTTAAAGGTGAGTTCTGAAACCAGGTTGTGCCACATTTTCACTGGTTGAAGGAGTCTAGTGTGACGTCTTTGTTAAATTATTCAGAAAGCATATTTAGGGTCAGCCAGAGTTCTTCTGAACTAGTCTAGTCTATGTTTTGTTTGTGACTTGGATATGTATGATTTGAGGACCTAGCTTGATTGTAGTTATTTAAGTACTTGTTTAGAAAAAACTATAGTCGTGGTGTTTGGACCCATCTAAATATTGCCTCAGGTTTGACCTATGTGACAATCTTAAATAAATTAACACTTTTTAGAGTGAAACTTTGCAGGAAAATGATGTAGGCAAAATCCTGCCTTCAAGGTCATTCAGTTAGGTTCACATGAAGTCCAATACAACTTCAGGATCTGGGACTGGGCTCCCCCTTCCCAGGCATGACTTCCAATCCTACAGTTTGGGGGTACTGAGGACAAAGAGAAGGGCGTTTTCTTCCTAACTTTGCAGTAAATTGACTGTGGGGGAGGGTTGTTGGAGGGAAGTAAGACTAAAAAGGGGTTAGGTAACTAGTGTCTAATACCTGCATAACCACTAGTGCCCCATGTTGGAGAACTTAACAGGTTATTCCTGAATGCTGCACAGCCATGAAAAACAGGTCTGGAAAAGTGATAAGGGATCAGAGAGCATTTTAGGCAGGTTGCCTTGATGCACCATTATCCAAAGCGCAACCAGTATCTGTTCCAAGACCTTTATAGCAGCATTGCAAACAACTGGAAGCAGCAGCACAACTGAGATGACAATACATTGATGTCAGGGAATAATGTAGTGGATGAAGGAAGGGGGTCTGAATAATGGAGAGAAATCAGTCTGAAAAGATGCTTAGGAAATGAACAGATAAATAGAAGATCTTGGTGAACAGTTGGGGGAGTCTCTGAAAAATGAAGGGCATTTTATACATTGAAATTAATATATTTAAATCATTTTCAAAGCAACCCCCACACAGGACCCTCCATCTGCCCTCTATGCCTTGGCACTGATGTCTTCTGGGCCTAGAATGCGCACTCGCGCTCTCTCTCTCTCTCTCTCTCTCTCTCTCTCTCTCTCTCTCTCCCTCTCTCCCCCCCCCCTTCCCTCCCTCCCTCCCTCTCCATATTTGTTGGCTCCTCTGTGAGAATATGACCTCCATGAAAGCAGGGATTCTCCTGCTTTTTTACTTGCACAATCAGTGCTTAGCATGGTGCTTGCTGTAGTAGTTGTAGTCCTTCATTCACTCATTCATTCTTTTGTTCTTAAAAGTTCTATTCCTTAAAGAAGTATTATTATAAAGATTATTATTATTCATCTATATTTAATCTAGGCACCTTTCACTATCTTCAACTGTAATTGATTGCTGCTAAGTAAAAGCTAAAATAAAATTTGTTGGAGAGAATTATGNCTCTCTCTCTCTCTCTCTCTCTCTCTCTCTCTCTCTCTCTCTCTCTCTCTCCCCCCCCCCTCTCCCTTTCCCTCTCTCCCTCCTTCCCCTTCCCCCCCCCTCACTTTCTCCTCTTAGATTTTCTGATTTCCTTTAAGGCTCAACTCAGATGCACCCTTCTACAAGAGGCCTTTCCTGGTTTCCTCACCCTAAATACTTGTTGGCTTGAAGTATTGATGCTTGTTATCAATATATATATATTGTAATTTAATTTTTAAAAGTTATTGTATTCAGAATAGCTCATAGTTTATATACATTTAAATCTATTTTACAAAGCATCATGTCATAGCATAGAGCCCCAAAGGAAGGGACAGCCCATCCCCAAAGCAGTCATCTTTATTATTCCATGCTCCAACCTCTTTGAAAACAGGCCATCCCATTAGAAGGGTGGTCTTGATAGTTAAAGAGCTGTGCCTATTTATGTTGAGCCAAAATCTGACTGACTTCTCACCATTGATAGTCTATTTTCTGAGGCAAAGCAGAACTGCTCTAATCCCTTTTCTAGATGACTTTTGAAAGCGGGTGCTCATGGTCCACCCTCCCCCTTTCAGCCCACAGGCCCAGGTTTTCCTTTCCTCTTTGTCTTTTTTGAAAGCAGCCCAAACCCTCACAAACTCAATTGAGTCCACTGTCCAGGAGCTGTCCTTATCTCCTCTCCTTTTCATTGCTCCTCCTTTCTCACATCTTACTTTTCAACAACTTTTAACCCCACAAGTACTGTCCTCCCCACAGCTGCTAAATTAGTATTCCTAAAGCACTGTACTTGCTCAAGAAGCCTAAATGATTCCCTGTTGTCTGTAGGATAAAATATTCCTCTGGTATTTAAAGCCTTTCATCTGGCCTCCATCTATTGGCGAGTTTATTTCACACTCTCCATTACAGCCAAACAGAATGTAATTGCCTTTGCTTCTTTGACGTTTGCTGTTTTGCCTCCATCCCTTCCCCTTGCTTAGAATGGTCTCTAGTCTCTTATAATACTGAAACTCCAGCTTAAAGGGCCACTGTACCTCCCTGAGATTACTTTATACTTCCTTGTACAGTATCTTGTTTTCCTAATCTGTACACATGCCTCTCCAACAGCAGAATGTAAACTGTTTGCTTCCTTTTTTAAATAGGTATTTTCAGAACTGGCCTGGTACATGGCCCACACTAGCCATGAGCCATGTGCTTATTGAATTGAGTCTCCCTTTGATAGTCCTGCTTCCACTGAGTTCCCCTTCCAGTGCCTCATACCCAGGCAATCTGGCCCATTCTTGAACAGAATCACCAGCAAATGGTTATCTCACCTTGACTTGAAGACCTCTAGGAAGAGGGAGACCATTCTACTTTAGGGCAGCTCTAATTGTTTGGAAGTTTTTCATCAGTCTTTTATGTACTTCTCTTCAACTTGTACCCCTGGCTTCTCACTTTGCCCTCAGTGAGTGACCAAGCACAACTAGTTTTATCCCTTTTGTATGCCACAGCCCTCAGATCCTGGGTAGGATCCCTTCACATCATGCTTGCTTTAGTTTAGTTGGATGGATAAATAGATAGATGGATGGATTTATACACACACTTTAGTCTTTTGGGTTATAATCTCACAACCTACTAGAGCATTTGCCATCATCCTTTGAAATGGAGGACATTCCTGTTCTGTTGAAAGTAGATGAGTCCCATCATAACAATAGCATCTGCTTCTTACAGTGCATTTTAGGATTTACAAGCATTGTGGCTGATGGTATTTTTTAAAAAATCATTTTACAGTAATGAGTAGCTTAAATGATTTCTGATGGCCATACCACTAGTCTGTGTTGGAGGCAGGATTCAAACCCAGTAGAGCAGCCCTTAAACCACAAATTTAGCCAATTTCTTGCTATTGGACACATAAGTCATTTCCAGTTCTCTGCAATTACAAGTGATGCTGTCACTTACTGTTCATTTGGGAGGTATATTATTTTTTGAAAGTTTAACTAAAAATAGAACCTAGAAGATCTAATTAGCAGTAATTAGTCAGATACAAAATAAGCCAAATTCATGGAAAGCACCTTGATAATATGGGAGCTGGATCTGGGTGTGGAAGAGAAATATTCTTGCACTGTTTGCCCAGATTTTGGAGACAATTGGATCCCGTTTGTTAAAAGTTTATTGTGTCAAATTACACAGCCAAGCTGCTTTCTATGCTTTGAGTCCTACCCGATTGCCCCAGAGCTTACTAAGTCAAGAAAAAGTTGGAAAAGTGATATGTTGAACTTCCTCATAAGGAAGATGATGGGGGTGGCAATGGGGTGCTTCTCTGCAAGTTCTCTTTGATAAATTCTTAACTGTTTTCCTAGCTTAAATAGTCAGAGACTATACCAGTTTTTATTCAGTTTTGTCACTCAAGGCTTGAGTCTCTCCATGTAAAGAGCAAACAGGCAAATACATTATAACCCTAAAATAAGCCAACTCTTTCTTGCCTTTAAGCTGTAATATAATAGTACCAAAACTGTCAATGTGGAGAAATGCAGGGTTTTTGTTTGTTTGTTTGTTTTTTTAATTAAAAATTTTCTGGATCTTTTCCCTCTGGCCTCTACCTCACCCACTGAGAAGGCAAGTCATGTGGTATCAGGTATATATGTGAAATGATCACACAAAACATTGCATATTAACCATGGAAAAGTTTGGCAGGTGGGGGGGGGCAAACTGCTTGTAGAGGATTGGAATTTTTAAAAGTCATTATAAAATAAAAAGGACAGTTCAGCTTCCTCCCAGCCTTAACCTATGAATATTAGTAAAATCTGAGAATTTCTCTTACAGGATTTTGCTATGTAGAATTTGATGAGGTGGATTCCCTTAAGGAAGCTTTGACCTATGATGGTGCGGTAAGTATATTTTCTTGTTAATTCCTATCAGGTTTGTTTTCTAGTCCTATTTCTTCTTGAGTTTACTTACACTGTTTTTCCTCATAACCAGCTGTTGGGTGATCGATCGCTTCGAGTGGACATTGCTGAAGGTAGAAAACAAGATAAAGGTGGCTTTGGATTCAGGAAAGGTGGACCAGATGACAGAGGTGATTATTTCACATGCATGGAGCCAGAGTATTTGTAGTCTGTCGTGGAGGCATTTTGATGCCGATTCATGAACTTTCATAACATAACAGTATGGATTGAGGTCTTTTTGCTCAATAAATATTAAGTACCAACTCCATGCCAGGAAATGCTAAGTTCTGGAGATAGAAGTCCAAAAAAAAAAAAAAAAAAAAAGACAGCCCTCGCCCTCAAAAAAGCTTACAGTCTAATGAAAGAAGACAATTCTGGGGAGAGAAAAGGCAGTCAGAGAAGTTTACAAGTAAGGGCAGTAGGTAAGAAGAGAGAAGATATCTTAGCTAGGTTCTTTGCTTAAATAGAGGTTTTGGAATTCATGACCATACCCTCTATTCATAGGGGTGGAAGCTGGGAGTGGGATTTGGCAGAATGGTGAGGTTAAATAGGCTGGGGAGAAGTCAACTCAGCCTGACCCACCTTGGGTAGTGTGCAGCAGGCAGGAGCTGTGAAAACAGAATGGGCAATGGGTCTTCTTCCTTAGCTGACCAGTCTCTACAGGTGAAGGGAGTCCTACCAGCCTAGAAGGGCTTGAAGTTTGAGCCTGGCATGATAAACTTTGTGGTCTGAGAAGTAGGCTGGCCGAGCCTGGAGCAACTCCTTCATCCCCTCCTGTTATTATTAAGGAGTTTTGGTTTTTGGTTTTTTTTTTAAATATGCATCGTCTTTGTTTCCAGGTGTGTGCCTCCCCTTGTGGCAGAAAAGGGAAGTTCGGCAAAACTAATGACCACATGAATGGAGTCTGCCAATGTTAATGCAGAGATCTCCAACTCCCCAAGTCTGCCAAGAAGGGAAGGAAGGAGGAGGAGGACATTTTGACTGTTTCCTAGAAGTAGGAAGTGAATGGCCAAGCTTGGTCCTTGGAGTTATAAGCTGGCATTCAGTTTTATTTAGGGCTTTTGTATGTTTGTTTCTTCCTGTGTTAAAAGCTTTGGTGCTCTTAAATAACTTCTTCCCCCCATTTAGGAGAAACAACCTAGAGTTAGTCTTTCTCTCCAATTTTCTCTTTATCTCTCCTCAGGAATGGGTGGCTCTCGAGAATCCAGAGGCGGATGGGATTCCCGGGATGACTTTAATTCTGGTATTGGCTTTAAATCCTTACACTTAAGCTATTGCCATTATATTATATCAGTGGTTCATTATTCCTCAATGTCCTGTGAGAAGCTTGTCAATCCATAATGGTCACCTGTTTGGTTCCTTGAGATATGGGGGTGGGAGAGATGACTAGCAGGCCCCATCATGGTAAGAGAGGTCTGCCACATCCTATATCCACAGCTTTTTTCAGAGTTCATCTAGAGCAAGGACCTGGAGTTCTCAGGAGGCAGTTAACAAAATTGTTGGTTTTAAAATAAATCAAGCTTATATCTGCTCCTCCTAGAAGTAAAGGACTGAATAATTTCAGGGATTTAAACCAAATCAACCTCCAGTTTTCCCCACCCCCACACAGTCCTCAACCAATCAGAAATGAATTTATTCTTAAAAGTGCAATGTAATATAATAACACCTGTACTTTTAGGAAGAAGCTAGTCTCTGAAACATACAACAGGGCTGAGCTTCTCAAAATTTGGCTGCTCAGTGATAGTAGAGTGGCAGAAATGCCTTTTTCCTCTTAACCTGCATTTTCATTGTTGATAGGGGGACAACAGTGTGTTCTAGGGTTTTTGAGGTTTTAGCCTCATAAAATTTCAGTGTTTTCATTCATCATTTATACATATAATGTAGCCCAAAATGCCATCTAAGGTAAGACTTATAGCATCTTCTTATAGTAGCTTGGAATAAAAAATTGTAGAGCACAGAATTTAAGTTGAAAATCACAATCCCCCCTACCATATATGATAGAGACCTCTTGCTCAGGCAACCCCACCTCCCCCCCCACCCCCCTTTGGGAGTCCTCCTTTTAGCTGGAAGTCTTTCCTTTACCTGTCGCCCATCAAGCAGCTCAGTTCTAATCCTTCTGCCATAGAACAGCATCCCTTCTCTCTCCCCCTTTCTTAGGATAGACAGCCCCAGGTCCTTCAGCCTGTCCTTATAGATCAAATTCTCCAATTGTCACCATTTTGGAAACGTTTCATCTCGTTGAGTGTCTTTCCTAAAATGTAATTTACCCAGGGCAGCTAGGTAACTAGGTTCAAATCTGGCTTCAGACATGTCCCAGCTGGGTGACCCCTGGACAAGTCACAGTTTAACCCTCATTGCCTAACCCTTTTCCGTCTTGATTCTACATAGTACTGATTCTAAGACAGAAGACAAAGGTTTTTTTTTAAATGTAATGTATCCGAAAATAAGCACAATAGCCCACATTTGTCTGTCTGGCATTAAAAACAGCAGGACCACCACCTCCCCATCACACCTCCCAGTTACTTTTTTGGGTGCTTGTGTTTTCATACTATTGTCTCTGAATTTCTATCCCTTCAGACCTGCCACAGATCTTCAAGTAATGTGCTTTCTAACCATTCCTTCCTCCTCTAACTTGTGATCCTTTTTTTTTTTTTAACCCAAGATTTTGCATTTAGTCTTATTAAAATTTGTCCTCCCACCCATAATTTCTTAGTAGATTGTCTGTCATTTCTCGTATTAGCTTTGCCTTTTAGCTTTGTTTCTACTGAACATTTACTAAGCATACTCCTCTTCTTATCTTTATCTCTGTCATTGAGAGCCAAGCTCAGATTTCCTTCAGCATTCCACTGGATGATTTCCAAGTTCCAGATCCACCTGACTGTTCAGTTATCTATTCCACACCATTCTTGTTCCCCAAAGAGTAGTAGCGTGTCTTTGGGAAATGTTTTGCTAAAAACCAAAATCTACTGCAGTCCCTTGATTGTCTAGTGTAGTAGCTGTCCAACAACAGCAGTAATAATAATGGCATGAATGGCCTGCCCTTGGTGAAGCCTTGCTGCTTTTTTATGTTCACTGATTCCCTTTCTAGAGTTGTTCACCAGTGCTCCCTGCACATAATCCATCATAGGATTAGGCCAGAAATTAAAGAAAAGTTCACCAGCCTCTTTTCATAATCTTTCCTTGTCAAAGAAAAGATGTCTCTGGAGGTCACTCTTGCTCTCCTGTAAAGTGTACGTAGCTCACTGACTTCAGGGGGCCATTTGGTTCTTCCTGTCCATCAACACTGCAGCTATCCAAGGCCACAGCAAGTGGGGTTGGGGTTTTGTTCTTGGGCTAGAAGATCTCAAGGGGAAGGTGATAATGTGTTTCCCCAAGGATGCTTTGTGGAAGCAAAGAACTGTTTGGGTATGTGTGACAATGACATAAAGCCATGTTTCCTAAATGATTTTGCTGAAAATTAAGGACATGCCAATTTCATCATGGCGGGAGGTGTTTTTATTGGCATTTTGTCTGTATATTGATGATGGTTTTATGACAAGAAGTTTCCAGGAGCTGTCTCTTAGCACAGTGTCTTCCATACAGGAAGCACTTGATGTTTGACCGATAGAAAGAACTTGATTTCTATTCAAACCTCACATCCTCAAAATTGTTCAGAAAATAAGTCTTTTCTGAAATGGAAAAAAAGTGGAGGTTGTAATGTAGCATCTCTAAATGAGTTCCATGACTTTCATAACTAGGCTTTTTGTGAGGAAAGCATGAGGGGTGCCCAACTCAATCTACATAACAAAAAACCTAGAAATGCAGTATTTTGCAGCAGCAGTTTTTCCATTTGTCCACACACATTCCCAATCAAAGGAAAGGGGTTTGTTTACCTGATTCATAAGCCTATACAATACTTTTCAATTTCAGAATGGTTTCTAAAGTTTTGCTCCAGGTACAGAGGGAATGTCACTTGAGGGTTTGTGGTAAAGTTTTAATTTTTCAGTTGACTTTTTCCCCAAGTCAAGTTTTCTAGATATCCTTTCTTTTTGAGGTTTAGTAAATAAACCCTGTCTGGGACCTCTCCTAGTTCCATTTGCCACTGTTATTCTCTCCAGCCATAAGCTCAGGGAGAGCAGGCAGGGACAGCAGTGAGCTTTGTATATCCAAGCCCATTGCACACAAATGTGTGATGAGACAGACAGAGTAGAGTCACTAATTGGAAGAAGCTTTATATTGATTATTTCATTTTTAAACCTTTAACTTCTGCCTTGGAATCAGTATTAAAGTTTCAAGGCAGAAGAGCAGTAAGGTTAGGCAATTGGAGTTAAGTGACTTGTCCAGAATCACACAGCTAGGAAGTCTCTGAGAACAGATTTGAACCCAGGACCTGGCTCTGTATCCACAGAGCTATCTGGCTGCCCTCACATTGGTTATTTGATTGCAGCAGCATAAGTAAAGAAGTCTAAAGTTTTGACTTCTGGAGAAACGACAAAGCTGGAGTTCCCATGAGATCTCTTACCAGGTTGCCTTTGGTACTCCTTTTCTTTGAGCTCTGGATGGATCGTGTAGATGGGCCTAGTAGATGGAGAAACCGTGGACCTGGTCATTAAAATGTGATTGGAGGTTTTATAAGATAATGCAAGTAACCGTGCTTCTTTGTGGTTTTTTAAGACAATGTACAGCCTGTGGAAATCCTCTTATGTTTGCGTTTGAGCCCACAACAGGTCACCAAGACTGTGCTGACTTTGTGGGTCGAGGCCATTTAGTTCCCTTTACATGAGACTTCTCTAGGCCCTCTTCTGAATGCACTTTAGACATAGATAAAACACATTCAGACTTAGGGTTAGAGATGCTCTTAGAATGCTCTGCTGGATCTAAGGCAGACTGACTGACATTCCTCTCCCTCCCTTCTCCAGGCTTCAAGGATGACTTCTTAGGAGGCAGGGGTGGAGGCAGTCGCCCCGGTGACCGGCGAACGGGTGGTCCCCCAATGGGGAGTCGCTTTAGAGATGGCCCTCCCCTTCGGGGCTCTTCAATGGATTTCAGAGAACCGACAGAAGGTACAATGTTCATATGCTGATAGCAGACCCTCCCTTGTGCGAAAGCCAAGTCTTCCTAACACGCACAGCTCTTAAGGACAGTGGTCACCCCCTAGTCACACGAAGAGTTTGCTCAGTAGTGAGACTCTAGCAGGGCCACCTCGGGACCCGTAGATTTGACCATAAGTGACATTGACCTTGCACCAGGCTGGCGTGCAGTCACCGCTTCCTGGCCAGGGATCATGCTTTATAAATGCTGTTTTCTTTATTTTTCCAGAGGAAAGAGCACAGAGGCCCCGACTTCAGCTTAAACCTCGAACAGTTGCTACCCCCCTCAATCAAGTAGCCAATCCCAACTCGGCTATCTTCGGCGGAGCCAGGCCCCGAGAGGAAGTGGTTCACAAAGAGCAGGAATGAGCTCAAGGTCGGGAGGGAATGGGGGGAGAGTTATTGAGTGAGACAGCAGCAGAGTTCATTGCTCTGGACGTCAACCCTGCAGTTACCATTCCTGCCACCTGACAGTTTGTCCTCCTCCTCTCTTGAAACTGAAAACACAGAGCTTGTGAATGCATGTCAGCTGTTAACAAGTGGTTTTTAGTACGTTCTTGGCTTTGCTGTATCTAGTGCCTGTTTTGTGCTGTTTTCCCCCACCGCCTTGGTCCTCCCTCCCTGTTCTCCTCTTCATCTTCGCAGCACGGGGTCTCTTGCAGATGAATGAAAGCTGCCGTCATCAGTGAGGGTGGGAGTTCTGGGGATGAGGTGTGCTGCTCCATTTCCCTCCTTAGCTTTTTCTGTTTTACTTTAGAAACACTGGTTAGACTTTGTTAAAACTCCAATATCGTTTCCTTTGGATTTCCCTCACTTCTCTTCTGACCTGCATGTTTCGTTCTGGGTTGCTGTGGCTCCAAAGAGGAAATAGGAAAGAACTCCCCAACAGGTTGGACCACCTGTTCCCCGACCTACATGGAGAATTGGCCGCCTTCTCTAAGGCTAGGGATCAAACACTGGCGTAGTCCTTCCAACCAGTTCACAGGTAGTTTTCTTTACCTTGCACTCCACCCCACCCCCCATCCCTGATTCCTCTCCCTAAACAAATATGCTAAAGCAGAATAGGCTCCAATTTTAAAGTATAGCTTATCTATATAGAAAATGTATAGTGTTGTGAAATTTATGGTGGAGAATGGTTATTCACTTAGAGAAGTAATTGGCTTCACTCCCACAGATCTGCCCAAACCAAAATCCCAACTAGCGTACTTCTTTTATCAGGCAGATTCGAGGGCTGTGTTCATTTAACTCTTACTGCAAACTGCAATCTTGTCTTTATCTCACCTGGGATGCAGCACTGGGGGCTTGCACAGCGGTGCATATCTGTGCCTATTCAAACATAAAAAAATGCTTATTACTGAGTCTTTGCTTTTTAAAAAATTACCCACTTTTTTTAGTTTGACATGTTTGGTAAGTAACTTTTAAAGGCAGGTTTATGCAGATAACGTTGACTTTGTGTTGTGTTGGAAGGAATGTAGAACTTACTCCCCTTGGCCACATATTTTGCATCCAGCCCCAGTATTTCTTTGTCCTCAAGTGTAAATGAATAGTCCATAGTGAGATGCTGTGCTTCCCATCACCATTGTTAAAAAGGAGTCACCAGAGCTGACCCTAGGATCTGGCGAAGTTGGGTCTCATTCAAATTCGTCAAGAACCTGGAAGCGTTTCATGGGTAGCTCTAAAGTTGAAGACCCGTGCCTCTTGGAGCCTGACGGCTCATCGGGGGAGAGTTTACTTTTCACTGGCAAAATCTTCAGGAAAGTTAAAGACAAAGCTCTAAGGTTGGGGATTGAGACCATTTTGGGGCTAACCAGTAGCTAGAAAGAAGCCAGAATTGTCAGGGTTTCTTGGAAGCCTTGGCCTCTTAGGTCAGTTATGCTTGGCTAGCAGCATTGTTGTTGACTCCCAATTCCTGGCTTCAGTTACTATTATCTTTGTTCCAGAGTTACAGCAATTTACAGGACCCCTTCCTCCTCTCTCCTGCTTCTTCCTTCCTTTCCTCCCTCCTTCCTTCCACCTGTCATACTCTCTGCTCCTAAGATAAGAAACCATTTGTGTAACACCAACACGTAATTTAAGAAAGACATGCATTGTGTGGTTGTAATCCAAACGGATGCTTTCAGATGACCTACTTACATCTTCAATGTGGAAAAGATTAAGAACAGCAGCAACAACAAATCTCAACTTCTGGTTAATCCAGATGCATTTTAAATGTGAGAATGGAATTCCAAACACTTAACCCATTCTGCTTCATGACAGAAAGTAAATTTATGGATATGGTATTTTGTGAATGATCTTTTAAATAAAAGAAAACCTTAAGTAATCTTTTAATGCTGGTCTTTATTTATGAGTCTCCCTCAGTTTTTCAACTGCTCAGCATGACTTGTATGAACTATTTTATTGGAAAGAGAAGATCCAGTTTAAATGATTTGTAGCATTTGCTGTGATTTTGACTTAACATTGGAAAATGTCCAAAAAAACCTTAATGAGAAATGAATTAAAACTAGCAACTAAATCGGAGCTGACATCTCATTTCAGCTTTTTGTCCACCCTCTCTGTTCCTTGTTTTTCTGAAGTTGGAAAAGAAGTTGCTTTTCTACCAGACAGAAACATAACCCTCAGATGTAGTCTGGCAATAGCTCTGGGCTGGGAAAATGGGGGAGGTGGAGTGGGTGGAGGGGAGGAGCAGGAAAGAGATAGCAATAACCCTTTTTTAAAATCTGGGGAATTCTCATAATTTTGTAATCTGGGCATTCAAAGTAGAACATAACAGTGATTGGTCCAGTTCTTTTGCAACCCCTTGGACTTCCTGGAGGAGAGGAAGGGTCCTATTCCCCTCCCACCCCCATCCCCCCCCCCCCTTTTTTTTTTTAATTCCAGGAGAGACTAAAGAGTATTAGGCCTAATTCAAATGCCAGGTACAGGAAACTTTGAGAAACCTTCTAGTTGGGGAACCTAGTGGAAAGCAGGTAGAATTGTATGGTGCACTAAGAAAGTGCTGCTTATACAAAGATGTTTAGAAGGATATTAAGAATTGGACAGACCTGCCTGAGGGTCAGAGCAAGGAGGGACCTGGGACATCACCTGATTCTTTCAAGGCACACGATTCATTTGGCTCACTTCTGCAGGGGTTTGTTTCTAAACAGCTGACAAATTCTCCCACCCTCATTTTTCGGTCATCTGCTCTTAATATCTCCCCTTGTTTAATCGACAGGGCAAAAACGAGGCCTGTGGTCACACTGGTATAGGCAATTTTGAGTTTGTGTAAAGCGGCCTTAATCATTATCACTCCTTGATAAGAAAGTGGCCCCTAGATTTTTTTGACAAGAAGATTGGTTCCAGGAGTTGGAATGTTAATACTAGAAAATAAATAGCCTTCATCCAGATGAAAAGTCAGCGAGTCAGGAGCCAGTGTCTGATAGGCCAAAACCATTTTGTGTGGTTACTGTGTCAAGTGGGAGACTTTTTTAGAAAAAGGTAAAGAATTGTGATGGATGAAGAAAATTACATGTCAACTTAGAGCATTAGAGGTTGGAAGGACTACTTGGTCTCTTAAGTCGCTTGGGCTGAGGCCTTCCTGTCATATCCAGTCTTCTTATCCTTCAGGATTTCTTATTGAGCCTCAGATTCTTCTCCATAGAGGAAAATCAGCTTCTCTGTGACTTGTGTTTCTCATGGGGGGAGGGAGTAGGTATGGGGAATGCATGCAAAAGGTTTTAAATAAAGTAGGTAATTCAGACTCCTTGCTTATAAATTAAGAGTACAATGGTTTCTCCTCTAGAGTTTTGCATTGCAAGGAAGTGGCACATAAACCAAAGTCTTGGGGTCAAGGTGCCTATTCTTAGGAGGTTATCTGCTGCCGCTTCATTCTGGTTTGCCCCTCTTGAACTGAATTTTAAGTCCTGCTGAGCAGTGGGGGTGTTGGTTGAAGTTCTTTGAATAAATCTTAGAAACACAACACGGGCGCCACTATCTGCTCAGCTGAAGACCCCATCATCTCCCAGAGGCTACCCTAGTGTTCTTTGGGCATTTACTTTGTGGTTGTATTATTCTGGAGCAATAACAGATTTGAATTCTAGCAAGAAGCTCCTTTTAGCTCTTTCCTGGCCTAGGGCTAGAGGCCACCTAGGAGTGAGTTGTCTTCCAAAAGCAACCTGTTCCTGTGGAAAGGGAACTGTAAGGAGCACAAATGAGGGAGGTGAAGGAAGGAGTGTCTGATGCATATGTGTGGAAAGGAAGGAAGAAATCTGGAACCACAACTAGTCTGCTTAAGTAGCCATCGGAATTCAGGTTGCTTGTTTAGTGTGTACCCTTTTCAGAAGCCAGTTGTGGGGCAGCTGGGTAGCTCAGTGGGTACAGATACATGGAAACTGCTGGAGATCCTGGGTTTAAATGTGGCTGCGTGACCCTGGGCAAGTCACTTAACCCCATTCCCTAGTCCTTACTGCCCCTTTGCCTTGGGATCCATACTTTGTTTTGACAGAAGATAAAGGTTTTTATTTAAACATTTAAAAAAAGTTGGACACTTCCATTTTACCAGTTGGGCCTCCTGGGGTGAAGAAGGGCCTGAAAGGCCTTTCTTCCCTGGAACTACTTAAATTGCAAACAGTAATGGCAATGAAGGGGGGAAACCCTAGACATCTGGCTACAAATGGCATTGATTGATTTTTTTTTTCTTTTTCTTTTTTTTTTTTTTAAACTTTGAGAGCTGCTAAATTTAAGTGTGGTGGGCCTGAATCTTGTCCATTGTGCGGATTGTTTAAGGCTCCTCCACCATTTGCTATTTACACGTCCCTTTGAAATTTGATGACATGATTGGGGTCTGCATAGCCATGATGATGATCATCTCTGGCGCTTTTGGACCCAGGACTACACGCTGTTTATTTTTGTTTTTTTTTTTTATTGTCCCGTCTCCCCATCTCCCTGTTGGGAAAGTTGCCCTGGGACCAAAAATGACATGTACATTCCTTATGACTAGTTAAGGGCCGTGCTAGAAACAGACAGCCGGGACCTAAGATATCGCTGAAACTTCGGAGGGCGTCCTATGGGCTTGGTTAATACCTGACCAGAGAATTCTCTCCATACATTTGGCCCGATGCATAGAAACAACTCCAGGTGATGAAAGGGTGACCCATGGTTGGATGGGAAGTGCTACCTCCCTTCGACAATCGGAGCGGTGAGCAATTTTCCTTTCTGATTGAGACGGACCAGTTTAAGAAATCCCAGATTCAGAGCTAGGTGGACCCTGGAGACTCGGCTAGCCGCCCCAGTCCAATGTCCTCGTTTGACAGAAAAGGAAACAACCCCAGAGTAGGGAAGGGATTTCTCCCAAGATCCCGAGGAGGAGAGCTGGGACTAAAACCCAAGTCATCTGACTGCAAAATCCAACCCCTTGCTGCCACATCCCATTTCACCCCTTAGAATCCACGAGGCTATAGGGTGGTCGTTACAGGACAATTGAGTTCAGGCCAAACTGCAGACCAAGTTGTGTTTCTGTCTGGTACACGAGTGGGCGTTCTTTGTTCTCATGAGGAGTTTGGGTTACTTTCTCACTATGTGAGGTTGGCAGGCTTTTTTCTGTGTCTTCCTAGCTTCTTAGAGCCTTCCTTTTGTGGTTATTGGAAATTAATTGAACCAAAATAAGTAGTACGTACCTCATTCTATAACCTACTGCTAGAATTTCTCTTCTGTAACCAACCTGTATAATTTGTATCACTGTATTAAAAACAATAAAGTATAGAATTCCAACAGTGGAGGGCTCTTGGGTATTTAATTGGGGGAATGGAGAGAATTGGTTCCTAGACTAACTGCTGCTACCTCTGTCTGACTTCTCTTCGACGGTAAGTTAAGAAACATCAGTTCCCAGCCCCTCTCCTTATGTGGCTGCAGGCAGAAAAGGTCCACACGCTTGTTGGCTTGGGTTTTTTTCCTTCAGATAAAGCTTAGCTCTTTGAAGCACCAAGACGTTCATTTTGATGTTTCAATCTGGCCTTCATTCCACAACAATTCTCCTGTTTTTCTGCCCACTTAGAAAATAGAGCAAATGGCAATAACTTACATTGGTGTCTCAGGGTTCTGTGACGTGATCAGGGTCTGCATAGCTATGACAGTAAGTAATAGGCTCTGGCACTTTTGAAGCCTGTGACGGTTTGTCCCTACGCTAGTGCCTTCCATCCATCTACTCTGTATAACTCTTGTTCTTTTCATGCCCCCCCCCCCCCATTAGAATGTGAGCCTCCTTGTGGACTAGGACAGTGTTTCTGCCTTTCTTTGTATGCCCAGCCCTTAGCACAGTGCCTGGTTCCTAGCAGGCGCTTAATAAAAGCTTGTTGACTGACTGACTTGATGTGCCTTGACGTCTTGTGTCAGGTTTTTGTAGTTTTTCTGTCTCCTACCTATTAGCTGCCATTCCAGTCCTTTAATGAAGTCTTCAGCAATCCTCAACCTCTTTGAGATCATAACTTGGACTGGAAGGAATCGGAGCTCCTCAAGTCCAATCTTATCAATGAAAATCAAGACCCAGGGAAGTGGGCCCAGGTTTTCTGACTCCACAATGGAAGCATTCATTGACTTCCATTGAAAGAGCACTTTGCATTTTGCAAATGGTCTCCGCACACCTCCCTGGGTCCTCCCATCGCGCCTAAGAGGTAGGATGCTCCGGTAGAGTCTTCCTTCCTTCTGTAAATGAAGCCGGGCTCTTGAGTGGGATTCAGGCCCTCCGAGCCAGCAGTCTTCAGGAGCATTTTTTAAACCCTTAAGGATTCACCATGACATACCAGAAGGCCAAGGTCTAGATGTCTCTCCTCCGCATAAATGGAGCTGCTTCTGCCCTCTTGCCCTGTTTAAATGATAGAACTTCAGGTCAGAGAGTCTAGAGATCGCCCGTCTCTCAATGAGGACGCTAGGAATGATGTCAGAAGCTGCCACTGGGCCCTGGGACATGACTCACCTTTGACGTTAGCCATTTTAGAATCACAAGACCCACATGAGAATACATTTAACTTAGGATGGAGTTAGGGTAGTAGACTGGCTTTGAGATCTTTTTCATGGACAATAGGATCCTGGATTAAGGGACCTGCCATCTTGGTTTTGTTTGGTTTGTACCTCTTGCCATTTGTCTTAGAATAGATACTCGGTGTTAGCAATAAGGTAGTAAGGGCTGGGCAGTGGGGGTTAAGTGACTTGCCCAGGGTCACATAAGCCGGAAGTGTCTGAGGCCAGATCTAAACCCACGTCCTCCTGACGGTCAGCCTGGCTCTATCCACTCAGCCACCTTGTTACCCCACATCCACCATCTTTACTAAGTAAGTGTCAAGGGATGCAGTGAAATAAGCCCTAATTCATTTTTCCCCAAACCTTTACCTTCCATCTTAGAATCCATGCTATGTATTGGATCTGAGGCAAAAGATCAATAAGGGCTAAGCAATGGGGGGTTAAATGACTTGCCCAGGGTCACAGCTAGGAAGTGTCTTGAGGCCGGACTTGAACCTTATCTATGCCTGTCAATCAAGTGAGCCAAGGCTGCCCCCAACCTGAATACATTTTAAATGGGGCAGACCAGAATGTGTGTAAATAGATAAGGACGGGAAATGGGAAACTACTCTAACCATAGAGGTCTGCCTCTGCAGCAGTCATCGCCTCCAGGTTGGGGCCCTAAACTGGGCTCCAGGAAAGTCTTCTGATAACAGTTTCCCCACAATTGGTTTCCTTTGTAATCCTATGACAAGATGCTGGGGTTTGAGGGAAGAGTGGAGGAGTGAACCTGGGAAACGAAGGAAGCTTGGCAGAAAGATGGAAGGTTGGGCGAGGACTACATTGGGCAGGAAAGATGAGCCAGAAAAGGAAGCTTGGAAGGGTAGAAGGGGCAGGCACGGGTGCCTTCAGAAGCATCCTGGCTCTGCCACTAACTAGCTGGGTGACCTTGGTCAAGTGCCTTCCTCTCCCAGGGCCTCAGTTTTTCCTCTAAAATGAAGTTTGGGGGCTAAAGATCTCTCGCTGGCTTCTTGGAACTCCTGAGTCCTCCTGAAGCTTGGCTCAAGGAACCCCTTCTGTAAGAGCCTTTTCTTTGTTCTCTCAACTCATGCCTCTTTCCCAACCCTGCAGAAATCATTTTGTATTTATTTTGGGTCGTCTCACCTGTATCGAGTGTTTCCCCTTTGCAGAGTATAAGCTCCCTGAGGACAGAGACTGTTCTGTTTTCCCCTTTTTATCCTCACCACCTAGTGTGATGGCTGGCACAATATTTGGGGGGTCTTAACCTGTGATTTCACCCATAAGGGAAACTCCCTGTATGGAAACTCCCTCTGCGCATGCAGACCAGCCATTTCATAGTCTTGGAGCTATGGGAGGCACTAAGAGGCTAAGGACTTGCCCAGGATCACACAGCTTATAGGCTGTGTCCCTGCCTCAGTAAGTCCACAAAGCCTTTCTGAGTCAGTAAGAATTGTGAAGCAGGCGTGAAACAAGCAATCAGAGGCGTTTGACCTAAGTTTAAAGACATCCTTGATTTGTTTGGAAGGAACGAACACCTTTGGTTGCGGGAAGATGGCGGCACATTGGAGCTAGCGGGCTGAGAATGACCGAAGAAAGTCCTTCGTTCAGGAGGGTTTCTGTTCTGGCTCCTGAGAGCGCGTCGCTTGGGAGAGGAGCTTCTCCTTCCCTTCCCTTCCCCGTCCCTTTGCCCAGAGGCTCTGAAGAGTGGATGTCCTGGTCCAGCTGGGAAGGGGAAACTAGACAGCCTGAGGAGAGACCTCAAGGACCCCAGAAGGAATCCCAAAAGGCTGCCATCATCCCCTACGGAGGGCGCCATCCCAAAGCCTTCCTCTCCGCCTCCCACCCACTTCCCCCTGGCCTCTGCAAGCATGTGTACCCAATGAATAGCGCCCCCTTTTTTAACTTTTAACCCTGACCCTCCACCTTAGAATCAGTGCTGCTTCCAGGGCAGAAGAGTGGGAAGGGGTAGGTGGGGATTAAGTGACTCACCCAGGGTCACCGGCTAGGAAGTGTCTGAGGGCAAACTTGAACCCAAGACCTCCCGTCTCTTGGCCTGGCTCTCCATCCACTGAGCCACCCAGCCGCCCTCTTTCTAAAGCCGTCTGGTTAAGGAATGGGCAGCCACTGGGGAGAAGCACACTGGTCAGCGCTCACAAACGCTCTAGTCCCACAGAGGGCAGCACCTGATCTCCCAGGGCTACCCTCAGAGCCCTCGTGGCCCAGTAGCGGCACTGGTCCGGGTGGGAGAGAGAGCTCGGATGCTCCAGAGAGAACCATATTCCTGGTTGTGTGGATGGTTGTGATGAATGGCTTCTTTCCCTCTTCCTCAAACAGAAAAGAATAAGGGGAGAAATGGAGGGGGAGGAAAAACAAAAGAGCAGTAAAAAGCCATCGGCGGGAGGGATGGAGTGGAAGTCATGCCAGTACAGCAAAAGTTCCGAAACGGAGGCTCCGGCCTTCTGCCTGACCTCACCAGCCACTTCAGAGCCGCTGACCACGCAGTTGGGCAGACCAGGCTGCGAGGGAGGGCGCCCTGACGCCTTCACTGGCCAGGACCTCGGGAAACCGGTCTCCCGAAGGAATAACAGCCTCTGAAGGAATAACAGCCTCCGCTTGCTTGTTTTTTTCTGGTTTTGAGTTCTCGTCTTAGGCCACCAGGTGGCAGCAGTGGGAAGGTGCCAACCCTCTCTGGAGCCAGTGACGTCTGCAGACGATGATCTAGAGCCGTGGTGAATGGGCAGAGCTGGTATTTGAGAGGAAGGAAGGAAGGAAGGAAGGAAGGAGGGAGGGAGGGAGGGAGGGAGGGAGGAGGGAGGGAGGGAG
>NC_058133.1:500595509-500619004 GCF_016433145.1 Gracilinanus agilis | reverse complement strand
TTGTTGAGTGGCTTTAGTTGTTTCTGACTCTTCCTGACCCTATTTAGGGTTTTCTTGAGAGAGATACCAGAGTGGTTTGCCATTTCCTTTTCCAGATCATTTGACAAATGAGGGAAGTCAGGCAATCAGGGTTAAGTGACTTGCCCAGGATCACCCAGCTAGGAAGTGTCCGAGGCCACATTTGAACTCTGGTCTTCCTGACTCCAGGCCCAGGGCTCTAACCACTGCACTGTTCTAGCTGCCCCATTTTTGCTTTAAGAACCATAGATACTATTTCTGCTTCATATAAGAATTCTCTTTCTTGTTCTTTGTATTTAGAAATGTCCTTGGCTCTTGGCTGGCGTTTGTTAACTTCACACTATAAAAGATCCAGCTGTGGGAACTCCCTTCCTTCCTCTTGGGAGCCCTCTCGAGCCCTCTCCTCTCCCCCCTGCTCTGGGGCAAGGAGTGTTTCCCCAGAAATGAGGCAGCCACGGGAGAAGCCCATGGCGGGACCGTCGGCCTCTGCTCACCTTCTCCTTGGCAGCCCACAGCCCAGCTTCCTGCCCACTTTCTTGTGCCTTTGCTGAGCTTCCCCGGGAAGTGCCCCCCCAAGCCCACCTCCTGGGCTAAATGAAAGGCAGAGCTTTTCTGCATTTGTTCCCGTGAACCTTGGCAGGCCCAGGAGGGGTTTGTGCCCGGCCTGGCTGGGTGATGATCACCAGCGGTGCTGCCACCGCTCACACCTGGGTCTTGTACGTGAGCCTCCTCACGGGGAGATCCCAGGCAGGAGCCTCGTTCATGGCAGAAAGTCTCCCCAGAGCCTAGTGGAGGCTGGAGGAAGAGCCATGGGGCAAGAGGGAGAAGCCCTGGGCGCTTTTGCCGTCCGTCAGGCTGCCCAGGATGAGATCCGGCGCTCTGTGATCCCAGAACTTCTCAGATCATCCAGCCCCGCCCCCCCAGGGCCACCCTGAACAAACATATAAGGAGAATGGAAGTCCGTTTAAAGACGGGTAAACTGAGGCCCAGGGAGATTTTTGTGTTCAAGGTCACACAAGTAGTGTCTTTAGGAGGTAGAATTTGAACCCAGGCCTTCTGATTCCAGGACCAGCCTTTTTCTCCTCTTTATGACGCGCTGGAACTCTCATTTTCATTTCTGTATTTCAGTCACCTTGGACAGAGCCTTACTGGGAAGAGCCCCTGCCTCTGCGTGGAAGTCGCATCCCTGCCTCTGCGTGAGCTTCTGGCGGGGCTTCCTGCCTCCAGTCTCTCCCCACAGGGACGCAGCCTCCACTCTGCTGACCCGCTGATTTTCCTAAAGTTCAGGTCAGATCGTGTCCCTCCTCTCCCCAATTCACTAAACTCCAGTGGCTCCCTGTTACCTGCAGGGGTTTTTGATAACGCGGCGCCTCTTCCCTCTCCAGTCTTCTTCTGCCTTCTTCCTTCCACGTCCCCAGCGATCCGAGGACTGTGGCTTCCTCCAGGACCTCCATCTCCCACCTCTGGGCATTTGCACTGGCGTCTCCCACACTGGAAGGCTCTCTCCTCTTTGCCTCCGGATTTATCAGGCTTCCATAGGATCATGGAGCCATCAGTCTAGCACTAGAAGAGACTTTAAGGGCCATCTAGTCCGAACCTCTCATTTTACAGATGGGGAAACTGAGGCCCATGGAGGTCACATGACGGAATCTTGGAACCATTGATCTAGGGCTAGAAAGGACTTCAGAGGCCATCTAATCCAAACCTCTCATTTTACAGATGAGGAAACTGAGGCCCAAGGAGTCTTGGGCCCAAGATCACACAGGGCAAATTCCTCATCAGGGGTGAAATTTGAACCCAGAACTTCTGACCTGAGAATCCTATCTCTTTCCACTGTGCAAGCCTGCCTCCTTTTCAGATATTGTTGTCTAGATCATATTGACTGACCATGTGGCTTTGGCACAGTCCATCCCTGTGATAGGAAGGGCTTGGGTAAGATGACCCTGAGGTCCGGCCAGCTCTGAGCTGGGGGCCCCAGGACGCCAAGGCTCCGGCTGGCACGCTCTCAGGCTGGCTGCAGGTGGAGAGGCTAGTCTTGCCCCGCTGCCCCGAGTGCCCGTCCTCCCACTGAGTCGCCCAGGGATCCCCCTCGCTGCCTGCTCGGCCAGAGCACCGGCTGAGCGAGCAGATGTTTTCACCCTCTCGGCTCTCTCACTTCCTTCCTCTTCATCGTCACGGACTCACAGGTTTAGAGCTGGAGGGAAAGAACCTGAGAAATGATCTCGTCTGACCCCCTTGTTTTCCAGAAGAAGAAAGTGAGGGTCAGGGAGGAGAAATAACAAAGTGGCCAGATTTGAACTCAGATCAGTTCAATTCAATTTGAGAATAAGCATTTATTAAACATCAGCTACATAGCAAGCACCATGAAGTCACCCCTAATGGCCCAAAGGCAAAAAGAATGAGCTCCAGCCCTTAAAGCACCCACATTCTGCTGGAGGGAACAGCCTGTGCCTGTATACAAAATCAGGCAACTTTTCTTTTTCTGCCTCGTCCCTGCCTGTGTATGAAGTGCAGCGAGATGGTGCCAGAGTGTAGACATCCAAGTCCAAATCTGGCCTCAGACCCTGGCTGAGTGACCCTAGACAAGTCACTTAACCTCTATATGCCTCATTTTCCTCATGTATAAAATGGGTGCGATAAGCATCTCCCTTCCAGGGTTGTCGAAAGATCAAATCTTAGAATCGATACCATGTATTGGTTCCAAGGCAGAAGAGTGATAGGAGCTGGGCAGTGGGGGTTAAGTGACTTGCCCAGGGTCACACGGCTACGAAGGGTCTGAGGCCATATTTGAACCCAGGATCTCCCGTCTCTAGGCCTGGCTCTATCCATGAAGCCACCTAACTGCCCCTCTGCCATATGGTTTTATTTAGGTCAAGCTCTGCGATCTTATCCTGGAAAGTTGTGGGTGACTTTTGTGCAGGGCCAGCTTGGACACAACCCACGAGAGATGGACGGGCTCGGCTGGCTCGGTGGCTTTGGGCTGAATGTCCTCCCTCTGTCTCCAGGAGAACCAACGCCAGCCAGCGAGCTAGTCCAGGGCCTGAGTGAGGAGGCCCCAGCCTCCCCCTTCGCCAGCTGAGGTCCCAGCCTGCCTCCGAGGCTCTGGAGTCTGCCACGGACAGAGCCGCGGGACGCTGGCCGGTCCACCTCTCCGGGCCTTCCTCTCTGGTCCGAAAAATCCAAAGGATGGATTCGATGGCCTCGAAGGTCCCGTCCAGCCCAGATCTGCGACATGGTGGCCGCGTGCCCTCCCACAGGTCCGGCGCTCACACCGCCCGCTTTTGGCTGAACGGCTGCGGCTACCGGCCGGGGAGAGGAGGGCCGGCCCTGCAGGGGGAAGGAGCCCCGAGCGTCCTTGCTGGGGGGCGCTTGGAGTCCCCCTCTCTGGGCCTGCCTCTCCCCTCCGGAAAATGAGTCCTGCTTGGCCTCGACGGCCATGAATGAACGAGGAAGCGTAGAGCGCGGCCCCGGGTACCGCATGGCCCTGTACGAGGTGGTCTCTGCCTCTCCCCCAGGCCAAGGAGACCAGCCGCCCCCCCCCCCCACGCCACATTCCGCTCCTGGGAGCCTGGCTGTACCCCGAGGGGGCCAAGACCCCGCCGGGAGCTCCTCCTCTGACCTGGGAGCCCGGGAGGGCCCGCGGAGGGGAGACGAGCCTCGGGGGGCTTCGCAGCGCTTCCTGCCTAACCCCGCTGGGTCTCTGGAAGAGTCCAGCCGGTTCTCCTCCTGCCTTCGGGCCGGCTCTTTTCTGCTCTGTCTGTCCCCTGTTTTTCTGGCTCCGTCTGTCCCGTTTCAGCTCTTGGCCCGTCTTTTCTGCCCCCTCTAAGCTCTCTCCGTCTCTGCGTCTCCCCCCCTTTGGGGCCTCGCTGGGGGTTGGGGCTCTGGCTGCCCCCCCCCTTCTTCTCTCGCTCAGCGCCCCGCGAGCCCGTCCAGCCGAGGGGCGGATGTGTGCGGGGAGTGGTGCAGAGGCGACAGGAAGCAGCCGCCTGCTCGCCAGCCTTTGCTGCTGAGAGCACAGAGCAGGCCGAGCGGGATGGGCGTCCCGGAGTGAGGCGGCGGCAGGCTCCAAGGTGAGTGCTCGGCGGAGAGCCGCCGGACCTTCCAGGGCACGGCACGGCCCTCTGCTTTTCTCCCGGGGCGGCCTGGGCAGGGCGGGCACCCCTGGGGGCCCTGCCGGGGCTGCCCTTCCCAGAAGCTCCCTGGACCCAAGAGCCAAACCAGCTCCTTCACGGGGATGGCGGGCAAGCGTGGAAGAGCCTGCCTGGGGCGTCGCTCTGTGCTGCTCCCCCAAAAGAAGGCACGGGGGCTGCGGGAGTTCCAGACCCGGCTCTCTCTGGTCACCCATCCGGGCTCAGCTTTGTCGTCTGGAGAAGGCGTGGGGTGGTACCCAGGGGGTACGGAGGCCCTCCAGAGCTCTGAGGGGCTCCGACTCTCTCGGGCAGCCAGCACTGCGCCAGGCCTGGGGGTGCCAAGACAGACCTGAGGTGTTGCCCTCGAGGGACGATAACAGGCGCCTGGCTGTGGTAGGGACTGGAGGACCCCCTCCCTCTTCTCTCCAATTGGGGGGCCCAGAGAGGAGCCCAGGACCCCGATCGGTGAGCAGGTTCTGCCCAGGGAAAGCCCATGTCGGAGGGGAGCTTTTCCGGCTGAGCTTGAAGGCAGAGAGGAGGGGGAAGCCGGATGGGGATGGGGGAGAGCTGGGCCAGAGTCACAGAGGGAGGAAGGACCGGAGTGCCGGGGAGGAGGTCAGTTTGGCTTGGCCGTAGAGTGTGGAAAGGCAGTTGGCCAGAGCCAGCTTGTAAAGGGCACTAAAGACAAACATAGTCTTTCATGCTACCTATCACAGTACTAGGGAGCCACCGGAGGCTGTTGAGCTGGGTAGTTGTTGTTTTTTAAACCCTACTTCCTATCTTAGCATCCATTTAAGACAGAAGAGCAGCAAGGGCTAGGCAAATGGGTTTAAGTGGCTTGCCCAGGGTCATACAACCAGGAAATGTCTGAGGCTGGATTTGAACCCAGATCCTCCTAACTCCCAACCTAGTGCTCCATCCACCACGCTGCCCTTTGGCGCTTTGGCGGCTGCGAGGAGGAGGGATCCGAGAAGGAGAGCCGGTAGGAGGCCGTGACCGTGCACGGAAGGCTCTGGACCCCAGAGGAGATGCTGTGGGACAGAGCTGGCAGCGGGTGTCCAGCCTGGGTGTGGCTGGGGGGGGCAGCCCAGGCCCTCCTGCTCAGCGTGGCCGAGTCTCAGCGTGGAGCTCTCCAGGATTCCATCTTGCCGGCGTAGGGCAGAGTTTGGGTGAAAATGCACGCGGGGACGCCGAGCTGCCTAAGCGGCTCTCTGGAGGCTCACAGCCGGGTGCAGCCTAGGAGGGTCCGGACAGACGGTCAGGGTGGGCTGGAGGCAGCTCGGCCAGCTGCCGAGAGGCGGCAAATGCTCCCAACGGGGAATCGTTGGTTATTCGGTTGCTTGTCTGGACTCGAGAAAACGCGAAGGAGGCCCGTTAAGCTCTAACGTGGGTCCGGGTACATTTTTTCTTTTCCCGAGAGCCGGTTGTTAAACGTTTCCCAGCACGCTGCCAGGACTCCGTCGCCCTCGGGGTCCCACGGGGCTCTCTGCCGTGGGTGGCAGCCCAGGGAGGCGGGCAGGGGCTCCTGGGGGCCGCCTTTAGAGCTTTCCGACCGATGGCCGCCCTGGCAGCTGCTATGTCGCCGGGGGGTTACGGGGTCCGAAAGGCTCTCCCAAAAGGAGGAAGTCTCCAAAAAAGAACCCCACATTAGGACTAGGCTCCGAGTCTGACCAGAAGCGAGCGTGGGACAAATCCTGAGTGGGCCAGAGTGGTGTCACAGGACACGGCCCTGGGTCCGTGGGGCCAGGGGTTCCTCTGAGCTAACGGGGGACATTCGGGGGGCTTCGCTTCCTCTGTCCTGCGGAAGGCCGGCCGTAAGCGTTGAGAGTTTCCTGGGGGAGTCAGTCAAGCCGCCATATGGATGGAAGAGATCGAAGTCTTTAGTTCCTCGTCCGTGGGGGCAGCTTTGGGGGGAACCTCCCAAAGGGACGAGCTCCAGAGCTTGTCCCCACACCCTGCCCGGCCCTGTTTCTGGCCTGCATTGATTTATTAGAGAAAAAGCAGACGACAGTCGTGTCTCGTGCTTTCTAGGGCCCGCCACAGCCGTGGCAAGGAAGCGGCCGGAGTTTAATCACCCTCATTAGATAAGCTCCCACCAGCACCAGCTAGCGAGGGTCACCCCAGCAGCGAGGCCGAGCCGAGCTTCTTCTAAGGCGCCGATCTTCTCGGGGAACCACAGGGCCCTTTAGGGCGGCGTGGCACAGGGGGACGGATGCTGACCCGGAGGCAGAGGCCACGGGGCTAAATTCTGCTTCTGCCACTGGTTACCTTGAACAACCAGAACCCCGTCTCTGGACCGGAGCCATCTCGCTGCCCCCCTTTCCAGTCACTGAGCCTCCTCGCACCCCAGTTTTCCCCTCTACAAAATGAAGGGATTGGACTATTGTCGTGCAGTGACTCTTCATCAAGGGTACTGGAGTGCTTTGCCATTTCCTTCTCCAACTCTTTATAGATGAGGATACTGAGGCAAACAAGGTGAAGTGACTTGCCCAGAGTCACACAGCTAGTAAGTGTCTGGGTCAAATTTGAACTCAGATCTTCTGGGATCTAGACTTGGCACTCTAATCTACTGGGCCACCTAGCTGCCCCATCCTAGGCTTTTAAACCTCACCTTCCATCTTGAATCAATACTGTGTATTGGCTCCAAGGCAGAAGAGTGGTAAGGGTGGGCCATGGGGGTCAAGTGACTTGCCCAGGGTCACACAGCTGGGAAGTGTCTGAGGCCACATTTGAACCCAGGACCTCCCATCTCTAGGCCTGATTCTCCATCCACTGAGCCACCCAGCTGCCCCCCATTCTAGTCTTCTTACACCTTCTTCCCCAACATGGACTCTTTGATCCAGGGACGTTGGCCTTGTAGCTGTTCCATGAATAAGGGCCTCCACCTCTTGGTGCCAAGCATTTTCTTTGGCTGTCCTCATGCCTAGAAGGCTCTCTTTACTTCCTGGCTTCCTTTAAGTCCTCTTTTCTCCAGGAAGCCTTCCCCAACGCCTCCTCATTCTTGTCCCTTCCCTCTGTTCATGATTCCCCATTTATTTATAGATGCTTATTCAATTGTACCTATTTGTCTATTTCTTGTCTCCCCAATAGACTAGAAGCTCCTCGAGGGCAGGGATGGTCTTTTCCCCTTCTTTTTTAAAATTTATTTTCATTTTTTATTTTTGTAAACCCTCCCCTTCCATCTTGGAGTTAATACTGTGCATTGGTTCCTAGGTGGAAGAGTGGCAAGGGTAGGCAATGGGGGTCAAGTGACTTGCCCAGGGTCACCCAGCTGGGGAGTGTCTGAGGCCAGATTTGAACCCAGGACCTCCCCTCTCTAGGCCTGACTCTCCATCCACTGAGCTACCCAGCTGCCCCCTTTTCCCCTTCTTGTATTCCCATCTCTCAGCACAGTGCCTGGCACATAGCAGCACCTCCCCAATATTCCAGTGCCATGTGGCTTCCAAAGATGGCGCCCTGGCCTTTTCCGATGGTCCAATAAGCCCGGCTTCTGCTCTAAGCGGGGGGGAGGGGGGATGTGCTGCTTTTCAGGAATTCCCCAATAAAGCCTGGTGGGGAGTCAGTAAGGAATCCTCGGCCCCCTCGGCTTCCCGGGTCCAGTTTATACGTCCACCATCCATGGCCGTCCCTCGCTGGGTTGTACTTGGATGGAGGGCGTCTGCCTGGTTGCACCCCGTCGCTCTGCTCTGGCGAGAGACGCCCAGATTTTCCTCCGAGGGGTCACCTCTGCCCGTGACGGGTTCTCCACTTTGGGGTGATGGGTCCCTGCTCACGAGCATGTTTTCAAGTGCCCCAAATACCCAAGGTGGCCGCAGAAAGCAGCGAGATGGAAAATGGAATTATCCAAGTATTGGGGGGATCCAATCTGAGGACCCCAGGCTAAGAATTTGGACCAGAGGGCCGGTCCGTGGGGCCGTGCCGGGGGAGGCTGCCGCAACCACGTGTAACCCCCCCCCCAGGGGAGGAACCTCTATTTTGAGAACTTTCTAAGGCACCCGTCAAGGATGACTGGCTTCGTGTTGAGGTCCTGCCATTGAAAATAAGCAAATTCAGAGGAAGTACAAATATAGCAGAAAAAATACCGGCTTCTGGTCCTGACTACTATTAACGGGAGGATCTTGGGCAAATCCCTTGGCTTCTCTGCTCCTCAGTTTCCCTTTCTGTAAAATGAGGCATTTGGACTAGATCGGAGCCTTTTCCTGCTCTGACACGTCTCTGAAGCCCTCAGCCTTGGGTGGTTCCTGTGGCTCCAGAAGGCCAGGCCGGCCAGGTGGTCCCTCCCCGAGCTGTGGGCTGAGCCTTGCCCTGCCTCCAGCCCTTCCACCCTGAACCTCTGCTTCTCTATTAATTTAGCTCATACAAAAACTGCCCACTTCCCTTTCTGCTATTTTGGCTACCCAGGGGAAGCAGAAAAGGGGGCCCACCTCCCCGCTGTGCCCGGTGCCCCCGTCTTCCCTCTCGTGGACATCCTTCGGGGCGGGGGGACTCCAGGTCCTTCTTCCTCATGATCTGGACAAGAAAGCCTCCCTCCGTGGCTCTCCTCTACAACCCCGAGAACAGGGACCGCCCCCCGCCCGTCTTCATCTTTGCTTTGGATGCTTCCCGTTTCCATTTAACTCCTCCTCTAGAGAACTTGTAAATCCCCACATTCGCCATGGGGGGTACTTCAAACAGAGGCCTCATAAAAGCAGGGCCCCAGCCAGGTCCTGGGTTCAAATGGGACACTTCCTCACTGTGTGACCCTGGATGAGTCACTTGACCCCCCCACTGCCCAGCCTTTGCCACTCTTCTGTCTGGGAACCGACACGCAGTGTGGACTCTAAGGTGGAAGGTTGAGGTTAGAAAAAGGAAGAAGAACCAGTGCCCGGTGCGGCTTCTGAGAGAGGAGATAATGGTCTTAAGCGCGACCCGAATAGCTTTTAAAATAAGCCATAATATGTAAGAATATAGCATGGAACACCGACGTAATATAATCCATGTGATATCACAGACATAAATTATGACATCTCCGAGCATTTGAAGGCAGACGGGGCGAGGGGGAAGGGGAAGGGCTTCCTCTGTGATCTCTGGTGCTTTGGGGCCTTTGGGGTCCGCAGCCGAGGCTTCTGGGTCTAACAGGGGCAGGAAGCTCAGAGGCCGCCCAGTCCGACGCCTTTACTCCATAGATGAGCAAACAAGGCCGGGCGGTGACTGACCGAAGGTCGTGCAAATGAGCGGCAGAAGCGGGAAGCCTTGGGTCAGCAGCAGAAGTGGGAAGCCTTGGGTCAGCGGCAGAAGCGGGAAGCCTTGGGTCAGTCAACAAACGCTTAGCCGGCTCTTGCTGTGGCCAGGCTCTGGGGGCCCAAAGAAAGACAGGAACGTGGCTGCTGCCCTCAGGAAGCTCCCGTTCTTCTGGGGGGAAGCAGTCAAGAACCAGCCCCAGAGGAGGAGGCAAAAGGCATTCGCATTGGGAGTGGGGTGAGAAAGGCCTCCTGCAGGAGGCGAGATTTGAACTGAGAACAGAAGGAAACTGGGGAAATGCAGAGGCAGAAATGCAGGTGGGGCATTGCAGGGAGGGAGAAAGGCCAATGCAAAGGCGCAGAGATGGACTCGGTATTGCAGATGCTATTTGAGGCACCTGAAAACCAGTTTAACCAGGACTCTGAGTATGCGAAAACGAGAAATATAGAAAGGAACAAAGAGTTATAAAGAGCTTTATTTAAAAATTTTTCTTTTAAAGCCTTCCCTTCCATCTCAGAGCCAATACTAAGTATCGGCTCCAAGGCAGAAGAGCGGCAAGGGCTGGGCAATGGGAGTGAAGGGACTTGTCCAGGGTCACCCAGCTGGGAAGTGTCTGAGGATACGTTTGACCCCAGGACCTCCCCTCTCCAGGTCCAACTGTCTATCCATTGAGCCATCTAGTTGCCCCTATAAAGACCTAGTAGTGGGGAGTCACAGGAAGTCACTGAGCAAGAGGTTGGCATTTTCTTCATGCCACCATCTTGGATCTGGCTTGGCCACACCATTGGAGGAGAACCACCATGGCAGCCAAATGGAAGATGGTCTGGCCTGGGGAGAGGCTTGAGATGGGACGACTGGTCAGAAGTTTGAAGCAATAGTCCAGGCGAGAGGCGATGCAGGCCCAGACTAGGGGTGCAGCCTTGAGACAAGAGCGTGGGACAGACAGGGGAGCCCTTCTGAAGGTAGAAACAACAAACGAGTTGGACACCTCAGGTATGGGGAAGTGAGGCATCAAGGAGAACACCAGAGTGAGAGTTTGGATGACTGGAAGGATGGGGAGACGCTACAAAGACAAAATATTAGAAGGAATAAGTAGATGGGCAAGAGGGCAGCTGGGTAGCTCAGTGGATGGAGAGTCGGGCCTAGAGAGGGGAGGTCCTGGGTTCAAATCTGGCCTCAGACACTTCCTAGCTGTGTGACCCTGGGCAAGTCACTTGACCCCCATTGCTACCCTTACCACTTTTCTGCATTGGAGCCAGTACTCAGTATTGACTCCAAGATGGAAGGTGAGGGTTTAAAAAAATAAAAAAATGGGTGGGCAAGAGGAATGTGGGAATGGTGAGCACAATGGGGACGCTGGCATTCCAGAGGGATCCCCCAGTCTGGCACAGGCTCCTTATTCCCTATGACAACCAACCCCCCAACATACCTCCATTTGAGTTAGGAAAGGGAGATGCTAAGCTATGAGACCCCAATAAATATGCCAGCCCTGATCCATAAGGCACGGAAGCTGCCACTCTCCAGGGGAGCTGGTCCTCCACTGTCCGCTCCAAAGAGGCTCCTCTACCCGCCCGGGGTCTTGTCCATCGGCCCGGAGGCTGCCCGGTTAGCCCCCAGACTATCCCGGCCATTCCACCACCGTTCCGTGGACGTGCTGAGCTCAAGATGCCTGCGGGACATCCTGTGTGAGCAATCCAAAAAGCAAATGACTCGCGTCGAGAATCCAGGCCCAGACACACGACCTGGGGCTCCGACGTGAGGGAATAATAACCGGACGAGAGAGATGTATGATTTACAGGGCAGATGATCATCGATCGCCAAGTGGGAGAGTGTGAGGGGGGAGAGAAGACGGACCAGGCCAGAGCCTTGGGGGACACTCATACCTCACAGGAGTATTGTAGGGTGAAGAAGAGCCAACAGAGTAGACTGAGAAAGAGTAGATGGACAGGGAAGGGTGCAACCAAACTAGTTGTGTGACCCTGGGCAAGTCACTTCACCCCCACTGCTTAGTCCTTACCGATATTCTGCCTTGGAGCCGATACACGATCTATACAACACGATACGATATATGATGACCTTTATCGATTCAGGGCGCCGGTCCCTTTGGAGAGGCCCCGCCAGTGAATGTCATGGTTGGAAGCCAGAATCTACAGAGGAAGAAGAAGAAAGATCCTAGCAAGAAGGAAAAGGCCTCCGTTGTTCGGATTGTCGGCAGGGCTGTATTCTCTAGCAGGTACTTCCAGGAAAGAAAGTCAGCTCCTGTTGGGAAATTCTAAGAAGGAAACACCATCATCGGAAAGGCCAGAGAAGCCCCAAAGCAGAGCCCCTTTAAGGGACTCAACAGTCCGCATCCGGAGGGGGAAGAGCAGAGAGAACCGGCTTCTGTAAACTCCCAGGGCCAATGGAGTTCCATTTGTTCCCTGGCCACGTGGATCTCTTTCTCCCAAAAAAGAGACGTCGTCGTTTGGGTCTTGGCCAACTTGGATCTGTGTAAGGCTGCCATGAGGAAGATGGAAACTAGGCATGAAGAAGGAGAAGAGTTCAGGGTGGATTTAGGCCGCCTTCTCTGGACATTCTAGAAATGCAATAAATTTTATGTACAAATATTCATTATAATAAAATTAATTATAGCAGCAGCTAGCATTTATATAACATTTAAAGTACCGTAGAGGCAGCTAGGGGGCTCCATGGATAGAGAGCCAGGCTTGGCCCTGGATTCAAATCCAGCCTCAGATACTTCCTAGCTGAATGAACCTGGACAAGTCACTTAACTCCCCCTCCTACCCCCCCCCCCCCACCATTTGCCTAGCTCGTCTGTCTTCAAGTTGACAAGACTCTAAGACAGAAGATAAGAGGGTTTTTTTTTAATGACAATAAAGTGCTTTTTGTGTCTTATCTGATCCTTACAACAACTTTGTGAAATAGGTATTATTTATACCCCCATTTAGCAGACAAAAAGACTAAGGCTGAGTCAGTTAAATAATTCACGAGGGTTTCTAGGGCTAAGTGACAGCTTAGGAAATGTAGGCAGCCAAGATAGTCTAATTTTTCTTTTGGTTCAGACCTGTGAGGACAGCCAGATCCAAGATGGTAGCGTGGAGGAATAGCAGAGCGAATGGGAAGTTTGTCGGCTGAGGGGATGGAGCCAGCCAACAGAGAGGGAGAGAGAATCGATCTTCAGAAAAACACAATTTCAAGCCATTCCAAGGTTCTACCTCACGCCTGTCAGGCTGGTAGATATGACAAAAAAGGCAAAATGACAATTGCTGGAGAGGCTGTGGGGAAACAGGCACCATTCACGAGCACACCGTGGATGCCTTCAAGCCCACCTCTTGTCGCTCCATCGTCCATGTAGTGGAGACATCCAAGTCTCCATTCCTGCCAGGACAGAAAGACCCGACCAAATTTACCTGCAGCGTCTTCCATGACCTTCAAGTCTGCTTGCCCATAGCAAATGCTCCTTGAATTGCATTGATCCGACTGACCCACTGGGGAAGAAGCCAGGCTCTTATCATTGCTTCCTTTTGGAGGCTTTTGTGAACCAACCCTGTTGTAATAGGCTCTAGATTCAAGGATGACCAACAGGGCTAAGTGGAAAGAGCTGGGAAGAGAGAGAACTTCAAGAGAGGACGGAAAGGGGTGCAGCTAAATGGCCCAGAAGGTCCTGGGTTCAAATATGCCCTCAGACACTTCCTAGCTGTGTGACCCTGGGCAAGTCACTTAACCCTCATTGCCTAGCCTAACTGATGCCAAGACAAAAGATATAGGTTTAAAAAAAAAAAAGATAAAATAGGGATGATGGACTAAGAGAAGAGAGGACAGATATAGGAAATGTCCCAGAATTCTGCCACCACCATCCCATTACTCTGATGCCAGGCTTGCTTTAGCTCTCCTAACTGATAGGATTAGAGGGAGAGTTATTTTCTGCAAAGCAGCACAAGACAGTCCTATGAGCACTGGCCAGGTAATAGGAGACCTGAGTTCAAGTCTTCATTGTACTATTAACTTGTGTGACTTTGGACAAGAGTATTATCCTTTCTGGCATCTTCCTCTGAAGAGGGAAGGTGGAGGGGGGAGAGTGAGGGGACAAGGGAGGAAGAGAGAGAAGAGAGAAGAAAGGAAGGGAGGGGAGGAGAGGAAGCACACACAAGCTGATTGGATATGCTATATATGAAACAGCCAGGAGAGACAACAAGGAATAATGTTGGTCAATTTATTTGGGATCAGGGGATCTGGGTTCAAATCCTGACTCTGTTGCTCCTTACCTCTGTAACCTTGGACAAGTTATTTAACTTCCCATGGGCCTCAGTTTCCTCCTCTGCAAAAGGAAGTGGTTAGAAGAGATGGTCTGTAACTCCTTCCAACATTAGGTCTATGATCTTATGTTATTATAGTCTCAGCTCCCTTCCTCTATTCCCCTCACATTGCCTTGCCTTCAGAGTGCTAGAAAAATCTTTCTTGCCTTATGACATTTATTTATTATTGACCAAACATTTATTAAGCTCCTTCTGGAAAAGAAACAAAGATGTGAAAGAGGGGAAGCAGTAGAACAAAAATTACTTTTTTGTTTGTTTTAGCCTAAATTTAACTTGGAAAAAAAATATACAGCCTGAGTGTACTGTTCCTCCATGAGTTACTCAATCCTCCCAAAGGTCATACTCGGAAAAGAGTGGCTGTCCCAGAATGCCTCCTGATTCACGAGCATCTTCAGAGGGATCCAGAAGAAGGGTATCAGGCTGGAAGCCTTTGGATGAGCTGTGGGTCTAAGTCAGTGGTGGTTGGTAAAGAAAGGAACAGAGTTTTTCTCATCAGAACTGTCCTTATCAGTTAGCAGAGTAGGAAGCAACTTGTAGATTGGAATGGAACAGAAAAACACTGATTAGCTATTTACCCAGGGGACCTGAGCCCCAAGAATGCCAACAGAGGAGCAAGAAAAGAGGAGAACTCAAGTATCGTGGTGCACAGTGCTGTGGGGGAATCCAGACAGAGTGAAATCTTTTTTTTTTTTTTTTAAACCCTTGTACTTCGGTGTATTGTCTCATAGGTGGAAGATTGGTAAGGGTGGGCAATGGGGGTCAAGTGACTTGCCCAGGGTCACACAGCTGGGAAGTGTCTGAGGCCGGGTTTGAACCTAGGACCTCCTGTCTCTAGGCCTGACTCTCCAGAGTGAAATCTTTTTGACTGAAATTAAAGAAAAGAAAAGAAAAGAAGAGGAGAGGAGAATAGAGGAGAGGAGAGGAGAGGAGAGAAGGGAGGGAAGGGAAAGAGAGGAAGAGAGAGAGACAGAGAGACAGAGACAGAGAGACTGAGAGACAGACAGACAGACAGACTGAGAGAGAGAGAGAGAGAGAGAGAGAGAGAGAGAGAGAGAGAGAATGAGAATGGAGGGAAGGGGAACCCGAGAGGCTTAAAGAAAATGATGCCTACATTGTAAACTTGAGCTGCTTTCAAGGAGTTCAATTCATAATGCCCAGATGAACATTTCAGGGTGTAAAAGGAAGAAACAAGCATTTGTCCCTACTATGTGCCAGGCACTGCACATGCTAAACACTTCATAAATATTATTTCATTTGGTTCTCAAAACAACCCTGGGAGGTAGAAGCTATTCTCATTTTACAGTTGAGGAAATTGAGGCAAATAGAAGTTAAATGACTTCCCCAGAATCACACAACAAGTAAGTGTCTAAGGTTATATTTGAGCTCAAGTCTTCCTGACTTCATGTTGTATACCATGTCATCAGCTGTCTCTGACTAATACATCTAAACCTTATCCTCATCTATTGGTTCTCTGTAACACAGAACCATAAGATTTAGCTTTGGAAGAGACTTTAGGGACAACCTAGTCCAATCACTTTATTTTACAAACAAGTAAACTGAAGCCCAAAAAGGGGGTTACTTGACCAAGGTCACATAGCCAGTGATGTAGTGGGAAATACATTCTTTTTAAAGTCAGCCTAAATCCCAATTCTGCCACTTACTGGGTCATCTTCTCTTGTACAATGTAAATTCATAGCTATCCTTTCTCTGAAGCCTTTGACATTTGTTCAGTCCAAATCTGGAAGTCATACTAGGCTGTTCTTGGCCTCCCTGTCTTCAGGCATGAATAAGTGATGGAGCCATTGCCAATCAATTCTCATTTCTACTAGTTAACTAGGTAACTCAGAGGATAGAGCACTGGACTTGGAGTCAAGACTAAAGTTCAAATCCAGCCTCAGATATTTACTAGCTGTGTGACCCTAGGCATGTCCCTTTGCCTCTATTGGCCTCCATTTCTTCAACTGTAAAATGGGGATCATCACAACACCTACCTCCCAAGATTGTTGTAAGGATCAAAAGAGAGATTTATAAAGTTCTTAACACAATGCCTAGCACATAGTAGGTGATTAATAAATCTTATTCCCATCTCTACTCCAGTAACAAACCTTGTTAGCCACAGTCACTTTTAGAGTTGGGTTTCCTTTTCTCACTCCCTCTCCTTTGTGAAAAATGAAATTGTTTTTCAAGGGAAATCACAAGTTTATCAATTGCTCTGGCAACCTAGAAAGTTGAAACTACCCCCATAATCAAAAGACCTTCTTCCTATACCAGGTTTATGATCCATTTCCCAAACTCGTCATCTAATATCTCCTTCTGCCCAAGTGGTCTATAGTTTACCTGCTAAAAAACATGGCACCCACCAGAAAGAAAGAACCAGCATGCAGGTTAAGCTCCATGGAAAGTTCCCTAGTCTAGTAGCTCACGGTATTCCCTTGATTACTCTCAACATACAAATAAACTACATTCCCTCAATACCAATCTAGTTATGCAAATTTATGAAGGATCTGTGCTTCTTCAGCATGAAGCACTCCCAGTGTGGGAATGTGCTCTATTAACTGGATCTCACAGTCTGGGGGAGTAACTGAGATACACAGAATTTAGGTCTTTCTCAGGGTCACCCAGTTATTAGATGTCAGAGGTGGGAAATAAGCCTATGTCTTCTTGCCTCCTAGCTTAACGTTCTATCCGCTAGGTCAGGAAACCTCTATTTTCAGGCTAGTTACCCTCTCAAAAAAAGGAAGTGTGGTTAGTGTTGTGTGACTTGTCCTTGATGAAGTAATACTGACTTTTAATGATCACTACTTCCCTTTCTAAGTACTCACAAAGCATCCCTTTAAAAAACAACCAAGGATTTATTTTTTTTTTCGAGAGGGGGAGCAATTCACTGGCTTATAGCCTATAATTTTTGCTCTCTTTCCTTCTTCAAAAATTGAGGCTTTGACCCTTCTCCAGCCACTTAGTCCCTAGTGCAGCCATCACATTGGATAGTTGCCATTGTTGTTTTTCTGTGCCCAGGAGTATAGTTTGTCTGATCTAGGAAAATCGAACTCAAGGAGGATAGCTAGATGCTCTCTGATGCCCACTTCTCTCTTCCCTTGAGTTTCTACTCCCATTCTTGTCTTCCTATTCCATTCCAACTAAATTCATTGAAACAACTCTCAATTAAGCATCTACTAGATACAAGACTCTGGGGAGACAAAGGCACAAACATAACCGTGTCTATTCTCAAGTTGTTTATATTCAACTGTCATTCTATGGACCAGCAGCTAAAAGGCTCTTTCCCAGCTTCCACACCTTTCTGGGGTCCTTCAATGCTCTCTCTTGCCATCTGCTAGCTGCTGAATTGCAGCTCATTACAGCCTCTTTCCCACAGGGTGAGGTCCGAGGTCTTTTAGGGGTTATATCAGCTCCTTTTGTGGTTCAGATCTGCAGGTACACCCAGTCCTGCCACAGAAAATCAACAGAAGGTCATGAGTATAGATTGTATGTCTTTTCCACTCATTTTTCTTTTGTCTCAGCCTACTTGAATTCGCTCTTTAAGTGAGAGTAGAAATTCTTTGGAATTCCCTTTTCCTCCCATCATATCAGTTGTGGTCCATACAAATCAGCCTAGGAGATTTATTTTTATTTTTAAAAAAAACAACACAAAATGCTACCTTCTGTCTTAGGATCAATACTAAGTATTGGTTCCAAGGCAGAAGAACGGTAAGGGCTAGGTAGTTTGGGTTAAGTGACTTGCTCAAGGTCATACAGCTAGAAGTGTCTGAGGCCAGATTTGAACCCAGGACCTCCTGTCTTCTTCCTGTCTTTTAATTTAAATGAAACAGAACAACAGCAACAATAAAACCCCTTAACTTCTGTCTTAGAATCAATACTCATGTCAGTTCCAAGGCAGAAGAGTGGTAAGGGCTACATTATTGGAGTTAAGGGACTTGCCTGAGGTCACACAACTAGAAGGCTGAATTTGAACCCAGGACCTCTCATCTCTGGGCTGGACTCTCTGTTTACTGAGCCACCCCAGATGGCTTTATTTCAAAAGACTGAAAGGAGGGGCTGAGTGGACTTATGAGCTTTGGCCCACTGTGCTGCCAGTAACAAGATTTCTGCATTCCCTCGTGTTCCAGTTTTGTATTTTCCACTTGCTAGATGTGTGGCCTTGGAAAAAGATTAAAAATACCTGCCAGGCTACCTCGAAGGTATGTGGCCTTTTGGGACCCTCCATGAGAAAGGGCTTTAAACAAATTCAATGGGGCAGATCTGCTGCCTGAGAACGCATCGTTTGGGTCTGGTTTCTGTCCAACTCGCCTGACCCCAAACCAAAGTGTGAGGACCTCTCTGCCCTCCAAAGGGAGGAGTCAGCCACGAACTCCCCTTCCTGTCAGAGCAGATGTTATCATCGGCTGCTGCTGACCCATTTAAGAGGGCCCCTGGCTCTATCCCACCTCCAAATGGCAGAGAAGGGGCTAAATTGTTGGCTGGAGGCTCCAGGGTTGTGATGGCGCCATTTTGTTTTTGCAGAAGGAAAAGAGAGACTTGATGGCCCGAGAAAGGATTCTCTGGCTCAGTTGGAGACCCGACGGGTACCAGCCTCAGAGAAAACAAGGAACCCCAAAAGAAGCTTCTCTAGAGCAGCTTTTGAGGTGACCCAAGCCAGAGAGACGTCTCTTGGAGCGCCATTTAAACCCCACCTTAAAGGAGTTTGAGGGTTGGAGGTGGGAGGTAATTTTGGAATGCTGGACCTTTAACATGGAAGGCAGCAGTGATTCTGAAAGAACCCAGGATGGGAGAGCTCAGAGGTTGTGAGTTCCAATCCTGACTCTGGCCCTTATCACCTGGGTCTGGGTCACTTCTCTCTTCCACAAAAGGAGGAGGTTGGGCTAGTCCAGAGGCTCTTGACTTTTTTTGCGTCCTGGGCAGGCCCCATTGGCAGCAGCCTAGTGAAGCCCATGGACCCCTTCTTAGCATAAGAGGTTTAAATTTGGAAAATAAAATCCATGGTATTACAAAGGACATCAATTCTATTAAAACGGAGTTATACCGGGGCCAGTTAGGTGGCTCACTGGATTAGAGATGAGAGGTCCTGGGTTCAAATTTGATCTCAGACACTTCCTAACTGTGAGACCCTGGACAAGTCACTTAACCCCCATTACCTGTCCCTTACTGCTCTTCTGCCTTGGAGCAGACACACAGTATTGATTCTAGGATGGAAGGTGAGGGTTTAAAGAAAAAAGACTAGGGAAGGGAAAATGTCAGATAGGTTCCAGATCAGAGAACACGGAATGCCAAAACAGGAAAGAAAACTGAGAAATCACCGAATCCAGAGCCCTCATGTTAAAGAAGAGACTCCATCATCAATCAATCAATCAATCAGCACTTATTAATCACCTACTGTGTGTCAGGCACTGTTCTAGGTGCTGGAGATAGAAAGAGAAGAGTATGGAGACAATCCTCTCTCCCCAAAGAGCTTACACTCGATTGAGGTCTACAACACACACACGCACACACGCACACACACACACACAAAGTGTATATTTGGGTACACGTACCTCATACATTGCATATATGTTATGGTTCAGTCATTTCTCAGTTGTGTCTGACTTTTCATGACCCCATTTGGGGTTTTCTTGGCAAAAATACTGGAGTGGTTTGTCCTCTCCTTCTCCAACTCATTTGACAGATGAGGAAACTGAGGTAAATGGGGTTAAGTGACTTGCCCAGGGTCACACAGCTAGTAAGTCTGAGACCAGATTTGAACTGAGGAAGAGGAGAAGTCTTTCTGACTCCAGGTCCAGCTCTATCCATTGCACCATCTTGCTGCCTCCCTTGTGTGTGTGTCTAGATATGTTTATATATACACGTATAATTATATGTCTATATGTATACATACACATACATATAAAACATACATGTATGACAGACAGCTAGGTAGACAAGTGGAAAAAGTGCTAGACCTGGAGTCAGGAAAACTTGAGTTCAAATCCAGCCTCAGCCACTTACTAGCTGTGTGACCCTGGGCAAGTGCCTGAACCACTCTCTTCCTCAGTTTCCCCATTTGTAAAATGCAGATAATGATCATCGGGTCATCATGAGGACCAAATGAGACGACGACATGTGCTGGGCTTCGCACATCTTAAAAGTGGCATCCGAGGGCTAGTTCTTGTCATCACACACACGAACACCCTGGGATGGTCGGGGAGGTCGGAAGCCTCAGGAACTAGAAGGTAGAGAAAGTGGGAAGTCAGATAATCGGGGAAAAGATGATCCTCTACCCTGGCTTTGGGACACGTTGGGTTTGGAGTGTCTATGCAGGAACCGGAGGGAACACGCAGGCAGCCGCTGCAGCCAGGGGAGAGGATGGGAAATTCTTCTCTGGATGGCATCCTGGACATAGTCGGGAGTTTTCCACACTTCAGGGCGGCTTCACGAAAGAAGGCTGCCGTCAGGTCTCTAGAGATAAATTCAGTCAGGGATGAGGGTGGGCAAGGATGGCAGAGCCGAGACCCAGCAAGGAGGGGCAGAAGCTTCTCGAGGGCAAAGATTATTCTTTTAATCTTTGAAGTCACAATGCCCACCAGAGATCCCTGTACACAGTAGGTGCCTAACACATGTTCAATTAAATGAACTGAATTGAATCAGACAAACAAATTGGGGAATGAAAAATTCAAATTAAAGACTGGTTCAACAGGAAGTTTTCTTTTTAATATTATGATACAATATAACATAACATAATATAATATAACACAATAAACATAAGATAACACTATACTATACTTTAATATACTACACTATACTATAGATACTATAATATAGTATATTACACTATACTATATATACTATACTATACTATGATATAATATGCTACACTATACTATATATACTATACTATGATATAATATTCTATACATACTATATTAAGATATAACACACTATACTATATTATATATACTATGCTATAATATAATATACTATGATATAATATACTACACTATACTATATATACTATAATATACTACACCATACTATATATATTATGCTATACTATAATGTAATATACTACACTATACTACATATACTATACTATAATATACTAATAATAGAATATAATAGAATATACTGTTTTCTTTTTATACTACCTACAAGGTCATCAGTGGGCAACTAGGTGGTACAATGGATCACATACCCAGCCTAGAGTCAGGAAGATTCATCTTCCTGAGTTCAAGTCCAGTCTCAGATTCTTACTAGCTGTGTGACCCTGGGCAAGTCACTCAACCCTGTTTGCCTCAGTTTCCTCATCTGTAAAATGAGCTGGAAAAGTAAAGGGCACACCACTCTCATATCTCTGCCAAGAAAACCCCAAATGGGGTCACAAAGAGCCCAATGCATGACTGGAAAACGACTGAAGGAGGTAGTCAAAAGGGTCCTAAGAGTGCTCTAGTGAATAGATAAGAATCATTTATAATTAACCAGTGGGGCTTGTGTGGGTGCAGGAAGTAGTTTGAGGGCTTTTTACAAGGAAGTAAATTTTTTTTAAAGTAGGGTAAATACTTCCCTTGGGATATTGTTAACCTGGTTAATTAGCAGATATTAATTAATTAAAGGGGTTAAACATCACCTGCTGTAATGAGCACAAGTGCCAAACTGACGAGGTCTGAATCAGTAATGTTTTATTGTATTTTTATTGCACCTCCATAAAAGTATAGCCCGTGTGTGTGTGTGTGTGTGTGTGTGTGTGTGTGTGTGTGTGTGTGTGTGTGTGTGTGTGTGTAAAGCCACCTTCCTCTTCTGGGATTCCATCTCAATAAAATGAAGGGCCTGACTCTTTCCAGCTCTGAAATTCTAGTCATGCCATGAATGTAAATAGCAGTAACCTGGGGGCATGGAGGAGCTGGAATTGTCTTCATTCCAATTTCTTCCTCATTGCTCTCTTGGCCACTCCACAGCCACCCGGGGTCTCCATGCTGCCCACTATGACCCTCCCCTTTAGAGTATTTCCAAATCACTCCCTTCATTCCCAAATCCTCAATGTGCCTGATTTGATTAAAGAAGGTCACACTAAAGTGTGAATGACTGATAACTCTCCTCTCCAAGGGTAAGAATATTGAAAAGGAAGGACCTCAAAGGACTTGGATTTTTTAAATTTTAATTTCATTTTTTAATTTTTTCCATGGTTACATGATTCATGTTCTTTCTCTCCCCTCTTCCCTCCCCACTCCTGGAGATAACAAGCAATTTCACTGAGTTATACATATATTGTCACTCAAAACCCATTTCCGTATTGTTCATTTTTGTAATAGAGTGATCTTTTAAAAACCAAAACCTCAAATCCTATATCCATATAAACAAGCGATAAATCATATGTTTTCTTCTGTGTTTCTGCTCCCACAGTTCTTCCTCTGGATGTGGAGAGCATCTTTCTCACAAGTCCCTCAGAATTGTCCTGATCTTTAGTAGCAAAGTCAATTACATTTGACCATCCCACAATATTTCAGATACTGTGTACAATGTTCTGGTTCTGCTTATTTCACTCCACATCAGTTCAAGGCAGTCTTTCTAGCTCTTTCTGAAATCATCCTGTTTATCATTCCTTATAGCACAATAATAGTATTCCATCATCATCATATACCACAATTTGTTCAGCCATTCCCCAATGGAGGAACCCCCCCCCATTTTCCAATTTTTTGCCACCACAAAAACCACAGCTATAAATATTTTTGTACAAACAAAACCTTTCCCAGGTCTTAGATTTTTTTAAGGCTTTTAAAAATTTCAAATGTTCTTTTTAAAAATTTTACTCTATTTTTCTAAGGAACAAAAACTGATTTTTTTCCCCTTCCACTCCTCCACCCCACACACACACTGGAAAAAGAAAATTTCTGCATCAAATATGCTATATAGTTGAACAAAATAAATTCCTTCATTGGCTATTTCCAAGGCAAACCTTTGCTTACTGAAAACATCCTACACTTTTGCTCCTCTGGACCCTTCCTAATACTGTTCTCCAAGCCCAGAATGCTCCATGCCCCATTTCTGTGCATGGGAATCCTAATCAGGTTCAAAGACCCTGCTCAGATGCTCCCATATCCCATTCCAACCCCATCCCAAGGGTTTTGCAGTTACTTTCATCCCACTTGTTTGTCCATCATTTTCTTTCTCTCTTTTTTAAAAACTCTTACCTTCTTTCTTAAAATCAATACTACGTAATTATTACTAATTGCAATCTAAGGTCAACAATTGGAGTTAAGTGACTTGGGCAGGTCACACAGCTAGGAAGTGTCTGAGGCTAGATTCAAACCCAGGACCTCCCATCTCTAGGCCTGACTCTCAATCCATCAAGCCACCTAGTTGAATCTCCCTTTCCTATCCTATCCCACCACTTTTGTTTTTAAAGAAGACCAAAGACATTACAAGGTGATATCTTGACTTGAGCATGAATTGAATGTGAGGCAGAGTTGCACAAAGTCAGTCTCACTTTCTCTTTCAGAGTCATCAAACTTCAGTGGAAAGACCAAAGTCAAGACGGCTGGTGACATGTATCAAACCCCTTAACACAGGGGGAGATGCCACATTTAGCTAAAGTTTAATTCTTGCCTTCAGGGAGCTTCCAATCCAGCAAAAGGAGCTCTGGGGCAGCTGGGTAGCTCAGTGGAGTGAGAGCCAGGCCTAGAGATGGGAGGTCCTAAGTTCAAATCCGGTCTCAGACACTTCCCAGCTGTGTGACCCTGGGCAAGTCACTTGACCCCCATTGCCCACCCTTACCACTCTTCCACCTATGAGACAATACACCAAAGTACAAGGGTTTAAAAAAAAAAAA
>NC_058133.1:500574762-500590657 GCF_016433145.1 Gracilinanus agilis | reverse complement strand
AGGAAGAGGGAAGGAAGGAAGGAAGGAAGGAAGGAAGGAAGGAAGGAAGGAAGGAAGGAAGGAAGGAAGGAAGGAAGAAGGAAGAGAGAAAAAGAGAGGAAGGAAAGAAAAAAAGAAGACAGAAGAAAGGAAAGCTTTTTAAAACTAAGTCACAGGACATGCTAACCCCTCCTAAATGAGACACTGCTTTGCAGATGTTAAAGCACCATATACATTCTAGCCATCATTGGATCATCATTCTTCCAACATGGCAGCCTATGAGTGTCTCCCTACCAGACATTCAGAGAATCTCTCCAAGTCAAGAGACCAAGAGACATTTGCACCCTCTGACCTAGCTGGCCACCACTGAGGAGGGATAGGGCTTTAGGACTCTTTCTGACTATGCCAGTCGTTGACCCTGCGACTCTCCAGCCAGAACTCTCTGTCTCGATGCCAGTCAAAGCTGGCTTCCACTGGTCACTGCTCCAGAAGGCCCACAATGACAGCTGCGGACTCCCTGCAGACAGCGCAGTGCCTCTTCCCCGGAGAGGGCTGCGAAGCCAAGGGGCAAACATGGCACTCGAGCCTCCGGACCTCCGAGTTGGTGGTCTTGTCCCTGGCAGTCAGGGAGGCTTGCTGGGAGCCAGGATGGGTCACAGAATCTCACAGTTCAAAAGGATTTCAGGGACGATCCAGCCCAGCTGTGTGTGGCCATGAAAGCCCTCTTGTTCTCACTGCCAGCACTGTGTGGGAGAGGTGGGCTTGGAATGCAGATTCCAGGCATCTTTCTTTGATGCTCGAATGCTCCACAGAATGCCATGTTCTTCCCTCCTCTGAGCACATTTTAGGATCATAGATCTGGAGACAGAAGGAACCTCAGAGGCCATCTAGTGGGCATTTTACAGAAGAGGCTCAGAGATGGGGAGACTTGCCCAGGGTCATACAGACATTAAATATCTGAGGCTGGTCTTAGAGGCACTTGATTGATATTTATTGAATTGAATTGATGGGAAAAATACAAAATAGAGGTCTACATGGGGAGAAGATTGGAAGACATGGGATCACAGAGCTAGAAGGGATCTCAAATGCTGTGACGTCCAACCGCCCCTCCTGTTATACAAATGGGGAAACTGAGGCCTAAGAGATTATATGACTTGCCCAGAGTCCTGCAGTTAAAAGGGAGAGCTGGGATTTGAATCCAGCTCCCAAGACTCTCGTCAACGTTCTTTGCACTACATCTACCATGCTGCTGGTGTCCCTGAAGCCACGATGATCCTGGGCTCTTCCTGGATCTCTTCTCTGACCCCATACGAGCAGATTTCTCCAGGAAGCCTCCTGGGCTCTTGCTTTTTCTCCTGGGGGTTCTGGCCCCCTAGTTGTTTTGGAAAGCCACCCTAGCAGGCTCAGATTCGAACTCTCAGTTCTGGACAGGTCTTCTTGCCCTATTCAGTCCTGCCCCCCACCCACACACCCTCTGCCCCATTGGGCAGTAGTAGATGACATTCAGGGCCAACCTTTATCAGTGGCCAGGGCTGTGAGGATCAGACAATGCTGGCTGGGTGCTGACCCAGGGACCCTCCCCTCCATTTGTTTAAGCCCTTACTTTTGGTCCTAGTAACAACTCTAAGACAGAAATCAAGGGCTAGGAAAACAAGTTAAATGACTTGCCCAGGGTCATACAGCTAGAAAGTATCTGAGATCAGACTTAAACCCAGGGTCTTCCGACTCCAGGTCTGGCGCTCTCTCAACTGTGCCACCTAGAAAGCCCTCCCCCACTTCTTTTGAACAAGACCCTGAGGTGGGGCTTCTTTTGCTTCAGAACCCCTACAGTCGCATCCAGTGTTAGATCTAGGAGCTCCCAATTCTAGGGCAAGGCGAACCCCTGGAGCGGCTGCCCATCTGGTAAATGTCCTCGTGTGGCGTGTGTGCGAGCGGCTTTGGGCGCCAGCGTCTGGACGCTTGTACACACACCTTCGCCCTCCCTCATTTCCTTCTGCAACTGAAAAACCACAGTGTGATGGCAAGATAAGGGAAGCCCCAAACCCCCCGGAGCCAGAGGGGTGCACAGTCCTGGGGACAGCCAGGGAGGGAAGAAATGGAGAGCAAGATGGCAGCTGGACAGGGGAGGGGAGAGAGCTGGGCAGAGAAAAAGGATGGGGCAGAGGAAGGAGAAAAGGGAGGAGAGGGAGAGAGCTGGGACTGCACTGAGAAAGGGAACTCCCAGCTGGAGAAATTCCTTCTGCCAGAGCAGGCTGTCCCCCTTTCTCTCTTAGAGGCTGCTCTGGAACTTTGAGAAGGGAAGCTCCGCTCAGAGGCAGTATGGGGATGAGGTCACACCAACTCCAGGTCTTCCTGGGGCGAAAGCTGGCTCTCTGTCCATTAGACTACACTGCCTCTTGAAATATATAGCTATAGGTACAGATGAGATAGATAATTGCTAAAAGGGGGAGAGGAAGAGAGGAATGCGGCAAAAAAGAAGGAGGTAGGGGAGGAAAGAGGAGAAGAGGGGAGAAGAGAGGCGAGTGGGAAAGAGAGGAGGGTGAGAAGGAAAAGAGAGGGGGAGAGAAGGGGTAGGAAAGGAAGGAGAGTGGAAGAGAGGAGACAAGAGAGAAGGAAGGTCTACCCTGACCTTCTGGACCACTATCTCAGTGTCTTAGAATGATAATTGCCTTCAGGAGCCATGACTCAGACTTTGGAGCCCATGGCCCTGAGCATCTTCTTCTTCCTCTGCCGTAAAGATGGGGCTCAAAGTGAGGTTACCTTTTGGCAGTTGGTAAGGGGATATTCAGGATCTGCAATGCCAAAGACAGTTAATTCCTGTCTTGTGGGTGATCTGGGCCCAAGGAATGACTCCCTTCCTCTAGACCAGGGATTCCCAAAGTGGGCACCATCGCCCCCTGGTGGGTGCTGCAGCAATCCAAGGAGGCAGTGATGGCCACAGGTGCATTTATCTTTCCTATTAATTACTATTAAAATTTTTAAAAATTAATTTCCAGGAGGCTAAGTAATGTTTTTTCTGGAAAGGGGGCGGGAGGCCAAAAAAGTTTAGGAACCCCTGCTCTAGACCCTTGCCTGGTTGCCTGGGGCTTCAGTTCCGGGAAGGTCTGGTCCTTTTTTGTTGCTTCCTAAGCCTGACACCACTCTACGGTCAGTGAAATTTCCCGGCTGTCCCTGGCGTGAAGAAATGCCAATCCCTTTTGTCACCAGAAGGTCCAGAGAAAAGTCACTTGTTTGGAACAACCAAATGGTGAGGTCAGATTTGGAGACAGTTTGAAGGGGGAAATGCAAGGAGCTGCTGGATGGGCTGTGAAGCAGCAGGCGCATGTCGCTGTCAGTGCTGGGGCAAGTGCACACTGCTAGGAGCCTTTTGGAGAACTTCCTGGAGTTCAACAGGAAAAGCTACAGAAGCAAACATTTTGCCCCACTGATCCCGTTCCCGGGAATTTCATCCAATGCTGCTGAAAAACGAATGAACCAGAGATTTCTGTGCATGCTTTAGGCCTCAATCACACACCTGGACACAACGCCAGGGGAAGAGATCAAGAAACTGAGGTACAGGACTGGAGTAGGAAGAGACATTTAGAAGGATTTTTGCTGATGAATGCAAACTGAGAAAAAGTGCCCGTATAATGGGGAAAGTGCCTGGGAATGAATGGACAAAGAACACCGATGGAGACCTAGAGGGAGAGGCTGAAAAGTTGTTCTATTTGGTGTAGGTGTCAGTCAATCATCAAGCTTTTATTGCACCCCATCTTTGTGCCAGGCACTGTGCTGGGTGCTGGGAATACAAAAATGGAAGTGGAATAATCTGCACCCCCCAAGGAGCTTACATGTTTTTTCTTCATTCATCTCTCCTCTGTCCTTCCTTTCCACCTGTTCCCCCTCCCTATTCCTTTTCCCCCAACTATTCCTCCTTTCTCTTTTCTCTGTCCTTCCTATCAATCCATCCATCTCTTTCCCTCTTTTTCATCCATCTCCCTTCTCTCTCTGCTGTTTCTCTATCTCTGACCTTCTCCATTCATCCGTTGTCTAACTCTCCTTTCTAACCTTCCTGCCCATTCATCCATTTATTCTTCTTTCTTTCTTGTCCTTTCTCTCCACCCATCTTTCTCCCTCTTTCCTATCCATCTCCCTTCTCTGTCTCTACTCTGTTTCTCTATTCCAGACCTTCTCTATTCATCTGTTGTCTGACTTTCCTTTCTGTTCTTTCTGCCCATCCATCCATCCATCCATCCATCCATTTATCCTTCTCTTTCTTATGCTTCCTCTCCACCCATCTTTCTCCCTCTTCCCTGTCCATCTCTGTTCTCTATCTCTCCTCTATTTCTCTATCTCGGACCTTCTCTATTCATCTGTTGTCTGACACTCCTTTCTGTTCTTTCTGTCCATCCATCCATCCTTTTATCCTTCTCCCTTTCTTGTCCTTCCTCTCCACCCATCTTTCTCCCTCTTTTCTATCCATCTCCCTTCTCTATCTCTACTCTGTTTCTCTCATCTCTGGTCTTCTCCATTCCTCTGTTGTTTGACTCTCCTTTCTATCCTTCCTGCCAACACATCATCCATTTATCCATCCCTCTTCCTTGTCCTTCCTCTCCACCTATTGCCTTCTTTCCTTCTTTTTCATCTGTCTCCCCTCTTAGACTCTGCTCTGGGTCTCTCATCTGTGATCTCCTCCATTCCTCTGTTCTCTGACTCTCCTTTCTGTCCTTTCTGCCCATCCATCCATCCATCCATCTATCCATCCATCCACTTATCCATCCCTCTTCCTTGTCCTTCCTCTCCATCAATTTCTCTTTCCTTCTTTTCTCTCTCCCCTCTCTGCCTCTGCTCTATCTTTCACCTCTAATCTTCCTCTCCATTCATCTGTTCTCTCTTTCATCTTTCTGTTCCTCTTCTCTGTCCCTTCTCTCCATCCATTTCTCATTCTGTAGCCTGCCCCTTCTTCTTCTTCCCGGCTTTTCTCCTCCCTTTCACTCTTGGCTCCATCCCTGCTCCCAGGCTCCATTCTCTCTCTCGCCCTTCCCTTCATGCCTGCTCACCAGCTTCTCCGATGTGTTTTTCAGGGATGAAGGACGCCAGAGTTTCACAGTTGCCCGGGCCTTTTCTAGTAAGTACCCAAAGGAAGAAGGCTAACTGATTGCAGGAGGTAGGAGGTGGGAGGTGTCTCAGGGTGTATGGTTGGGCATGAAGGGGGAGGGAAACTGGTTGAAAGAAGGGAGAGTCAGCTCAAGCCGGAGGTGGGTGCTGTGACTCATCTCATCTTATTTGGTGAAACCACTGAGGTCGCCATGGGAGAGAGGGAGAAGCTGGAGATCTCCCCATCTTTCTGGTCATGCTTTTCTAGGATCCGCAGAGGCCCCCTAGACAAGGAGCCCTGGGTTTACATTTCACCTTGGCCCCCCAGTGGCTATGATGCTCTGAGGGTCAATTCCCCTTGGAGGTAGTGATACAAGCAGTGTGGACTTCCCAGGGCGCTTGTAAGAAGTTTGGTCTGTAAAGACCGGAGCACAAATGATCATTCTGGATGGACTCCTTTGAGGTTCTCAGGGAGGGTTGGTCTGAGAACGACCGATTCAGCAGAAGATCACAGCAGGATGGACAGCCGCCCATTTCCTGTCTTCTGGGAAGGACCTGAGCTGAAGTCAGAGGGGCTTCCCCATGACTTGCTCACCAAACCTCTACTTCTCTTGTTCTCTCCATCAAAACAGTCGCAGGCATGGCGCCAGAGGAGGCGGAATATTCCACTGTTCAGTGCCCTGAGACAAGGTAGGACAGGGGCGGCCGGCAGCCCGGGCCTTTCTCTGCCTTCATTGCTGCTTTACCAAATAAAAAGAAAGTGATGTCCATTGTCCTGGCTTCCATGTCTTCCCCTTCTCTGAGCCTTCCTTGGTCCCCGGCCAACAGCCATCACTCCCCCCTCTGCCTGCCTGGAGCATGTGGTGAACACCGCCCAGATGATGTGGAATTGTCTTGGGAACAGGCCATCAAAGGAACGTAGATCTACAGCAGGGTGACCCTCAGAGGGCAGCTAGTCCAACCCTTTCAGAAGGGGAAACTGAGGCCCACAAAGGTTAAGTGACTTGTCCAAAGTGATAAAGGTAGCAAGCGAGTGAGGCAGGATTTGAACCTCCAAATCTCAAATAAGGTCATGGATGTCCAGAGCTTTGATAATTTAAAGGGCTACAATTATCCTATTATTGTTCATTATTCTTATTATTTATTGCTGGTACTTCCCCAGCCTCACCCTACTAGCACCTAGCATAAGAAATGTCTATTGAATGAATAATTAATGGTCTCCATTGATTATTAACTCCATTAATGGGGTTTGTAAATTCATCAATCAACCAATTAATTATCCCAGCTGCCTTTTAGCCAGTTCTTGTCCCTGGAAGAACAGACCATCTAGTCCAACCCCTTCATTTTGCAGATGGGGAAATCGAGGTTCAGGGAGGCTCAAATATTGCCATAGTGAACAAGACCACATCTCCTCTGCCCATCCTTCTGTGGGCCCATGTACCTGTTGGGGGTTTTCTAACCCTTATCTCCTTTCTTAGTATCAATTCTAAGACAGAAAAATGGTACGGGCTATAGGTAAGGAGGGTTAAGTGACTTGGCCAGGGTCAACTAGCTAGGAAGTATCTAAGGCCAGATTTGAGCTCAGGTGCCTCCAACTCTGGGCCTGGCACTCTATCCACTGGGCTCCCCAGCTGCCCTGCCCGAGTACCTGTTTCCCACCCCATGAGATTTTCTTCCAGTCAGTGTCCGTGTCCCATGCTGGTGCCCCTTTGGCCCTGCTCCTCCATGGTCCACCGAGTATCTGGCCACCACAGGGCTTCTGGAGGCCTCTTTGCCCACCCCCCAAAGCTGCCTCTTCCGAAGCCCTCTAGGCTTCAGAGATATAACCTGTGATGCCCTCGTTTGCAGGAAGGACAAGCTGCTGTACTCTCTGGCTGGTGTAGAAGGTAAGCGAATGGGCCCCTTCCCTTCCCCAGACCGCAAACACTCCCAAGGCCATCCCCAAAGATTGGGCAGCCCATGGTCATTCCCAGAGGGTGGGAGGCCTGGGGAGGCCAGAGGAGAATGGAGACCCCAAACCATCTTGGGGCATTCACAGCCTGGATCCCACTAAGAAGAGCTCCTCATTGAAGATGGGGTTCAGATTACAGGGATGACTGTGGGCAAGTCACTTAACCAATCCAGGCCTCAGTTTCCTCATCTATAAAATGGGAGAGTTGGACTCAATGGTCCCTTGAACATCTCTACTTCCAAATCTATGCTCCTGTGGACCAATGCCTGGTGCTTAGTAACTGTTTAATAAATTCTTATTGACTCACTGTTCTCTCTGGGCCTCAGTTTTGCCATCTGAGAGGTTTGGATGAGATGCATCCAAAGTCCCTTCCAATTCTAAGTCTCTGATTCTGGGGAGTTCCCTGGGCCTCCGTTTCTTCATTTGTAAAATGACAAGACTGGCCTCTGGCCCTGGAATCTTACGTTCCCTTCTCATTCTAAATCTATACTCTTCTGATGGGGCCACTCCTTCAGTCACCTTCCAAACGCCAACATTTATGTACATACACACAGGTGAAATCTGGGCGTCGAAGGGACAGTCTGAGGGAGCCATCTGGGGGCCGAGGAAGGGTCGAGCTCATCCCTGCCTTGGGGAGGGAGGCTGGTCCACGGAAATTCCCTCCTGTCATCACTATCATTTGGGCACTCAGTCTAGAAGAGTGACCAAGTCACCGAGAAGGTCTCCAGGATCTGCCTTCCTCATAAGAGGCCGCCCATCTCTACGTGTGATTTAATGTTCTCAGAAAGGGATCTCCTCCCTCCTTTCCCATAATCCACCCTCAAAATTGTTCTTTAAACGTTTGATAGAATTCACTTGTAAATCCATCTGATCCTGTTGGGTTGGTTTTTTCTTAGGGGAGTTCATTCATTCCACCACCTAGAGAGGCATCATGGTCCCACTTACAGATCATGCTCGCTCTTGTTTTTTTGTCTAACGCCAGTTGGGGTATCCCAGTGCCATTTACAAGGACCTCCAATGACTCCGTTCTCTCTCTCTCTCTCTCTCTAAACCTTCCATCTTAGAATCAATTCTATGTATGGGTTCCAAGGCAGAAGAGTGGTAAGGGCTAAGCAATGGGGGTTAAGTGACTTGTCCAGGATCACCCAGCTAGGAAGTATCTGAGGTCACATTTGAACCCAAGACCTCCCATCTCTAGGCCTGGCTCTCAATCCACAGCACCACCTAACTGCCCTCTATTCCATTTTTCTCCTAAGACCGCAGAATTCCTTCCCCAATACCAAAGGATGATTCCCTCTAAGATACTGCCCCAGGTCAGTTATGAATGTAGGACTGGAGGCATTCTTCCAACCAGAGAGTTTTGCCAAATTCTTTCTTTGTAAAATGATGGTGATGGGACTAGATGGTCTCTAAAATCCCTTCCAGCTCTAAATCTTACAATAATAACAATAATGGTGGAGTGCTAGACAGACAGGCAGACATATGGACAGAAAGACAGACAGATAGGGAGGGAGGGAAGGAGGGGAGTAGAGCCTTTATTTAATTCTACTCTATGCCCTGGGCTATGTTTAGCAGATACAAATACAAGTCAGAGAGTCCTAGATAGCTTCCTAAGAAAGGTCAGCTGGAATACTGGTGGGGGCTCAAGATAGAATCTGGAGATGGTTAAGAATTAAGGTGGAATCCTGGATCTGGGCCAGATAAGGTGAAAGCTTGTCTATAAGAGCCCAGGGTGGGTTCCAGGAATGAAGTCCATATTTTCAGTAAGGAGGAGGTTAGGTTATAGCCTGAGAGTAGATGCCCTAGTCTGGAGATGTCAGAAGTATGAAAAATGGGTGGGAGTGAGGAAGACTCGGTTTGGGGTCCTTCCTTAGGGTCACACAAGCTGTCCAACCCTGGGTAAGTCATTTAACCTCTGTCTGCCTCAGTTGTACAATCACACAAAATGAGAGAATAGCTACAAGGCACTTTGAAAACCTTAAATCTCTCTATAAAAGCCATTGTTATTATTAATCTTATTATTCCTGGAGAGTAGGAATTGATAGATGGAGTGAATGATCGAGGGTCTGGAATTGGTTCCATTTGGACTAGATGGAAGGAACCAGTGTTATTTAGACTAAAGAAGAGAGGACTTCATAAGGGGATCCCAATATCTGTGTTCAAGTATTCTAAGAGAAGCCTTGGGAGTAGAGCAATTAAACTTTTTTCTGCTTGGCCCAAGCGGGGAAGAACGAAGCTGTTTTATGTTGAAAATCTTGGGACAGCTAGGTGGCTCACTAGATAGAGAGCCAGGCCTGGAGATGAGACATCCTGGGTTCAAATCTGGTCTCAGACACATCCTACTTGTGTAACCCTGGGCAAGACACTTAACTCCATTTGCCTAACCCTTGCCCTTCTGTCTTAGAGTTGTTACTAGGACAAAAGGTAAGAGTTTTGAAAAGAAAAGAAAGTCCTATGAGAGCTGTCCAAAAGAAGAGGGGGTGGGGCTGCTTCTAAGGAAGCCCTTAGAGGGCTTCAAGGCTGAGTGACCCCCCCTCGTGGAACACACATTGAAGAAGGCTTTCTTGTTCAGGTTAGACGAAGTGATCTCTGAGATTCTGAGATCTGGGACTTTCCAACAACCTGAGATCTTGTCCAAACCCTACTTGGGGAGGTTTAGCCTTGTCTCTTGTAGTATACAGAATTGGAGTGATATAGTTTTTTCTAGCTTTGGCTGAGTTCCAAAAGCTGTTAGGGGTTTGGAATCTTGAGGAAAAGGGAGTTGGCTGGATCTTCCGTGGAGGGAGGTTGTCAGTCAGCCAAGCTGCCTTGATTACCTAGCTTTAATATTGAAATTTAGCCTAGCTTTGACATATTTACTTAAGAAATTATTATTTTAGATAAACCCTTTACATCTTCCTTTCCTAATACCATCCCTGCCTTCCCTCCCTTACCTTATATGTCTGTGGAGTTAATAAGGAGAATAATTAGAGAGGAGTTACATCTGTGAAGGATTACCTAATTGACAGCATTAGTTATAGTTAGTCATCATTTATTCCCTTTAGATAGCAATAGCACTTTGTAAAGCTGAGTTTAAAGGCAGGTCCTTACTCAGACTCCATCTTTGCTTCCCTTCCCCCACCTGAGGTTCATGAGACAACTGATAGGGCTTTCCTTTGATCCACCTTCCTAACAAACATCCTTTAAAGGAAAATAAACCCTTTTGTGTTTCAACAGCCCTATTAGTATAATTTGTCTGTTAGTTATCAAGAGGGAAAAGAGGGAAAGAGACAACATACTCTGGGCTTAGAGGGAAGCTGGGGCATCCATCTTGAAGGAAGGTGTTACTTCAAAACAAGTCCCTTCCTGTGAAATTAACTAAAGCCTGTTTGTTAATTTTAGTCTAGTCTATTTCCCTCAGCTTGTGTTTGAGTCTAAGTCCCAGTCTGTAAGCCTGCTGTGTTTGTCTGTTTAGTTTAATTTCTCTTCTCCCTGAAGATCTCTGTTTCCCTTCTGTGTTATACTCCTGACTTCAGTCCTATTATACCCTGAATCTCCTTTAATCCCAGCCTACCTGTAACCGAGATTACCCACTTAGCAAGTCTCCAACATCCTCCTTTCAAATTCCCTTATATCACATACCTTTCCTCAAATTACCCACATAACACTCTCCATCCTGTGGACCTGATTCAAGCTGCTGCCCAGGGAGCTCCTACGTGTAGGAATGTAGAGATGTAGTAGAGATGGCACCATTCAGATCATTCTACATCTATATATCTACTGGCTAGAGATTGCTGTCATTTATGTTACACTGGCATGGCCCACTTACAACCAGCAAATATTTCTATAATTATTTAGATGACTTTATGTGAAGAGAGTTTAATAATTGGGTTCAAATAGTTCCTATGTGTGTCTTGGCAGGTAGACTTCCAGGTATTTTTTATCTTTTATAATTATTTTAAATGGAATCTTTCTATCTCTTTCAGTTGGGTTTTTATGATAGTAGAATAGAAATGCTGATGATTTATATGAATTTATTTCATATTCTGCAACTTGAATGAGGTTATTCATTTTTTCAATTATGTAGCTTCTTTTCCTAAATTCTTGCTTTCTGTCTTGGAATTAATACTGTATATTGTGGTAAGCTATAGCTAGCATTTCTAGTACAATATTGAATAATAATGGTGATTATGGGCATCCTTGCTTTAGCCCTGTTCTTACTGGAAAGGCTTCTAGCTTAGCCCCATTACAAATAATGCTTATTACTCTTGGCTTTAGATGGATGGTACTTATCACTTTAAGGAAAGCTCTGTTTGTTCTCATAGTGTTTTTATTTTTATTTATTTTTATTTTTTAAATTTAATTTAATTTGAAATAGTAATTTTAATTTAATTACCTTCCGTCTTGGAGTCAATACTGTGTATTGGCTCCAAAACAGAAGAGTAGTAAGGGCTAGGCAATGGAGGCTTAAATGACTTGCCCAGGGCCACCCAGCTAGGAAGTGTCTGAGACCAGATTTGAATGTAGGTCCTCCCATCTCTAGGCCTAGCTCTCAATCCACTAAGCTACCCAGCTGCCCCCTCTCATAGTGTTTTTAACAGGATTATAGTCTTATATTTTGTCAAAAGCTTTTTCTGCATCTATTAAAGTTATCATTTGATCTTTGTTATTCAAGTGGTCAATTATGCCTATAGTTTCCCTAATACTGAGCCAGTCCTGCATTCCTGATATAAATCCCACCTGGTCATAGTGTATCTTTGTGATGTATTGCTAGAATTTCTTTGCTAGAATTTATTTAAAATTCTTGTATCACTATTCTTTAAGAGAGTTGGTTTATAGATTTCTTTTTCTGTTTTGACTCTCCCTGGTTTAGATGTCAGCACCATATTTATGTCTTAGTAGAAATTTGGTAGTATGCCTTCTTTATGTATTTTTTTCTTTAAAAAAAAAAAACACTATCTGTCTTAGAATAGATTCTAAGAATCAGTTCCAAGGCAGAAGAGGGATAAGGCCTAAGAAATTGGGATTAAGTGACTCACCCAGGGTCACATAACTAAAAGAGTCTAAGGCTACATTTGAACCCAAGACCTTCTGTCTCTCAGCCTGGCTTTCTAACCACAGAACCACCTAGTTGCCCCTTTACCTAGTTTATTAAAATTCAAGGACTTGGGTTCATATCCTGACTTTGTTACTTATTTCCTATCTGACCTTGGTCAAATCATTTCATATTCCCTCCTTAGTCTCAGTTTCCCCTTTTTAAAACAAGGGGATTGGACCAGATGGCCTCTAAGATCCCTCCTAATTGTAAACCTAGGACCTATAGAGCAACCTGGGCCTCAATTTCTTCATTTGTAAAATGAGGAAATTGGACTAGCTGACTTCTGAGGTTCCGTCCAGTTCTAGATCTAGGATGGTATGATAAAGACCCAAGTGTAATAAGCACGTCCTAGAAAAGAACCCCTCCTCCCATCAAAGAATCCCACTATGGTTTAGAATTGGAGCCTTGGAAGGGCCTTAAAGATTATCTGGTCCAACTACTTTTGTGGGCCAGAAAGAGGATTACTTGCCCAAGGTCAAAAACTAAGTAATCAAAGAATATCAGAGATTAGCACCCAGGTTTCCTGACTCTCTGTTTTGTATTTTTGTTTCTCTCCCTCCCTCCCTCTCTCTCTCTTCCCCCTACCTTCTCTCTCTCTTCTCTCCTCTCCTCTCTTCTCTTTTCTTCTTTTCTCTTCTCTTCTCTTCTCTCTCTTCCCCTATCTTTCTGTCTCTCTCTGTCTTTCTCTCTGTCTCTCTCTGCCTCTCTCTGTCTGTCTTTCTGGTCTCTCTGTCTCTCTGTCTCTGTCTCTCTCTTTCTCCCTTAATAACAATTCTAAGACAGAAGGGTAAGGGCTAGGCAATGAGGGTTAAATGATTTTCCTAGGAAGTGTCTGGGGTCACATTTGAACCCAGGACTTCCCAAATCCAAACCTGGTACTCTATCCACTCTGCTCTCCTCAGTGTCCTTTTTTTCATGCATTATATTTCTTCAGTCCTATGACATTCTTTATCCTACTCTGCCAAGGGAATGGCTGGAATGAATGGTGGAATTTCAGGCTCAGTGAATGACCAAAGATTTCAGGGTCACCGGAAGGGGACACCTTTCCAAGAGCATTAAATCACGTGTGTAAGCGGCACATGACCCCAACACCCTTCTAGGCTGAGGTCCTGCAGTAACCACAGCTAAAGGGAAGACTATTTTCTCTGCTACAAGGGTATGAAGTGAGGGGGTGGGAGAAAACCAGATCCCCAAGACCCCTGCTCACCAGCCGCAGCCTGGCCGTTGCCCTGAGCCTGCTCTAGGAGATATGGGTAGAGAGGGAGGCATTCTTCTAAGATAATAATAATAGCTCACATTTATCTAGTGCCTGCTGTGTGCCAACTTCTTTACAAATATTATCTCCTTTGGTCTTCCCAATAACCCTAGGAGGTAAGTGCTATTTTTAGTATCTCCATTTTATAGATGGGGAAACTGAGGCAGACAGCCGATATGGTTCTTGCCCAGGGTTAGTTCTGAAGTGTCCCTGACTCCAGGAACTAAGTTCTATCCACTGTGTCACTTAGCTGCCTCTGCCTGGACCCTAAGAAGGACCCCCATAAGGAAGTCAAAAGTAGACTCCTGTATCCAGAGTTAGGGTGGTGGATCCCCAAGTTTTCCAGCCCAGAGAGCTTTTCGCAGAGGCCAAGACCCCTCCCTGCCTCCGATCCCACCCCTTCCCTCCCTCCCTCCCTCTCTCCCTGCTCAGGACAGATGGCCAGCTGGGTCCTGTTGTGCCAAAACACCACTGAGGAAACATCTGTCTCTTATTAAAGGTCACGGGTCGATAGGAATCCTTGCTGGTTCCACTAGGAATCCTGACATGCGTCTCTTCCTCCAAGCACCCCCTCCACTCTTTTCCCCAGGCATGGTTGGTTTTTTGCAGAACTGGGACGCCCAGAGGACCCCAGCCTCTCACCTCCCAGCCTTTTTTCTCCCCTGGCAGCTGATCTCCCCCAGCTCCCATCACTCCTTCCTTCAGATGCTCTTTTTTTTTTTTTTAAACCCTTAACTTCTGTGTTTTGGCTCCTAGGTGGAAGAGTAGTAAGGGTGGGCCATGGGGGTCAAGTGACTTGCCCAGGGTCACACAGCTTGGAAGTGTTTGAGGCCGGATTTGAACCTAGCAGCTCCCATCTCTAGGCCTGATTCTCAAACCCCTGAGCTACCCACCTGCCCCCTTTCAGATGCTCTTAAAAGCAGGAGTGCGTCACCTTTTTGGCAACCTTGGGCTTTCGGATGCCTCCTCAGAACAATGCTTTTAAACCCACAAAATAAAAACCACAGGCTTATAAAGGATGCCAATCATGGCGAAATTCAGTTATCAGAATATGTGCAGATATTTTTAGAAACAAGCGTCTGCACCCTCAGGCCAAGAATCTCTGTTTTTAAGAATTGTAGGCGTATGTTCAGAATTAGCAGGGTTTGGGGATCCTATGTCTAGAGCTAGGAGGATCCTTAGAGGTCATTTACTGTAACCCCCCTTCATTTTACAAATGAGGAAACTGAGGCACAGGGATTTGTCCAAGGTCAGATAGGTAGTCTAGCTCAGGAGCAGGATTTGAACCCAAGGCCTATTCCCTACTCTCCCCACATCAAACTGAGGCCTGGAGAAATCCGCCCCAACTATAAATCTCCATGTGAATGAGGCTTACTTGGTTTTCAAAGCATCAGCCCTCTCAGGTGATGAGAAAGCCTTCCTCTGTGGGAGGGATGCCGGGGGGGGTCACCGGGTCCAGGAAATCAACCCAGAAAAGAAGCCGGGGCAGCTGGGTTTCAGGGGAGCCAGGGGGAACCCCAGCCTTCAGCCAGTCTGAGGCCGATGAAGAAGGGTCTGAGGCTGTGGGGCTCTCACTCTCCAAAGCCTCATGCTTTTCTCATAAATGATCCCCTGAAGATGGAGGCTCAGCCCTTCCAACTTGGAATGAGTTGGCCAAGGCCCCCCCAGTAATTCCCCTTAGAGGCTGGGCCCTGATGCCCGTCTTGGGCCCTCTACGAGTCTGGAGTGGCCACTGAAGACGAGGGTCCGCGGGCTGGGGGCCAGGCAGAGCCCTCTCCACACTCTCTGGTTTCTTTCAGATCCCGACACCTCCAGGTATCAGAACTTCAGGAAAGGTAAGTGAGCCCGGCCAGGAAGCCTCCTTCTTCGTCCTTTTTCGGACAGCAGAGATGCCCGCGGTGCCCGCTCTGGCTCCAGGGGCTTCCATGTCTAGCTCGAGACAACACGTGCCCTTGTAATGGCTCCTTCTGGCTGCTTCCACATGTCTTCGGTGCCACATGAAGGACCAGAAGCAGGTGGTGGTAGAAACGTTTTCCAAGACTTGGGCATCTCCCAGCCACAACTAATAAATGAGTTAAATTAGAATTATAGCATGATAAAGAAAGGACTTATTAAATGCCTACCAGGAAATGGTCGAGGTGCTGGGAGCACAGAAGAGGCAAAAGAGAGTCCGTGTCCTCACGGAGCCCACAATCTAATGGTTAGGGGAGGGGCAGCTGGGTGGCTCAGTGGATGGAGAGCAAGACCTAGAGACCAGAGGTCCTGGGTTCAAATCTGACCTCAGACACTTCCCAGCTGTCACTTCATCCCCATTGGTCAGCCCTCATCACTCTTCTGCCTTGGAACCAATACACAGTGTTGATTCTACAACGGAAGGTGAGGGTTTAAAAAACAATCTAAAGGTCTGAATTTTTTTTTATTATTTTTTTTTTTATTTTAAACCCTTAACTTCTGTGTATTGACTTATAGGTGGAAGAGTGGTAAGGGTAGGCAATGGGGGTCAAGTGACTTGCCCAGGGTCACACAGCTGGGAAGTGTCTGAGGCCGGATTTGAACC
>NC_058133.1:500547344-500570028 GCF_016433145.1 Gracilinanus agilis | reverse complement strand
GGGGGGGGGGGGCAGGAGGCTGTTGTCTGAGGTAGCTGGCTGAGCCCCATCTCGTAGTCTATTTTGCATGTGTGGTTAAAAATTGTGCCCTTTGAGCCCATGGAAATGACTGACGTCATCCGTGCTGTGGGAGGGCGGGAGGCAGGACAACCACCTCAAACAGCATCATCTCAGCAAAAATGAATCTCCTCTGGGGGCCAGCAGTGGGGAGGGGGGGGCAACTGAGCAGCCATGGGGGTGGGGGGAGGTGGAGGCTACAGGAGGCTGAGCTGGACCGAGCCAGGAGAGGCCAACTCCAGGGATGCTCCATGGTGGAGGGTAGCATCTTTACATGGGCGGCTCTGTTTTCTCTCCTCCAGAGATCCCATTGCGACCTATTATTACAACTGTGGCCAGTTCCGGGGGCAGCCCCAAGGTAGGGAGAACTCCAGATGTGGGCATGAGCTAGAGAGCCAGGGAGAAGGGCAATGACGAGACCAGGGCCTGGGAGGGGAAGGAGTGGGTGTTAACCTCAACCTTAAAGGATGCTGGGATGAAAAAAGGCAAAGGAGATGGGGAAGGAAATTCTTTTTTTTTTTTTTATGTTTCATCTTTCTTTTATTTTAATAACAAATTTCCACACATAAGTTTTCCAAAGTAATAGGATCCATATTGTCTCCTTCCCTTCTTCTCTCCCCCTTCCAGAACTGACAAGCCATTCAATCTGAGTTTTATATGCATTATCACTCAAAACATGTTTCCATATTATTCATTTTTGTAAGCGAATAATCTTATAGAACTAAAACCCAAGATTGGGAAAGGAAATTCCAGACAGGAGGGTGGGGACAGCTGCTCGGTGGCTCAGAGGATAGAGAGCCAGGAAGTCCTGGGTTCAAATCTGATCTCAGTCACTTCCTAGCTGGGTGACCCTGGGCAAGCCACTTAACCTCCATTGCCTGGTCCTTACTGCTCTTTTGCCTTGGAGTCAATACACAATGTTGATTTTAAGATAGAAGGAAAGGGTTTAAAAAAATCAATCACCAGATATTTATTTATTTTTCACTCAATTCCTTTTATTAAATTTATTTATTTTTAACTATCTTTTCATGGTTACATGATTCATATTGTCTCCCTCATAGAGTCATCTTTTAAAACCAAAACCCCAAATCACATCCCCATATAAACGAGGGATAAATCATGTTTTTCATCTGTGTTTCTACTCCCACAGTTCTTCCTCCAGATGTGGAGAGTGTTCCTTCTTCTAAGTTCCTCTGGATTGTCCTGGATCATTGCATTGCTGCTAGTAGAAAAGTCCATTACATTCAATTGTGCCACAGTGTATCCATCTCTGTGTATAAGGTTCTCCTGGTTCTGCTCTTCTGCATCACTTCCTGGAGATCTTTCCAGTTCACATGGAGTTCCTCCAGTTCATCATTGCTTTCAGCACAATAGTATTCCATCCCTAACAGATACCACAGTTGGTTCAGCCATTCCTCAATTGAAGGGCATCCCCTCATTTTCCATTTTTTTTCCACCACTAAGAGCCCAGCTGTGAATATTTTTGTACAAACATGTTTTAAATCTCTTTCAGGTACAAATCCAGTACTGGTATGGCTGGATCAAAGGGCAGGCAGTCTTTTAAAGCCCTTTGGGCATAATTCCAAATTGCCTTCCAGAATGATTGGATCAATTCACAACACCATCAGTTAGTGTCCCAATTTTGCCACATCCTCTCCAACATTTATTACTTTCCTTTGCTGTCATATTAGCCAGTCTGTTAGGTGTGAGGTGATACCTCAGAGTTGTTTTGATTTGTATTTCTCAGCACTTTTTCATGTGCTTATTGATAGTTTTGATTTCTTCATCTGAAAACTGCCTATCCATATCCTTTGACCATTTGTCAATTGGGGAATGGCTTGATTGCTTGTACATTGGACTTAGTTCCCTGTATATTTGAGAAATTAGACCTTTGTCAGAGAATTTTGTTATAAAGATTTTTTTCCCAGTTTGTTGCTTCCCTTCTAATTTTGGTTGCATTGGTTTTGTTTCTACAAATCCTTTTTAATTTAATATAATCAAAATTATTCATTTTACATCTTGTAATGTTCACTCTCTCTTTCTTGGTCTTAAATTCTTCCCTTTCCCACAGATCTAACAGTATACTATTCTATGTTCCCCTAATTGACTTACAGTTTCCCTCTTTATATTTAAGTCATTTACCCATTTTGAATTTGTCTTGGTGCAGGGTGTGAGATGTTGATCTAAACCTAATTTTCCCCATACTGTTTTCCAATTTTCCCAGCAGTTTTTGTCTAATAGTGAGTTTTTGTCCCAAAAACTCCTCCTTCACATACACACAAAAGCTGGGATCTTTGGGTTTATCGAACACTATCTTGCTGAGGTCATTTAGCCCTAGTCTATTCCATTGATTCTCCCTTCTATTTCGCTTAGCCAGGATCATATTGTTTTGTTGGCCACTGCTTTATAGTACAGTCTAAGATCTGGTACTGCCAGGCCACCATCCTTCACTTTTTTTTTCATTATTTCCCTCGATAGTCTTGATCTTTTGTTCTCCCAGATGAACTCTGTTATAATTTTTTCTAAGTCTATAAAAAAGATTTTTGGTAGTCTGATAGGTATAGCACTGAATAAGTAAATTAATTTAGGTAGGATGGTCATTTTTATTGTTAGCTCATCCTACCCATGAGCAATTAATGCTTTTCCAATTGTTTAGTTCTAGTTTTATTTGTGTGAAAAGTGTTTTGTAGCTGTGTTCATATAATTCCTGAGCTTATCTTGGCAAATAGATCCCCAAATATTTTATATATTGTCTAGAGAATCACCAAGTATTTATTAAGCACCTACTCTATGCTAGCTGTTGCTAGGTCCTGGAGATAGGAATACAAAAAAAAGAATCATTTGCCAGAAGAACTTTTATCCTAATAAGGGAATAGTGAGTATATCTAAAAATATATACAACCTGTCAGATCTATGGGAAAGGAAGAAATTTAAGACCAACCAGGAAACAGAGAACATTACAAAATGTAAAATGAATACTTTGGATTACATTACATTAAAAAGGGTTGGTACAAACAAAAGCAATACAACCAAAATTAGAAGGGAAGCAACAAATTGGAAAAAAATGCTTATAACAAAAACCTCTGACAAAGGTCTCATTACTCAAATTTATAAGAAGCTAAATCAATTGTACAAAAAATCAAGACATTCTCCAATTGACAAATGGTCAAAGGATATGAATAGGCAATGTTCAGATAAAGAAATCAAAACTATCAATTAGCATGTGAAAAAGTGTTCTAAATCTTTCATAATTAGAGAAATGCAAATCAAAACAACTCTGAGGTATCACCTCACACCTAGCAGATTGGCTAATATAACAGCAAAGGAAAGTAATAAATGTTGGCAGGGATGTGGCAAAATCAGGACACTAATGCATTGCTGGTGGAGTTGTGAATTAATCCAACATTCTGGATGGCAATTTGGAACTATGCCCAAAGGGCTTTAAAAGACTACCTGCCCTTTGACCAGCCATATACCACTGCTGGGCTTGTCCCCCAAAGAGATAATAAAGCAAAAGACATGTACAAAAATAATCATAGCCACACTCTTTGTGATGGCAAAAAAAAAAAAAATGGAAAATGAGGGGATGCCCTTCAGTGGGGGAATGGCTAAAGAAAGTGTGGTATCTGCTGGTGATGGAATACTATTGTACTGAAAGGAATACTGAACTGGAGGAATTCCATGTGAACTGGAATGACCTCCATGAACTGATGCAGAGTGAAAGGAGCAGAACCAGAAGAACATTGTACACAGCAAGTAAAACATTGTGGAATGATCCAATGTGATGGACTTTGGTCCTAGTAGCAATGGAGCAAGCCAAGACACTCCTGAAGTATTTATGGGAAAGGACACTATCCACATTGAGAGAAAGAACTATGGGAGTAGAAACACAAAAGCAAAACATGACATCATTTATCACATGTATATATGGGGATGTGATTTGGGATTTCAGCTTTAAAAGATCCCTCTATAGCAAAAATGAAGACTACGGAAATAGGTACCAAGTGATAACATTTGTACAACCCAGTGGAATTGATCATGGGCTTTGGGGGGGCCGAGAAGGAAAGAAAATGAATCATGTAAACATGGAAAAATATTTTAAAATAAAAATATATACAGCATAACCATGAAGGTCACAATTGCAAATATTTATTAAAACAGTTAAATTAAGGATTGGGAAAGATCAGGAAAGGTTCCATGCAGAAAAAGGGTCTGTTAGAGCCATCTTTGAGGAAGAGAGGCCTGGAGATGGGAGGTCTTGAGTTCAAATTTGACCTCAGACACTTTCTAGCTGTGTGACCCTGGGCAAGTCACTAGCCCTTACCGCTCTTCGTATTGATTCCAAGAGGGAAGGGAAGGGTTTAAAAAAAAAAAAGATTCTGCTACTATGTGTTCCACAGGAAGCCTTCCAGATCTTGCCCTCCTTCTCTCCCTTCCTCCCTCCTAAAACCTACCTTACTGGGGCTGTATTGGGCCCTTACTGCCTCTCCCAATAGAAGGAGAAGTCCCTGAGGGCAGGGGCAATTTTATTTCTACCTGTGCCTAGCACAGTGCCTGGCAGTGGATTTGGAGAAATGGAGTGCTGAGCAGGACCATAGGCAGAGAACATAAAGGTGGTCATCAGGGAAGGCACCGGGAGGAGGCGGGCTCTGAGGAAGGGAAAGGACACCCGAATGGAGGAGCCACACAGTCACCGTGTCTCCTCCGTGCTCTCTTGCAGACGTCGACGACGACACCATTTCCTACGAAAATATCTTGATCTGCAAACCGGTGGAGGAAGACCCAGGCAAGAGGCTCGCGCCAAGGCCAAGGCTAGGGCCAAGGCTAAGGCCAAGGCTGGGCAGGGGCTGGGGGCGGGCGCCGCCTCTTGGGTGTCCGGAGTGGAAGCGCCGAGGAGGAGCGGCTTCCCTTTCCTAAGCCTTTAAGGCTCCGGGAAGGCCTTCCTGGGCTCAGAGGATTCTGGGTAGAGCCGGGAGGACCCAGGCGGGCCGGCCTAATCTCCTCCTTTGACAGATGAAGAAACTGAGGCCCAGGAAGGTTAGGTGGGGCGCTCCATGGGGAGGGCTCGGGGCCCCGCCGGCAGCTGTCCTCCGCGGCTGCTGGCGCGTCCCTGTGGGGCTCCTGGAGCCGGGCCCTGCCTTATCGCTCGCCGCTCCGTGCCAAGGGCCTCCGCACGGGTCCAGGCGGGTCCTGTGCCAGGGGGAGCCCGGGCACCGCGGGCAGGAGCGCCCGGCGGCGGCCAGCTTTCCCCCCACCCCGCAAACGCCTCTGCTTCGCCCTGCAGGTGCGGAGGACTCTGCGGATTATCAGAACTCGGCGTCCATCGAGCAGTGGAGGCAGTCCGTCAAGGTGGCAAGTACGTGCCCCGCCCGGCGATGGGGCTGCCGCGAGCCGCGCCTGCGCTCTCGGCTCCCCTCAGCCCCGCCCCGCCTCGGGCTGCGCTTCAGCCGAGCCCTTAATGCGGATTGGCCGAGACCGGAAGAGGCTAATGGGGGGGCGGCGGCGGTCTGCGAGGGGAGAGCCCAGCAGCACCCATGGGTGAACCCCCTCGTGGGCGCCGGGCCCCGGGGATGCAGACATCCATCCCCCAGGCCCTGCCCTGCAGGAGCCTTCAGCCTAGGGAGAGACAACAGGTCGGCACTGAGGGATGGAGAACGTGAATCTGGGGGAGGAGGGCAGCAGGAAGGCCTCCTGTAGGAGGTGGCCCCTAAGCTGACCTGGAGAAGAAGAGCCAGAGGTCAGGGTGCCCCTGCCCGCTGCCTCCTCTCCTTCCATCTTAGGATCAATGCTGGGCCCTGCTTCCAGGGCAGAAGAGCAATGAGGGCTAGGCAATGGGGGTCAAGGGACTTGCTCAGGGTCACCCAGTGAGAAGCGTCTGAGGTCAGATCTGAACTCAAGACCTCCCCTCTCTGGGCCTGGCTCTTTAGCCACTGAGCTGCCTAGCGTGCCCACCTCTCCTCCTCCTCATCTCCCACCCATGCCATTCGCCTTAACTCCACTGCATTTATTAGATGCCTACTCTGTGCCCGGCTCCTCTGGGATCCACTGGGGCACACGGAGCCCTGTGCCCAGGGGAGATGGCATCTGATTTAGGGAGAGAGGGAGGGACCTGTCCCCGGTGGTAGTGCCCACTGGGGAGGAAGGGCACCCTCCGGGAATGCGGCGGGCATCCTGTCTATGAGGCGCCTATGAGGCTGGCGACCGGGATGCTCTCAGGCCAGGGAGACTCCCCTTCTCTTGGGTACCGAGCCTCCAGCCCTCTCATCACCAGGCCACTCTGGGCTTTCAGGTGCCAAGGAAGGAGCAGAGCCTGGGAGCTGTCCCACCGGGACCTGTAGTCCTGCAGGAAGCCTGGAGGAAGACTCCAGCGAGCCGGATTATGTGAATGGAGATGTAGCTGTCCTGTAGGAAGAAGGTAAAGGAATAATCTGGGGCTCGTGTTCCCCTGGATGTGGACAGTCTGGTCCAGTCCAGTCCAGTCCAGTCAGATCTGGTCAGGTCAGGTCTGGTCTTTTCTCTTCCCTCCCCTCTCCTCTCTTCCCTCCTCCGAGGTCACACTTGAACCCAGGACCTCTCGTCCCTGGGCCTCTCCCATCCCCCTTGTGAGTCAGCTAGAGAGGGGAGGGAGGCACCCTTGTGGCGCCGTGGGGCGGAAGCCCCTCTGCCCAGCAGTGTGTAAAAGGTGTCACAAACAGAAGCCCCGGGCTCCGTCTGCCTCGGGGGCTGTATAAATGCTGGACACCATGATTATTAGATTCTCCTCCTGTATTTCTTGGTTTTCTTCCCGTCTGCCACTTCTTAGTCGAAGGAAGGCAGTCTAGAAGGGTGGAGAAAAGCCGGCCTTGGCGTCAGGCCTTGGGTTCCAGTCTGACTTCTGACCCAGACTGGCTGTGTGAGGGTGGTCTTGGGCCTTGGGCGATGCCCTAAGACCGTGGGCAGAGGGCAGGGCCTGCACGGGCGGCCGGGAGCTCCCCACGGCCGTGGCATCACACGGTCAGGCCTCCATCGAGGTCACGGGAGGCTCTTCAATAGTGGAAGATCTTTAGAGTGACTTCTTCCTGGCGGGCCTTCCAGGGCTGCCAGGCACTTCCCGGGGGGGCTCCTTGACCAGCTTGTCTTTTCCTCTCGAAGGTGCCGGGATGTGCAGCACAAGGACGCCACCCTCTGCCCGACCCACTCATGGAAGCCCCGACCCGTCCCATCCACGGGCCTCCCACAGGAGGGACTTTCCTCAAAATCTCACCCACAGGCTGCCACTGGCCTCTCCTTCCTTCTTTCTGGAGCTGCTCCAGAGGGTCCAAAGGGAAGCCCAGCACTTGGCCTGACACAGGCCAATGGTGGCACTGAGACTTTTGGGGGTCTGACCTCCGCAGGTGGGGTGCAGGAAGGCCCATGGGGGGGATCTCTCCAACCACATGGCATGGGGTCCTGCCAGGCACCCCCAGGCATAGGGCCTGGGCTCTGGCCACCTCCATTCCTTACCAGGGGGCTTTGGGGCGGGTTTCCTAACGTCAGCAGGCCTGTTTTCTCATCTGTAAATGGGGAGGTTGACCTGGCTGGCCTCTCGGGTCCTTTCTGGCCTGACCTCGATGGAGGTGGCACATCCCCACCCAACAGGGCCGAAGGCAGGCCCTTGGGCTGTGGGTCTGGAGGGCGAAGCTGCTTCTTGGTCTGTAGTTCATGGTAACGGCAGGTTTACTCTTAAAAGCATTATGGTGTTCCTCTGGTGAGCCCCGTCTGGCCCCAAAGCTAATAAAAGTGGTGCTGAAGGCCAGTCCGGTGCCCTCTGCCATTCCACACTCGACACCCTGCCTGAAATACGAGGAGGCCCGGCCGGGCAGGAGGCCAAACCCCAGGCTCTCTCGTTCTCAGCTCTGGGATCCTGTCTTGCAGGCCCAACGCTTTGAGGAGAGGCCGGGTGACCTGTCATGGGGGGCCCAGTTAGGCTCCTTTGGGCTCTGACCTCCTGCCACTGAGGAGCCAGGGAGAGGCCCTGCTCTCTGGCCTAGCTGACCACCGGCTGTTGCAGCCTTGACCCCCAGGCCAGGAGGGCCACCCCGGTGCATACAGTGTGAAACAGCCACATGTGCTGATGAGGGACACAGGAGAGCTCCCCCTGCCCCCCAGTTCTCAGTCATGCTCGTGGCCTGGGCACATGTGTGTAGATGTACCTCTGACCCCCTCCTCTGCTGCAGGACCCAGCAGGGGTCCCCAGGAGGATCCCCTGGGCACAGGCAGACCCCGCAGGTCACTGGCGCTGGCAGCTACCTGACCTCCCTTCACACTCAGCAAGGCCAACCCTAGAGAGTTTCTGCCCCACCATGATGGCCTCGAGGCTACCAAAACCTCACAAAACATCAGCAATGGAGGGGCCCTCTGGGAGTGTTGGGGATTGAGCTGGGGTCCCGCGGTGGGGTGGGGAGGCCTGGACCCTCGGGAGATCAGCTCTACCCCACCCCACCCCAATCAGGTCCTGCTCCCAAATTCAGCTTTTTAAGAAAAATCCTCCCTTTCCACCCCAGAATCAATAGTGTGTAGGAGCTCCAAGGCAGAGGAGTCAAGCAGTGACTGGACCAGGGTCACCCCAATGGGACATGTCCGAGACCAGATTTGAACCCAGACCCCCGTCTCCAGGCCTGGCTGCCCTACAAGGAAGCACTGACAGAACGCTCCAAATTCTCACATTTTATTGTCACATTCGGCATAAGCAGGCAGGAGGCTGGGGGAGGCTCCTTCCACCCCAGGGTCAGTCTAAGGCCACCCTCAGGAAGAAGGTCCAGCCTGTCCTGACCAATGGGAGGCAGGCAGTGCATGGCTCTGGCCCCGGGGACAACCACTCTCTAGCTAGCAGCAGGCGCCAGAGTCTTGTGGCAGAGCCTGGCGAGGAGGCCGGCCATCTGCAGCAGGGAGTTCACGCCGTCGGCAATCTTCATGTGCGTGTAGCCAATCTCCTGAAAGCCCAAAACAAGTGGTCAGCAGCCAGCCGGGCCACCGGGCAGCGCAGCTCTGTCTCCTGGCGCGCCGGCCTTGGGCATGGCAGGCTATGCCGAGCAGGGCCCAGGCCGGGGCCTAGAAGGGCCTGCGAGAGGGAGGAGCCCGCCGAGTGCAGAGCCACAACCTGGGCCTGGCCTCCCACGGAGTCTGGGGAAAAGGCCTGAGACGGAGGGCTGCAGGGGAGACCCACAGATCCCCGAGTCACGATGACTAAAGGCCTGAAAATCAGTAAAATCACACGCGATCTGCGCGGCCTCTCCTCGGCCCCAAGAACCGTCTCTTACCCTGAGAGGGACGACGTGCAGAGACAGGCCCGACACGTCCCCCTCCCTGCCTTGGGCCACCTTGGCAGTGCCCGGCCAGGCCCCTTAACGGGTCGCCCCACAAGGGCCCACTGACCTTGATAAACTCCAGCTTCAGGTACTCGGGCATCTGGAAGGTTTTACACACCCGGAAAATGTTGCCAATGACGTCTTCTGGGGAGTAGCCGAGGCGCCAGAGGTGGGCAAGGATCTGGGCAGAGAAGGCAGTGCTGAGGGAGGTGCCCAGGCAGGCCCAGTGACCCACGCTCATGGCCGCCACCCCCCCTGCACCCCCAGGCGGGCCCTCACCATCCCCGGCCCCAGCGGCCTCGGCCTGGTGCTTGGACGCCCCTGGGAGGGCAGCTGGGAAAGGGCCGAACCTTGTAGGCCTCGTCGATGTTGGCGCTCACGCAGTGCTGGAGCATCTCCTTCACCAGCAGGGGGTGCGGCTCGTCACAGACCTGGCCAAGAGAAGCCGAGAGAAGCCGGGTAATCACAGGCTTCACATCCATGGGGGGGAGGGACGGGGTATCGGAGGGGCCCGGCCCAGCGATCTGTGGGCGCCTGGGCCAACCTGGCCTCCCCTGAGGAAACCGAGGCCCAAATGGCCTAAGCACCCGCCCAAGGGCTGAAGTGAGGAGCCTCATGACAACAGGCAGCCCTGACAAAGGGCTTACGGCTGGCAAAGGCTCTACCCGCCGGCCTGTCTGGTCCTCACAAGGTGGGGCAGGCCCCATTTCAGAGACGAGGAAACTGAGGCTCAAGAGAAGTTATGAGAGGTGTCTGACATCACACAAGGGCTAAGAATAATTCAAACCACAGCAATGGCCTCAGCCGGCCTTTATGTAGCCTCATAATGTCTGTCTGTGTGGTTTGGTGCTCACAACCCTGTGATGGAGGAGCTGGTTATCCCCATTTTAGGTGCCCGGGGCCCCACTGTTAGCATTGAGCCCAGGCCTCTGTCTCCAGAGGAAGGGGCCAGCTTCCCACCGGGCCCCCTGCTGCCCCCAACCTCCCAGGCAGTGCCAATGCAGAAACCTGGGCACGGGACCCCCAGGGTTAAAATGAGACACGTCAAGGGAGATGCCGAGAGGCCATGGGCCCCGCGATGCCAACAAGACGGGCACCTGTCCTGGCTCAGGAAAAAGAGGCCAAGAACTTGAAGGAGGAAAAGCCGGGTGGTTTGGTGGATGGAGAGCCTGGTCTAGAGACAGGAGGTTCTGGGTTCAAACCTGGCCTCAGACACTTCCCAGCTGGGTGACCCTGGGCAAGTCACTTCATCCCTACTGCCTGGCCCTTACCTCTCTTCTGCCTTGGAGCCAGAATCCATTCCAAGATAGAAGATCCCAGAAAGGAGATAATAAAACTCAAAGGCTCCGTGCCAGGCTGGAGGTCACTCCCCGACATGGAGGGGCAGAACGGGAGCTGGGCTGGGGAAGGACTAGGGCCAGGGGGCAGAGCTGGCCTCTGGGGAGCCCCCGGACCCAGGCCGGCCGCCCTGCAGAACCCAGGTGTCTGCTGCAGACACTGGCCAGCCCCCTCCAAGCTGCCAAGAAGGAGAGCAGGCCCCCAGCAAACCTCTCCGGAACCCCTCACACCTTCCAGGCATTCCATCCCACCCTCTCTGGGAAGACCCAGGATGGAGCCTCCCCCCTCCCTGGGCCTCAGTTTCCTCATCTGTCAAATGACGGGGATGGACTGGAGGGCGCCCCTCCGGCTCTCCTCACTCCCGAAGGGCACCCCCAGGCCGGAAGCTCCCGCCCTCGGGCACCCCGTCGGGCTCTTACCTTGAACACGTTCTCACTGTTGATGAAGCCAAAGCCGGAATAGGTGGACTGTAGGTTGTTCAGCGCCTGCGGGAGGCTCTCGTGAGATCCGGGGCTCCTGGAGGCCCCGCCCCCTCCCTCCCCCATCTGGCCGGGCGCGGGCTCGCCCTCGGACCTGCCGCATGTCCCCCTGCGCGGTGAACACGATGGCCTCCAGCCCGTCGTCCGTGTACTCCACCTTCTCCTTCTCGATGACGGTCATGAGTCTGGCCAGCACCTGGGCGTCTGTCAGCTTGGTGTAGCGCAGGACGGCGCAGCGGGACTGGATGGGCTCTGAGGGCAGAGGGAGGGGCCGGCATCAGCGAGGGGGGCGGGGGCGGCCCTCGGGGAGCCCCTCCCGGCCCTGGCCTTTAAGGCCTCCTAAGGAGGGGAAAATCATCGGAAGAGACGGAATATCTCCCAGGGGCGCCCCCTGGGGGATGGGGGGGGGGTTAAACAGGCCGTGACTCAGAGCACATCCAGGATACAGAGGCCAGGAAAGCTCCTCCCCTGAACCCCGCCTCTGCTAACCCTGAGCCTGACCCGGCCTGGGGGACCTCCACCTCCCAGGGCAGCCCCGGCTCACACACGGAGGGGGGGGGGGGAAATCCCCTCTCAGAAAGCCCGCAGGGCAATAAGGCTTTGGCCAGGGGCACTTAATGGGTGAAGCTGACCAGATTTGAACTGGCCTTCCTGACTCCAGGCGCAAAGGCTCCATCCACTGCACCACCCAGCAGAGCCCATCACTTCTGCCAAGGGGTCGATCAGGAGCGGCACAAAGGCGTATTTCCGGTGTCCTCCTGACGCTCTCAACGACCCCTTTGTGGCCCTTGGTGGTCTTCTCAGCTTTTTCCATATTCCTCCTGCTCAGGGCCTTTCTCTGGGCTCAGCATATCCCTTACAGTCTCGACCACAACCGTGCAGGCACCCCCAAGTGGACATCCGGTAACAGCCACTTGTCCACCACCCCAGAGTTGCCCTCTGCAGGCCCTTCTCTCTCTCTGATCATCTCCCTGGGACACAGGCCTCGGGGCCTCTGTGGACCCAGCATCAACGCCCTGCTTTCCCCTTCGCTAGGAGTCTGTCCTCTTCCTTCTGTCCTGTTAGCCAATCTGCCAGGCACGTCCCAGTGTACATGATTTTTCCTATGGCCACCAAGAGCTGGATTTCTTCCTCCAGAAATGCCGGTTTTTATCTTCTCACCCTTTATGGGCTGCAGAATGGCATCGTTCTTCTAAATCTGAACGCATTTTCTAGATTTTGCAGCCACGAGACCTTATCAGAGAAACTTTCTGCAAAAATGTATTCCCTGCATTGCTTCCTCTTCTCACTTTAGCCAAACTGGTTTGGTGTGTACAAAACCCTTTTCACTTTCTGTCAGAAACTGTTCATTTGGCCTGCTGTGAAACTCTATCCTCCCCAGCCCTGGCGGACAGGCCCTTTCTTCCCCGCTGCTCTAACTTGTTTATAATGTCCCTAAAGTCCAAACCCAGCTCCGTTCAGAGCTTATCTCGGTGTATGGTGTGCGCTGTCGGCCTCGTTTCCGTCACACTGATGCTTTCCAGTTTTCCCAACGGTTTCAGTGACTGCCAAGCTCCCAACAGATGGGATCTTTGCTTTATCAGACACTGGGCTACTGTGTGTCCGGTTTCGCTTTTGTATGTTGTGGACCTGCTCTGTTTCCTCATCCTCCTCTCCAGGTCTTTGAGGATTCCCATTTTGCAGGACAGTTGGAGATCTGATATTGCTAGATCTCTTCCTCCCTCTCCACTGTTGCCTTTGAGGTTCTCAGCCTTTTCTGCCTCCATATACATCTCTTTTTTCTAGCTCTTCAAAGTAATCCTTTGGTCATTTAATTGGCACGGCACTGAATGCATCGATTCATTTGAGGAGCTGTCGTTTTTGTTACTCAACTTGGCCTATGCACAAGCGATTAACATTTCTCTATTTCTCAAAACTGACTTGGGTAAAGGGAGTTTTATAGTTGTAGCCAGAGTTCCTATGTGTATCTCAGCAGTATTTTAGACATTCTATAGTTATTCTATTTTCTATTCTGCAACTTTGGTGAGGTCGTTCCTTATTTCACTTATGTTTTTAGTTGCCTTTCTAGGGCTCTCTGAGTAAACCATCCCACCAGCTGCAAAAAGGAGTCATCTTGGTTCTTCCTTGTCTATGCTTATTTGCTTAATTTCTTTTTTGTCTGATCATTATGAATAGTATTTCTAGCGCTAATATTTTATTATTCTATTTTATTCTTTTAAGGCAGATGGGTAGAGGGCCAGGACTGAAGTTAGGGAAGCCCCAACTTTCTGAGTTCAAATCTAGTCTCAAATACATACTAGCTGTGTGATCCTGGACAAGTCACTTAACCATTTTTGCCTCAGTTTCCTCATCTATAAAAAGAGCTGGAGAAGGGGCAGCTATGGGGCACAGCAGATAGGACAACAGACCTGGAATTGGGAGAACCCGAGTTCAATCTGGCCTCAGACACTTCCTAGCTAGGTGAACCTGGACAAGACACACTTAACCATGTTTGCTGGCCTTTGTCCTTCTGTCTTAAGAGTTGTTACTAAGACAGAAATAAAGGTTTAGAAAAAAAATGGGCTGGAGAAGGAAAAGGCAAACGATCCCAGTTATCTCTTCCAAGAAAACCCTGAATGGGGTCCCAGAGCGTCAGGCGCAACTAAAATGTCTGAACAACATTGTAATTTTATCTATAATTATTAATAGAATAATAACAGAAAGTGATAATAGGCTGCCTTATTTTATACCTGATCTCACTGGGAAGACCTTTAGTTTAACCGCATTACAGACCATGCCGGTTCTTATTTTAGATAGGTTAGACTTGCGTGGAGGAAGGACTCATTTCTTCTTATGCTTCCTAGTGTTTTTAACTTTCTAGTAAAACAGGATCAGCAATATACCACATCAGTACAGTCATGGGGTTCTGGTTACTAATATTTTTTGTCGCTCATGCTTATGGCTTTCCTATTAATGAGCCTCCCCTGCATTCCTGGTATAAATCCAAATCCAGTCTGGTCACAGAGTATAATCTTGTGATATTTGCTCCTATAGTTTTCTTGCCAATATTTTATTAAGAATGTTTGCATTGGTATTCATTAGGGAAACTGGCCAAGAGCTTTCTTTTTCTCTTTTGAACATCCCCAGTTTGGCTATCATATTCATACCACAGAAAAAACTTGATAGGAGGCCTTCTTTTCCCATTTTCCCAAACGGCTTTTGTAATTTTAGAATTAATTATGCCTTAAATGTGTCATAGAATTTGACTGTAAATCCACCTGGTCTTGGACTTCTTTCTTGGGGGGGTCCATGTACAAGCACTTCTGAAAATGAGTTATTTAAGCTCTCTATTCTCATTCTCTTGGTACAGACATGATGGTCTCTGAGGGAGACGGGCAGGAGGCAGGGGGCACGGAGGGGGGACAAAGGTCCAAAGGCACAAACAGGCCAGGATAGATGAAGTGACACGAAGCGACCAGCCTCCAGGAGGTCAGAGAAGACCCAGCGGGTGGCAGGACAGGAACCAGGAAGGCCTGGGTTCAAATCCACCTCCGGGCTCACCAGTGACCACGGACACAGCCTCAGGACCCCTCTGTAAATGGGGGAGGGGACTCAAGACCAGCCGGTCCCTCCCAGCAATCTTATCAGCTCTTACCTATGATTTTGTCCGAGGCGTTACAGGCCAGGGCAAAGCGCGTCGTCTTGGAGTAGATCTCCATCGTCCGCCGCAAGGCCTGCTGGGCTCCATCTGTCATGCTGGGTGGGGGAAAGAACACGCGGGGTCACATCACCAAGCCTTCTTCCACAGGATGGCCAGCTGTCTACACTGACATCCAGGGACACGACCTGCCCTACCAGCCACACTGACATCCACAGAGATGCAGACTGCTGTCTACACCATAATCAGCAGAAGCACCACCTGCCCTGCCATCTACACCATAATCCACAGAAACAGGCCTGTCATCTACACCGACATCCACAGAAATGCGGGCTGCTGTCTACACTGTAATCTAGAGTGAATGAGAACAGCCCGTTTCTTCCCTGTCCGGCTCAAGGACCCCGTGGCCAGCCTCAGGGCAGCCCTGGCCTAGTGTCCACACTGTCCCCCAAAGGTCACTGGACTCAAGCCACGCCTGCTCACACCCGTTCCCAGCCCTCCCTTCTGCTCCTCCCCAAGGGGATGGCCACCAGAGGCCCGGCAGTGGGGGTGCTGCCAGCTGTGCCCGGCCCCTCAGGGCCTGTCTAGCGTGGGGCCCATCACACTGGCCCAGGGGCCCGCATGTCCCACCTAAAGGTCTCACCTTGATTTCTTCAGGCCGAAGCAGCTGGCATGAAGCCACTAAAGAATTCCTGAGTCACCTGACGAGGGGTCACTTCATCCCTCGGGCAAAAAGAAAGGCTCAGGTGGCCAGGTGGCTCAGTGGGCAAAGCCGGGCCTCAAGACAAGAGGTCCTGGGTTCACATCTGGCCTCAGACACTTCCTAGCCGTGTGACCCTGGATGAGTCACTTAACCCCCATGGCCTTGCCCTCACCCCTCTTCTGCCTTGGCACCTTGGGCACAGAATTAATTTCAGAAGGAGGATCAGGTTTAAAGATTAAATAAAGGTAAAGGCCTGACCTCCGGCTGAAGAGATCCCAAAGATGCAGGATGCAAACTCGCCCAGGACGACAAAGGCTGGCTTCGCCACCCTCGCAGTGCCCACCTGTCCGCCTCATCCAGGATGATGATCTTGTGCCGGCCCCGGGGGAGGGTGACCTTCTGCTGCGCAAACATCTTGATTTTGTTCCTCACCACATCGATGCCCCTGAGGTGAGAGACAGGATCAGGGAGCCCCGACTCCAGGAGAGCCCTTGGAGGCCAGGCAGGATGAGGGAGTGCTGGGCCCCGGAAGAGGAGGATTTGGTGCCGGTATTTTCTTCAAAGTGGGGAGCACTTGCCCGCCTCAAAGCCCACTCTTCACTTTCTGGGCCTCAGTTCCCTCATCAGTAAAATGGGGGGGCAGTAATTAGGGGTTTTTAATGCAGGGCTTGGGAGCCTGGTTTTGTTTTAACCCCCTTCCTTTCTGTCTTAGTCAAATAAAACTCTAAGACAGAAGGGAAAGGTCTGAGCAATGGATGTTAAGTGACTTAACCAGGGTCACATAGCTAGAAAGGCTCCAAGACTAAATTTGAACCCAGGATCTCCTGTCTCTAGGCCTGATGTTCTGTCCACTGAGCCACCCAGCTGCCCCCAGCCATTCAATTTGGATATCACTGGTTTCTTTCTCACGATCCTTTGGGCCTGATGCATTTAAAAACACATGTTAGAAGGGGCTTCCAGGGTCTAAGAGAGCCTGGGAGAAAGCAAGGGAGCTCTGCCGAGAGCCAGTCTCAGAGACGAGAGGTCCTGGGTTCAAATGTGGCCTCAGACACTTCCCAGCTATGTGATCTTGGGCAAGTCATTCAGCCCCACTGCCTGGCCCTTAAGGCTCTTCTGGCTTAAGAGATGATCTCCAGGGCTGATCCTAAGACAGAAGGTGAGGGGTCAGAAAATGTAACTGGAACATAGTGAACAAAATAAAGAAAGACATAAAGAATCTAGATCATGTGAATGTGAGAACTTCTCAGGCAGTATCTGGCCTCAGACATGTGCTGGCTGTGTGACCCTGGCCAAGTCACCTAACCCCCTGGTCTGGTCCTTCCCACTCCTCCTCATTGATTCCAAAGGAGAAGGAAAGGGATGAAGTCCAGTTCATAGGCTCCTCAGGGCTCCTACCTGTCGTTGGAGGCGTTCAGCTCCAGGACAGCGTCTCTCAGGGACGGACCCAGGAGGGCCCGCGCCAAGCACAGGATGCTGGTGGTTTTGCCGGTTCCAGGGGGACCCTAGAAACAGATTTCCCTATGAGTGTGTGGGGTGTCAGAAGTGGCTCAACTCCTCTCCCCTTCCCTCCAGAATCACCCCGAAGGTCGCTGGGGTCCCGTGGATGTTACAGACCACATCCCGGAGGGGGCAGGTCTGGGATCTCTCCGGAGGTCCCCACCTCCCCCACTTTCCAGATGAGGAAACTGAGGCCGGACACCCAAGCCCCTGAAGGCGGCCCCCAGGTGGTCAGGCTCTGTAGCCCTGAAGTTTGGCTAGGAAATAGCAGGCGCTTCAGGGACCCCATCAGGCTTCCATCACTACCAGGCAAGACTCACAGAAATGATGATGTTGGGCACGTTCCCTTCTCTTGCAAAGACCTGGGGGGAAGAGAACAAGCCTGGTTAGGGGGCTGAGCCCCTCCCTCCAACCCCAGGCCAGCCTCCCCGAGGGGAGGGGCTCCCAAAAAACAGGGGGATGGGCGGGTCGTCTGCGCAGAGACTCATCTGCACAGACAACATGGAAATGCCCAAGATGGAGGCAGAGAAATGGGGGAAATCCTCCACGATGTAATCGATTCTGTACATCTAATTCTCAGACGAGTCAATCAACAAGGACAGACGTGTCAAATACAAATGACACGTATGTCCACTCTGCCGGTCTGGGGACGTCTGAGGTGAATGCATGAACAATTACAGACGTGCATCAATTATATATAAAGATCCATTATGGACGTGGAGAGGAATCCCAAGAGCTAATCGATTAGAAATAAAGATCAATTCTACAGAAATCTCCCACGATTCCAACAATTAGACGTTTCTATAGATCATCCGTGCGCCCCTAAACGTCACCTAGTGGAACCAATCGTGATAAACGCATCCATGCCATTCTAGATGCCATTCTAGACGCCATCATAGACGCCATCATAGATGCCATTCTAGACACCATTCTAGATGCCATTCTAGACGCTGTCATAGATGCCAACTATAGACGCCACTATAGATGCCATTCTAGACGCTGTCATAGATGCCAACTATAGATGCCATTCTAGACACCATTCTAGACGCCATTCTAGACGCCACTATAGATGCCAGTGATCCACACACAGAGCAAGCAGCTGGGACTCCTCAACAGCTGCCCATTTGGTCTGTGTGACTGTCAGTTCCAGGCGAGTGGAGCTCACATGACTTCATCAGCAGTCTGAGGTCTCTCTGGAGAACTTGTACATTACATTTGTGCAGGTAAATCTCATTGGATGGAATCGGCAGTGACGTCATTCCCAAATATATTGTCAATAACAATGAAGGGAGCCCCCCAGGCTCCTTTGTGAGATGAGGATTGGCTGATGATGACGTCATCACGGACATCTTTCTATTTTTAGCCCTTCCCTTGGGTCCTAGTCCATGCTGGGGGGAGGGGGACCCAGAAGAGCACTAAGGGCCGGGCAGTGACTGGTCCAAGGTCACCCGGCTGGGCAGTGGCCATAAGAGAACCTGGGGATTCTCTTGTCCCATCCCCAGGAGCCGGGTGGATCTGGACCCCAAAGGGAGGCCCCCCTTCCCCAGCCCGTGCCTCACCTCCAGGCGGCTCACGGTGTCTTCGTTCCCCACGATCTCATTCAGTTTCATCGGTCTGTACTTTTCAACCCTGTCCAGTAATTACAATAATCATTACAAATGCCAAGGAAGCCATCTCTGAGGGCGTTTGTCCAACTCTCCCATTTTACAGATGAGAAAACTGAGGCCCTGAAGGGTCAATGACCTAGCCACAAGAGCCAGGCCTGGGGAATTGAGACAGCGATGAGATAAGTTCTGCTCCGGGCCGGTGATGGGGGCAGCATCTTTCCAAACCCAAAATGAGTTTGTTGGAGCAGGAACTGCTGTTTGGGAGGTACAACAAAGGCCATGCTCTGGACTCATTCTTATCTGTAAAATGGGGACAATGACAGCCCCTCAGACATTTACTGGCTGGGTGACCTTGGGCAAGTCACTCAACTCATTTGTCTCAGTTTCCTCATCTGTCAAATGGGGACAATGCACATACCCACCTCCCTACATATGCTGGAGGAGCAAATGAGATGGTAATTATAAAGCTCAGAGCGAGCACCTGGCACATAGTAGGCACCGTGTAAATGTTAACTGGTAATAAACATTTATCAAGCACTTACTGGGTGCCCAGCACTGCGCTATGCCCCGATACGCCTGGAACTATGGGCAGAATAAGCAGGAAATGAAGTCTCAGCAGGGAGACTACTATCCAAAAACGCCCTCACTGACTGGGGAACCTCAGGCAAGTCCTCTTTTCTCTGGGCCTCAGTTTCTCCACCTGTAAAATGGGATCCATGGCTTCTGAGTCCCCTACAGCTCTAAGGCTGGGCCTTTCTGGCCTCCCCTTGGCTCTAGGAGTGGTCCCTTCCCCCTGCTGCCCCACTGCCTGTCTCTGGGCTGGGCAGCTGCATCCAGGGCCCTTCACTTCCCATCTCCAAGCCTTTGCACAAGGCGCTTCTCCAGACCCCCGCCATTTTTCTTGTATTTGTCACCATGGTTGGAGGGAGCCCCCTACGGGCAGGGCTGCTGCTCCTGCATCCCGGATCCCAGGCTGTGCAGACAGCAGGCGCTACATCAACACGAGTTTGTTGATTGACTGAAGGCCGCTCACCCGCTCGCCCCCTCCTCAGGCCCCGGCCCTCACTCACCAAGGCAGCTCGTAGTGAGTCCCGGGGGCCTTGCCAGGAGCAGAGCCCGGAGCCGGGGCCGGGGCCGAAGCTGAGGCCGAGGCTGAGGCAGGGGCAGGATCCGGGGCTGCGTTTTCTTCCACCTCCATATTCACCAAGTCCCCTTCCCGCCACCAGCCGTGTAGGCGTGATGACGTCACCAACTACGTTCCGCCCCCGACGCAGGAGCGTGTCCCGAGGCGGAGGCTCCGACCTTGGTGCGCCTGCGCACTGGAGAACAGGGGAGAGAGGCGGTAAAGGGGCGGGGAAAGAGGGCGGAGAGAGCAATAGAGAGGAGGGAGCAATAGACCAGGATGCCTCTAGGGGAGATTAAGGCAGACCGCTCCGGGAAGAACCACGTTGCTCCTTCTCTTTTTTGCGGGGTTGTGGGGCTAAAGGCATGGATCGCTGCATCCCGTCGTGAGTTCAGTTCGTTAAACTGCTTTTTAATCTCTTTTTCAAAAATTCTTTGTTCCAAGGGATGGGCACAACTACAGAAAAATTAAAATATAAGACTTTTTTAAATTAAATCTTTTTTTTTAACCTTTACTTTATGTCTTAGAATCAGTACTGTGCATTGGTTCCAAGGCAGCAAAGCGGTAAGGGCTAAGCCATGAAAGTTAAGTGACTTGCCCAGGGTCACACAGCTAGGAAGTGTCTGAGATCCCATCTAAACCCAGAACAACTCTTTCCCATCTTTTCAGAGGTGGGGGGGGTGGGGGGGGAATGGTGAACTATGGGTATGAATCACTGCTTCATTCAGTTTGCTAAACTGCTCCTTAATCTCTTTTTAAATCATTCTTTATTACAAAAGATGATTGTCTGGAGGTGCAGATAGAGAAAAACTAAGACGATAGGGGATAGGGACGTTTTGGAAAAATGGAAGCTTTTGAAAAAAAATTCTTGTTTCTGTTTATTTTTAGATACACCCACACACATACACACACATGCACAGCATTAAAAAGAGCCTACCAGCAGCCTGTCTGTGTCTTTTAGTCTTTCAGCCTTTCTTGTCTGCTTTTCTGTCAGCCCAGCTTCTTTTCTGCCTGTTTGCTGCCTTTCTGTCTGTCAGTCAAGCATTTCTTTGATGCTTAGTCCTTGCCTGGTACTGTGCTAAGTGCTGGGGATTCAAGGAGGTTAAAAACAAACATGATAATCCCTGCTCTCAAGTAGGTCGCAGTCTAAGTCAAGTCATATAGCAATTACAGGCACTGAAGTTCTTTGAATAGTCTCAAAAATGGGCCAATATGGCCCCAGATGAATGAAAGCATCAGTTGGAAGAAATCATTTACTCCAACCTACTCACTTTACAGGTGAGGGAACTAAGCTCCAGGGAAAGGAGTCGACCATCATAAAGTCACCAGGTCATACCAGTTACAGCTGTCAAAGTCAAGATTCAAACCTGGGACCTTTGAATCCAGTTAGACAAAGCACAAGAAACAGTGAAATCCTGAGCTTTTTAGCCTGACTTAATCCTCTGGGTTATGTTATATTCATAATCTGGGAAATAATGGATGCCAACTTGAATGACAGAGAAGGCAGTTGGAAGACACGGAATGTTCCCGGGGCTGTGAGCCAGGGGCAAATGTTGGTTGGCCCCATGGTATAAATACTCCTGACAGCCACATTGAGGGGGTCTTTCTGGGCTCTGGAGGTCTCTGGACAGGAGTCTCTGGACTGGGAAATCTCTGAGTGGGTAGTGAAAGGTGGTAGGGAGGTCTATGAAGAAGAGGGTAGGAATAACTTTGAAGCTATTTCCTAAAAGACTGTGAGAGCTAGTGCATCACCAAACACTGGTAGTGAGAAAGCTGAGAGAATAAGATCACCAACACAGCTGCATCAATAGCATTCCCTGTTCTCTGGCTTGGCTGTGGCCAGGCTGGACCAGAGGTAGTGGGGAGAGTAAATCTCCAGCTTCCACCTGATTAATAGCCTCCAGTCCTGATTGTCAACTAGTTATAGATAACAGATTGATAGGGTCACCAATCCCCAATCCTTGTTTAACAAGTACCTTCCTGAGTGGTCTTTATATCACGACCATAGGGGAGGGAGTCAATGCAGTCAGATACCAAACGTAATCCAAGGCAAATCAAGAGCCCTATATTAATCTATCCAACCCCAGGTTGGACCTGGAAAGGTTATCCATCTATCTAACCTCTGGAGGGTCCTCCCTGGGCAACTGTTAGAGAGAAGGGGAAAATTATAACAACTGTCAAGGGTGATCAGAGTTGGTGTTCCTCCATCATCTGTAGCTGAGAATACAGATAGATACATTCACATCATTGTACATCTATATCTCCTTAGGACCTCTTTTTGTTTATAACAGTTATTACAAATTAGTTGTCAGATTCAGAGTTTTCTATCTCCAGAGGCTTCTCAAGTGTGCTTAGAAATATTCTTTCAGTGTTCCTCACATGTACCACCACCTACAGGAAACCTTACCTGATTCCTCCAGTTGTTGGGACACTTTCTCTTCTCAGATATCTTATATTTACTTATTGAGAGGGAATGTGGCATAGTGGATACAGTGCTGGACCAGGAGTTAGAAAGACTCATGCTCATATCCCATATCCCACAGTTTGATGACTTTATGACAACTGGCAAGTCATAGAATTTCTCAGAATTCAGGCATTTCCTGAATCCATCCATTCATTCATTTATTCAACTGGTCCCGTTTCTTCCTCCCTTGTGCTACTATTGATTCATTGCCAGATAAGTTGTAGAATATAAATATTCTTCCTCAGCTCTGAGATTCTGAGATGTATCAAAGGACCTATCATTTTCTCTTCTATCTAAGCTCCAAGCCCCCCAGCTAGAGAAAGAATTCTGGCAAAAAACATTTGTGTTAGATTTCTCTCTCTCTCTCTCTCTCTCTCTCTCTCTCTCTCTCTCTCTCTCTCTCTCTCTTTTCTTCTCTTCTCTTCCTCTCTCTCTTCTCTTCTCTCTCTCTCT
>NC_058133.1:500512851-500546944 GCF_016433145.1 Gracilinanus agilis | reverse complement strand
TCTCTTTCTCTCTCTTCTCTTCCTCCCTCTCTCTTCTCTCCCTCCTTCCCCCTCCCTCTCTCTCTTTCTCTCTCTTCTCTTCCTCCCTCTCTCTTCTCTCCCTCCTTCCCTCTCCCTCTCTCTTTTTCTCTTACCTCCCACCCCCCAATTGCTTCTTCCCTATCACATTCATAATAAGTGAACCCAGACTAGCAAAAGTTTATGGTGAATATTTATAAAGATAAAATTTTGTGTTATGGGGAAAAGGTTTTGTTCTAGAAGAAACACATCCAAATTTGTAGCAGAGTCTTGCCTCAAGAATGGGAGACTCAGAGGGGCAGCTGGGTGGCTCAGTGGATTGAGAGCCAGGCCTAGAGGCAGGAAGTCCTAGGTTCAAATGTGGCCTGAGACACTTCCTAGCTGTGTGACCCTGGGCAAGTCACTTGATCCCCATGGCCTGGCCCTTACCACTCTTCTGCCTCGAAGACAATACACAGTATTCATTCCAAGAAGGAAGGTGAGGGTTTAAATTTTTTTAAAATGATTAATAAAGTAAATAAGAACAATATGAGTAATTAATAAAACAGATTAAGCACGAAGCCGATGCCCAGGACAGAGCATTACTGACCCAGTCCTAATGGTTGATGTTCCAGAATGGGTCACTGAGCAGCACACACTTCCTGCATGACAAATGCCGAGACAACAGTTTTTGCAGTGGATGTTTAACTAGTACTGTGTGGCGAGAATAGCAGGATTTCAGTCTGGGGGTCCCGTCGATGCCCGCTGGCAGCCCCCCTCCATTTCAGTCTCCCACGGGGGAATTCTAGGGAAACAGAGAGGCACAATTACCTCCCTGGCTCTCTACGAGCCCTAATTCTCTAACCTCTAAGAGAAGGGGAGGAGGCTGTGATAGAAACACGCGACCCCAATTCCCGCCTGCTGAGCCCCAATAGCTGGCCAAGTCCTGGGCCTGCCCGTGGTGGTGGCCGCCCGAGCTTCTGACCTTCCCGCTTCCCCAGGCTTCACGGAGCCTCCCCTCCTCCGGAGGACCGATGGCTCTTCTTCACATCTCCCCAAGGGCCGTGTTCCTCTGGGTCCGGCTCCCACGTGGGCCTTCTCTGCTTGAATTGGCTCCAGTGAGAAGCCAGACTGGAGCTTCTCTGGCCTCAGGTTCTGCTGAAAGCCTTGGCTGCGACGCTACTGGGTTCTTTGGGAAGAAATGAGGTTCTGAGGCCGGCGCCCTTTCTGCATTCCTTTTCCAAAATCTCTTTGTGGAACAGGGCGATGGGGACGCCCAGGACATTTCTCACGCTGTCGTCCCTGAAGGCTCGGCCATCATTAGGCCCGAGCCCCGGACCCAGGCCTCGCCAAATGACCCCTGGGGCTCAGCGCTCTCTCTCACGCTCGAGTTTCTCTTGTTTGCCGTACAAAGGAGTCCAGAGAGGAACAGATAAGGGAGTCGTCTGTGCTCTTCAGGCAGGCTCAAGCCAAATCTGGGGGTTCCACAGATGTTCCGGCTCTGCCCTATGTAAATGAGCTCCTCATCTTTCACATCCTTTCCCAGGCACAAAAGAGCAGATTCACGGTTTTGCCCAAAGTGCAACAGGAGCTGCTCCAATCTCCAAAGGGCTCCCCTTTACAAGGGACAGATGAAGCCCAGCTTCCTCAAAGTCCCAGCTAAAACCTCCTCTTTGACAGGAAGCCTTTCCCACTCTCTTAATTCCTGCGCTTTCTGGTTCTTAATTGTTTCCTAGTTATCTTGCCTAGAGCTTACTTTGTAGAGATTTGTCTGCGTGTCGCCTTTCCCGTTGGGCACCCGGGTGGCATAGCGGAGAGAGTCCTGGGCCTGAAATCTGGAAGGCCTGACTGCAAATCCAGCCTCGATATGTACTAGCCAAGGACCCTGGGCCACTCACTTAACCCTCTCTGCCTCTGTTTCTTCATCTGAAAATTAATAAGTTGGAGAAGAGAAAGGCAAACCACTCCGAGGTCTCTGCCAAGAAAACTCCAAATGGCAGAACCAGGAGAACCTTATATACAGAGACAGATACGCTGTGGCACAATCGAACATAATGGACTTCTTTACTAGCAGCAAAGCAATGAGCCAGGACAATCTTAGGGACTTATGAGAAAGATGCTATCTACATCCAGAGAAAGAACCGTGGGAGCAGAAACACAGAAGAAAAGCAACTGCTTGATCACATGGATCAAGGGGGATAGGATTGGGGATGTAGACTCTAAACGATAACTCTAGTCCAACTATCAATAATATGGAATTAGGTCTTGATCAATGATACATGTAAAACCCAGTGGAATTGCATGTTGGCTATAGTGGATGGGGGTGGGGGAAGAGGAGGGAAAGAACATGAATCATGGAACCACGGAAAAATATTCTTAATTAATTAATTAATTAATTGAAAATTTTCAATTAAAAAAAAAGAAAACTCCAAATGGGGTCATGTAGAGTCCACCATGACTGAAACAACAACTGACCAGCAACGAATAGAAAAACAGATTGAAAATGAAATTATATGCTTGTTTATGGGTCTCAAAAGCCAAAAAGGCAACCACCATTCAGCTTCTACTTCTTTGGCTGTAAAATAAGAAAGCACGGCCAATTAAAGCTGTTGAAATACAATTATTCAAACTCAAGTACAAAAATATTAAATTAAAAAAAAAAAAACAAGCTCACAGACCCAAGGCAAAGGGGCTCTGGACACAGCAAGGCCAGCAAGGGAGGCTATTGTTATAGTTTAGGTAAAAAGGATTGAGAGTCTGAGCAAGGGTGGATGGAGGGACAGTTGAGAGAGGAGGGTTCAAATATGGGAGATTTCATGTGGAGATATTTTCCATATGGTTAACTGGAGAAAATAAGACGTGTTTGTCCCAAGGGCTGTTACCTAGGAAAGCCTGAAGATGGTGAGGAGGAAGACAGACATGGGGAGGACGGAGAAGGCAGCAGGGCAGAAGGGAAGAGCTCCAGAGGGTATGTTTCCTTGTGGTTGTTGTGGGGACCCTCATCTTGCAGAAGAGAGGGGGGATCAAAAAGACTGGAGGACTAGCATCAGATTTGCCCCATCCTGGCCTGAGAAATTGAGGCACTGGGTGGTGATTCCAGAAAGCCATCTGAAGATAGAGTAAAGAATGGGAAGAGAGGAAGAAGGAAAGAGAGAAATCAGGACTGAGGGAGAAAGAGGAAAAGAGAGCACAGGGAAGGAGAGAAAGAGAGAGAGAAGGGGAGAGAAAGGGAGGGAGAAAGGGAAGGAGACAGAAAAAGAGAGAAAGGGAAGGAAGATATTAAGGAAGCTGGGGAAAGAGAAAGAGACAAGACAGACAGACAGAAAAAGAGACTGCCACACTGCCACACTATACAAAGAAGTATACGTGTCCAAATGGCCCTAGAGATTTACCTGTGTCTTTAAGACTGATACTTTCCCATTCTGAGATTTCTATTTCATCTGCTTCCTTTTTCTTTTCTTCTGTAATTGTGCATGTGAATGAATGACTAAATGAATGATTGAATGAGTAATAGAAGACTCTTCCTAGGAATTTGCCAAGGAATAGGAAGGGACGGTAGTCTGAGGCAGACTTGAGAGGCCACAAGCCCAGAGAGCCTGGGGTTGGGATCCAGTAGAGACCTGGCTTCAGCCTCTCCTCTTTCCAATTTACGCTCTTTGCCCCATCAGACTGTTACTCCTAAAGCCTGGGTCTGGCCTCTCAAAACTTTGTTGCTGTGACTCTTCATGATGCCGTTTGGAGTTTTCTTGGCAGAGATTGCAGTGGTTTTGCCCCTTCCTTCTTCAGCACATTTTCCAAATGAGGAAATCGAGGCAGACTTGGCCTGGATCGTATAGCTAGAAAGTGTCTGAGGCTGGACTTGAACTCAGGAAGAGTCTTCTTGACTTCAGGACCAGCATTCTGGGCACTCTGGCACCACCTGGCTACCCAAAGCTTGAATGGCTCCTCTCACAGTCTGGCTCCGGAAGTTCACCCATAATTCTTCCTCATGCATTTTAGATTCCCTGCAAATTGGCCAGTGTGTTCCCAGCATATAACAGTCCATCTTCAAATCCTGTATCTTTGTACAAGGCGTCTCCCATACTGGAAATGCTCTCCCTCCTCATCTCTACATCCGGGACCCCTTAGCTAGCTTTGGGGTTTTTTAACCCCTCACCTGCCATCTTGGAATCAATACTGCATATTTGGTTCCAAGGCAGAGGAGTAGTCAGGGCTAGATCATGGGGGTGATGTGACTTGCCCAGGGTCACACAGCTAAGATACTAGAGTAGTTTGTCATTTCCTTCTCCAACTCATTTTTCAGAAGAGGAAATGGAGGCAAACAAGGTGAAGTGACTTCTTCAGGGTCACACAGCTACTAAGTGTCCCTTCTTATACATTCATCACCCTTTTCAGGCTTCTTCACTTCTTGTTCCTTAACTGGTCTCTCTCCCTGCCTTCCTCTCTCCTTTCTACTCCATCCTTCCCAGCAGCTGCCAAAGATGTCTTCCTGAAATACAAGTCAGAGCAGGGAGCTTCCCTTCCTGAAAGCTTTCAGGAGATGCCCAATAAAGCAGCACCCTTCACTAATGAACTTATCAGGGATCCAAGATGGCAGGACCATGGGTCCTCAGAAGCCATTTCTGTCCAAGCCTCCCATTTACAGACCAGGAAAACAAGGACCAGAAAGCAATTTGCTCAATGAAGCCATAGGGCGAGCATCCCAGGACCACTCATCTGGAGCCAGGAGAGATCGTTGCCTCCTTCCGGGATGCTGACCGATGGGGATGCAGAGATGGAGGAGAAATCCTCTGAGCTGGACCTCAAAGTTAGGGAGGGATGGCAGCAAGCAGGGAAGGGGGAGAGACTCTTCCAGACATGGAGGATATTGTGAATAAAGGCTCCACTGATGGGGATGGCCAGATGAGAAGAGGGGACAGAGAGCCAAGACCAGAGCGGGAGTCTGATCATGAAGGGACTTGAAGGAAAGCTGAGACTTCCTTTGGTGGATGAAATTTTTTTTTAAACCCTCACCTTCCGTATGACAAGACAATACTGTATATTGGCTCCAAGGCAGAAGAGTGGTAAGGGTAGGCAATGGGGGTCAAGTGACTTGCCCAGGGTCACACAGCTGGGAAGTGTCTGAGGCCAGTGGATGAATTTTTGAAATAGAGAAGGTGGTGAAAGATCGGACCTCTGTGTGAAGATGAGAGATGCAGGTTAGAAAGTTAAATAGGAAATATTCCCTTCCCTTAGTGAATGAATGAATGGATAAGACAGCTAAGCCAGGAAGACAGGAGTTCAAATCTTGCCTCAGATGCTTCCTAGTTAATAGTGTCTTAGAACCCCCACAGGGTGGTTCTAAGGATCAAATAAGATAAAATGTAAAGTGCTCTGGGAAACCTTAAAATGTTAGCTAGCGAAGAATGAAAAGCATTTATTTAGTGCTTACTACCTACCAAGCACACTGTGCAAGGCTCTGGGGGTTAAAATACAAAATCAGAACAATCCCTGCCTTCGAGGGGTTTGCATTCCAATAACAGGTACAGAGGTGAGAGGGCTCCCAGGGTTGCTGAGTGGAACCAGAGGGCAGCCCCTTGCAGAAGCTATAGTGGTGTGGCAGTGATTTGATTGCAGTGTGTAAAGCAAGAAGGGCAGCTAGGTGGCACCATCGTGCAGAGTGCCAGCCTGGAGTCAGGAACACTCATCTTCCCGAGTTCAAATATGGCCTCAGGCACATACTAGCTGTGTGACCCTGAACAAGTCACTTTACCATGTTTGCCTCAGTTTCCTCATCTGTCAAATGAGCCGGAGAAGGACATGGTAAACCACTCTAGAATCTTTGCCAAGAAAATCCCAAATGGGGCCACGAAGAGTCGGAGACAACTGAAAAACAACTGAAGGACAACATTCATTATAATGGTGAAGAAGAAGATGATTAAATGAGTCACCCAGGCAATGCTCACTTCCCTCCCAGCTCCATTCTTCACTCTCTGGACTCATCTGCCTCCTCACCAACAGCTTGACCCCGCACGCTCCCTTTATCAGTCTCTTCTGTATTGTTTTCCTATATTAGAATACAAGTTCTTTGAGGGTAAAGATGGTTTTGGGGGCTTGAATTTGTATCCCCAGAGTTTAGTAATTAGCACAGCACCTGACACAGAGAGTGCATTTAACAAGCATTTCTCTGTCTATCTGTCTGTCTGTCTATCCATCCATCCATCCATCCATCTATTCATCCCAGATATCTCTCCATCTATTTATCTATCTATCCATTCATCATCTTATCTCTCTCTATATCTGTCTATCTATTTGTCTGTCTATCTATCTATCTATCTATCTATCTATCTATCTATCTATCTATCTNTATCTATTTGTCTATCTATCTATCTATCTATCTATCTATCTATCTATCTATCTATCTATCCATCTATCTGTCTACCTATCTATCCATCCATCTATCCATCTATCAATCCGTCTATCTATACATCTATCTATCTATTTATCCATCTGTCTATCTATCTGTCTATCTGTCTGTCTATCTATATCTATATCTATATCTATATCTATATCTATCTGTCTGTCTGTCTGTCTATCTAGCCATTTATCTAGCCAGCCATCCACCCATCCGTCCGTCCGTCTGTCTGTCTTTCTTCCCGGCTGCCCTCTACCTAATCTGTCATCTCTCTTTGTCTACCCATCATCGGTCTGGTCCCCTGACCTTTATGCCCGTCCTTCTCTCCATTTTTCTGTCTGTGGCAAAACAAAATAAATGGCTACAGAGGAGGGAGCAGACAAGGTGCTAAGGGAGGGGTGAGGAGGCAGAGATCCCTTTTGGCTTGGGAGATCCTGGCAGGCTCCCTGGAGGAGGGCACCGCAACAGGTGGAGAGGGAGTAGGGATGGCAAGAAGGCCCCGACCTCATCAGTCCTGTGGCGTACCAAACAAGGGGCTGAGGGCATTCCGGCAATGGAAGCTAAGGGACGCCGGGACAAGTGAAGTCCTTTTCCTTCGGGCACACGGTTCCTCTTGAACCCTGGACGCTGCCTCCTCGCAGCAACCATCTCACACATCCTCTTCTTGTCCCGGGAGCCGGAGGGGGCAGGATTTCGTTTTTCAGTTCCCCCCGTGGAGCAGTTTCTAGCTACCTCTCGTCAAACATGGCTCTCCTCCCCCTAAATATTTACTTCCACTTTGTGCCGAGGCCTCCCAGGGCCTCAATTTTCATGAATTAAATATGACCTTCTCTGTGGAAGGCAGGAAGAAGGAAGGCCTCGGCGTCTGTGGGGACCACAAGCCATTTAGTGCTCTGGTTGCTGTTGCCTCCCAGCTGATATTTCAAAGCTCTGAGACGGGCCTGGCGAAGCAGAAAGGTCTGACTGTGCGCTCCCCTGTCACTTCCATGGCAGAGTCGGCACCTCCTAAGTGCCTTCCTCCAGCCCTTCTCTCACCTGGACCCGAGGTGGACGGCGTCGGGGGCGCCAGCTCATAACTGCATCCATGATGACGACGGGGTGACGCCGATCCAGACTCGGCATTTTACTGGAAGGGAAACTCCCTCATTGGCTTAATGGACTTCTGGGACTCTGAAAGGCTCAGTTTAAAGTGACTTACGCGGAGGGCAGCTGGGTGGCTCAGTGGCTCAGAGACGGGGACTCCTGGGTTCAATCTGGCCTCAGACACTTCCTAGCTGGGTGACCCTGGACAAGTCACTTGACCCCCATGGCCTGGCCCTTACCCTTCTTCTGCCCTGGAACCAATACTTAGTGTCAATTCTAAGACAGAAGGAGAGTTTTGTTTTATTTTTTGTAATGAAGCATTTATCAGATGCCTACTGGCTTCAAGCTAACAAGCGTTTAGTAGATGCCTACTGTGTGCCAAGCTAGCTCCTTAGAATGTAAAAACAAAGAAAACAGAAGCCGCCCCTCTCCTCCCGGGGCTTACATGCTAACAGATCAGAAAACAGGGCATTTCCTCCTCTGCCGTAGAAGACCGACAGTTCTCTCCTGAGTAAAATGGGGACGAGGCGGCCCTGCGTACCTGCTGTGAAGACAACCACCACCACCACCACCACGATTAAACGCCGTAGAACTAGGGGCTGCCTTTTTGCTAATAATAAAGACTCAAGTCTTTGGGAATCAACAGCAACTATTTATGAAGCACCTACTGTGTGCCAGGCACTGCGCCCTCTTCTCTGAGCTCCCTGGCAGCCTCCGATGTAGTGGTGATCAGAATAAGATAGGAACGATAATAATGATACCCAGCAAACCCCTATTTACGCGAGCTGATACCCACATCCCCCCTCCAAAGCAGAAACAGTCTGCCGGAGGCAGGAAGTATAAAAGCACGTAGAGGACATAATGGGGGGCTGGGGGGGAGCAGCCACCAGCAGCGGGAGGGGTCAGGGAAGACTTCATGTAGAAAGTGGCGATCCCGGGACTCTTGAAGAAAAGATGGGCCGGGAGGGCCTTGTTGGTGTAGAGGCAGCCTGGACAAAGACACCGGAGGAGGGAGATGGGATATGGAATGAGTTTTAGGCATCATTTCTTTTTAAGCTCTTATCTTCAATACGTGTATTGGTTCCAGGGCAGAAGAGCAGAAAGGGCTTGGCAATGGGGGTTAGGTGACTTGCCCAGGGTCACCCAGCTAGGAAGTATCTAAGGTCAATATAACATTCTTTTTTTTTTTTAAACCCTGACCTTCCATCATAGAATTAATACTGTGTATTAGTTCCAAGGGAGATCCATAAGGGCTAGAAAATGGGGTTAGGTGACTTGCCCAGGGTCACCCAGCTAGGAAGTGTCTGAGGTCAATATAACCTTTTTTAAAACTCTTCCATTTTAGAATCAATATGGTGTATTGATTCCAAGGCAGAAGAGCAGAAAGGGCTAGACAATAGGGTTAGGTGACTTGCCCAGGGTCATCCAGCTAGGAAATGTCTGAGGTTAATATAACATTTTTTTAAACTCTTCCATCTTAGAATCAATACGGTGTATTGGTTCCAAGGCAGAAGAGCAGGAAGGATTAGACAATAGGGTTAGGTGACTTGCCCAGGGTCACCCAGCTAGGAAGTGTCTAAGGTCAAAATAACACTCTTTCTTTCTTTTTTTTTTTTTTTTAACTCTTCCATTTTAGAATCAATACTGCGTATTGGTTCCAAGGGAGAAGATCCATAAGGGCCAGGCAGTGGCCTTAGACAGCCAGGACACATGTGAAGCCAGATTTAGACGGAGCCACCGCGCTGCCCCCTTCTCTGCTCATCGTGGCTTCCATCTTGTTCTGCCGTGCCGGCTCCGAGGTAAAGCCCGGCCTCTCCCTCCAGCAGGATGAGGACGCCCCGATGCGCTCCAGCCGGGCAGACGCAGGCCCCGAGCCCCGGGACTTCCGCTCTCACCCTCGGAGAGAGTTTGGCCAAACGCCACTCTGGCGTCCCGGGTCAGCGCCTCCCGGGCAGCCCGGGGCGCCCACCCAGGATGTGTACATTTTCTCATGGAAGACGTCCCCGGGCGGGATGTGGCGTCGCTGCGGAGAGGCAGATGCTCTCCTGGGAAAGAATGTTCCAGCTCGCAGATGTGCGAGCCTCGGAGGGAGGGAAGGCAGGAGTCGGAGCTTCCTGCGTTCCAGGAGCCCGTCTGGGGTGCGAGCAGGATGGGGGGATTTCCGGAGGAGAATTCTGCCGGAGACTCGGAGAAGGGGCCGGGCGGGGGGAGATGCGGTTATCGGGGCTGAGCCTCCGGGGCAACGTCCGAGCGGCTGGGCCCCCCCCTCCCCACCGCCTTCCGGTCCCCAGGAAGGAGGCTTAGCTGGAGGGTGACCAACGTCTGGGATGAACTGCTGGGCAGGGCGAGGAGTCAGCGAGGGAATCCACAGAGGGGGCCCCCAGGAGATGGGGGGGCCCAGTTGTGTTGGGGGAAGAGAGTCAGCACAAGAGGAAACAGGAAATGGGGGCTGGAGAGCCCCACAAAGGGGCCAAGCGGACTTCACTTTTGGAGGACTAAAGAACATGGCAGGGCGTGGCTTCGACTCCTCGGGAAGCTGGGCTGCTCCTCCGCCGTCCTCGCTCCCACTGTAGCTCTCCTGCTCTGCGCTCTGAGTCCTTCTTTAGGCTTTGGACGGGGTCCCAGCACGGCCTCGCCTCAACCCTTCCAGCCTGTGGCTTGGGTCCTTTTTTTTTTTTTTTAAACCCTTAATTTCGGTGTATTGTCTCATAGGTGGAAGATTGGTAAGGGTGGGCAATGGGGGTCAAGTGACTTGCCCAGGGTCACACAGCTGGGAAGTGGCTGAGGCCGGATTTGAACCCAGGACCTCCCGTCTCTAGGCCCGACTCTCACTCCACTGAGCTACCCAGCTGCCCCTCCTTTTTTTTTTTTTTTTTTTTTTTAATGGCCTCATTTCTTGTACCTTAAATACTCTCCAATAACCTCCTTCGCTTCCGTAGAGCCTTTCCTTATAAGAATTAGTTCCAGCAAAACAATATATCTGCTACTGGGACTAGAACCCACTAGAGCAGGTACCTTCCCGTTTGTGCTTCTCTGCCGCGGTCAATATGGGACCTTCCTTGCCTCGGTTTCCCTTTCTGTAAAACGGCAGAGATGTTCCCTGCGGGTTCCGCTCGTCCCCAACATGATTTCGGACGGATGGCTTTGGGCTGGCAGTTTCTCTGCCCACACCTCCCCTTTCCCCCTCCTCGTCTTCCCTGAGCTCAGAGGAAAGAGATGCTAATAAGGAACCATCATTGGGTCCAGCCTTGGGCAGACCCTCGACCTCACAGCTCTGTCAATCCAGCTGGAAAACTGAGTAAAAAAAAAAAAAAAAAAAAAAAAAGCCGGAGCAGGAATGTTATCAAGGAACAGATGCTGCCTTTGCAATGGGCAAGATCTGTCATGGGGGCCCAGCAGCTCCCCTATCATCAGCCTGTTCACCCCTATATTACACCCCCCACCCCAGGGATGTGCTTCGTCAGCGCAGTGATGGGCACCCAGGCTTTGGCTGCTACCCAGCAGCCTCCACTGCTGTCCATTGGAAGCTCGCCTCAGCTGGCTGGACGCCCACTAACTGGCATGTCTGATTTTTAAAAGTCAACAGGACCCAGGGGTAGCTGAGTGGCTCAGTGAATGGAGAGCCAGACCTAGAGATCTTGGCTTCAAATCTGGCCCGAGACACTTCCTGGCTGTGTGACCCTGGCCAAGTCACTTAACCCCTGATGGCCTCACCCTCACTGCTCTCCTGCCTTGGAGCCCATACATAGTATTGAGTCCAAGAGGAAAGGCGAGAGTTAAAAAAAGGCAGCAGGACACCAGCCCCGGGAGAGGGAGTGCTGGTTGGATCCCAGGCTGGGGAGATTTATTGCGGGGGAGAGAGGTCCTGTGAAAGGGAGTGATGCCAAGCAATTGCAGCCCCGAGGAGGGGGGTCTGGGACACCCCTCAAGCAGACTGAGCTAGCGGCACCCAAGCAGGGCTTTGTAGTAGGACGCCAACATCTCAAGGCGGGGATGGGGAGACACTTCCTTGGGGAGGGGTTCACCTCTCCCACACAGTACCCACAATCTCTGGGCCAGGATGCTGGGGCCGAGGCAGCATTTCTTTCTTTCTTTCTTTCTTTCTTTCTTTTTTTTTTTTAACCCTTAACTTCTGTGTATTGACTTATAGGTGGAAGATTGGTAAGGGTAGGCAATGGGGGTCAAGTGACTTGCCCAGGGTCACACAGTTGGGAAGTGTCTGAGGCCGGATTTGAACCTAGGACCTCCCGTCTCTAGGCCTGACTCACAATCCACTGAGCTACCCAGCTGCCCCCTCAAGGCAGCATTTCTGAAGGATTCAGGTCGCTTTAGTTTGTTCCCCCACCCTGGGAAAGTGGGAAAAGGCAGATGGGCTCCGAGAGAGACATGGGAGATTGTCTTCCTTCCCACAATGCGGATGGGAGTACTTTCCCCTGAAAGAATTCTTTTTTTTTTTTTTCCCCAAGTCCTTCCCTTCCATCTTAGAATCAATACTATGTATTGGTTCTAAGGCAGAAAGTGGTAAGGGTAGGCAATGGGGGCTAAGTGACTTGCCCAGGGTCACACAGCTGAGGCCAGATTTGAATCCAGGATGTCCTGTCTCTAGGTCTGGCTCTCAGTCCACTGAGCCACCCAGCTGCCCCTCCCTATGTCCTTTTGCTCATAGTACTGGCTTCCAGGTCAGAGAAGCTGAGACGGACTTTTCCTCTGATCTGTATTTCCTCTGTGACTTGAGAGTGAGTCATTTCATTTTTCTGGGTCTCAATTTCTGTAAAATGAAGGAGTTAGAATAGATGTTCATTATGGTCCCGTTAGCTGGAGAAAGAAATGGCAAGCCACTGCGGCATCTTTGTCCTGAAAACCCCAAACGCTGTTTGCCTCAGTTTCTCCATCTGTCAGATGAGCTGGAGAAGAAAACCACTCCAGTATCTTTGCCAAGAAACTCCCAAATGGAGTCATGAAGAGTCAGATATGACTGAAATGACTGGACAACAACAAATGGTCCCTTCAAGATCTAAACTAAGTTTTGAATTTGAACCCGGGACCTCTGCTCTTAGAGCCACAGAACCAGGAGAAACTGACCTCTTTCTCCTCAGGCTCATAGGATGCCAGTATTGAAAGGGTCGTTAGGCATTTGCCACCTTCATTTTACAGAGGAGGCAGACTTTCCAGTAGTCTTTCCATCCCTTCCGTCTCACAGTCTCCTTTAGCCAGAGATCTTGGTTCAACTTGGGCTGCCTTATCTTCAGGACGGTTCTCTCTGCCAAGGGGAGGGGGAGGTTGTGAAACGAACCCCGGCTGAGGAGGCAGAGCTAGTTGTGTCATTTTAGTCATGTCCGATTCTCTGTGACCCCGCTGGGGGTTTTCTTGGCAAAGATGCTGGAGTGGTTTGTTAAGTCCTCCTCTAGCTCATTTGACAGATGAAGAAACTGAGGCAAATGGGGTTTGGGGTTTTCTTAGCAAAGATACTGGAGTGGTTTGTTAATTCCTTCTCCAGCTCATTTTACAGATGAAGAAACTGAGGCAAATGGGGTTTGGGGTTTTCTTGGCAAAGATACTGGAGTAGTTTGTTAATTCCTCCTCTAGCTCATTTTACAGATGAAGACACTGAGGCAAATGGGGGTTTGGGTTTTTCTTGGCAAAGATACTGGAGTGGTTTGCTATTTCCTTCTCCAGCTCATTTGACAGATGAAGAAAACGGAGACCAACAGGGTGAAGTGACTTGCCCAGGGCCACACAGCTAGTAAGTATCTGAGGTCACTTTTGAACTCGGGTCTCCCTGAATCCAGGCTTGGCATTCTATCCACTCTGCTACCTAGCTGTGCCCTGAAGGCAGAGGACCTGGGTTCAGCTACTCCCCCTGATATTTCCTACTTCTGTGTTCTTGGATAAGTCACCTAACTTGCCTGGAGCCCACCTTCTTTCTCTGTATAACTGTGGGAGACAAGAAGCCCTCTGGGATCCCTTGTAGCTCTGGATCTGGGAGTCTAGAACCCACGCATTTATCATACTCCCTTGGCCTCCACTGATTCCTCATAAATGAAGGGGTGGGACAGGCAGGCTCAGAAATCCAGCCCCAGAGTTCCTCACTCCCTGATTTCCTCTCCTGCAATAAAGAAAAGTGTGAGGGAAGGTCCAAAGTGCAAGTTAATGAGTCTCCAACTAGAGGTGGGGAAGGGCAGAGGGGCGGATCACTGACCCAGAGGAAAATGGTGCCGGAATTGGGCATGTGGAGAAAACGCTGTAAAACATGCATCGGGTGCTCCTCCCGGCTTCCATCAGGCTGTCCCTTGAGGGATGGAGGGACAGAGGCCGGAGCCACAATCAGAAGAGGCTGAAGCAGGGCTCTCTCTTCGGGCACCCACCCTGGGATGGCTTGGGAGGTCGGGTGGGGCGTTCCCAAAGAGGTCATTTTCTCTCGATTTATAGCAGACTTGGATTTGGTCCATCATCACCGACACTCGCACCCAGAACAGCGTCGTCTGCCTACCTTTCTCCTGTGAATGTTATGGGTGTTTCCCACGATGACTCGACAGCCAGAGATCAGTGTGTACTTCCTGTTGCAAGTAGGGGTGCCAACCTGTCTCTGATGAGACCTTGGGCAAGTCTCTTCTTCTCCTGGGCCTCAGTTTCCTTTTCTGCAAAATGAAGGTGTTGGGCTAGATGGCCTCTGACGCAACTTTCTGCCTCTACCTCTGAGATCCCATGAAAACCCAGCCGTAAATTTGCAGCGGTGGCCTTCTAGCAACTACCCTGCAGAGAGATTTGCCAGTTGTTGCTCAGTCGTTTTTCAGTCATATCCGACTCTCTCTGAGGCCATTTGGAGCTTTCTTGGCAAAGATACTGGAGTGTTTTGCCATTACCTTCTCCAGCTCATTTGACAGATAAGGAAACTGAGGCCAGCAGGGTGAAGTGCCTTGCCCGGGGTCACAGCATTTGGGATTTTTCTTGCAGATATTGGTTTGCCATTTTCCTCTCTAGCTCATTTTCCAGATGAGGAAACCAAGTTCGTTTTCCAGGTGAGGAAACTGAGGCAAATAGATGGAAGTGACTTGCCCAGGGTCACACAGCTAGGAAGTGTGTGAGTCTGAATTTGAACTCAGAAAGATGAGTCTTCCTGACTCCAGGCTTCCTATCCACTGTGCCACACATAGGTGAGGCATCAAAGAAAGAATCCTAGATTTTTAGCAGGACCACATTGCCAAGAGACCTGAACTAGATGACCTGGGACAAGTTACTTCATTTATCTGAATTTTGCATGTATCAAGTGTGTTCTCTCCTCATCTCCACATATTATATCTTCTGATCTCCTTTAAGAAACCATCTTCTAGGGGGCAGCTGGGTAGCCCAGTGGATTGAGAGCCAGGCCTAGAGACGGGAGGTCCTGGGTTCAAATCTGACCTCAGACGCTTCCCAGCTGTGTGACCCTGAGCAAGTCACTTGACCCCCATTGCCCACCCTTACCACTCTTCTGCCTTGGAGCCAATATTGGCTCCAAGATGGAAGGTGAGGGTTAAAAAAAAAAAGAAACAACAACAACAAAAAAGAAACCATCTTCTACAAGAAGCCTTTCCTGAATTCTCAGCTGCTAGTGCCTTCCTTAAAAAAGAGATATTTTGTATTTACTTGTAAGTGTTCATGTTGTTGCCCTGGACTATAAATTCCTCAGGGTCAGGATTGTTTCATTTTTATCTTTGGATCTCCAGTTCCCAGGAGGTAGTAGGTGCCTTAAAAATGCTTATTAATTAGTTGATTAAGCCTCAGTTTCCTCATCTGTATATTGGGGATGCTACTTGGACTTCTAACTCACCAGATTGCCAAAAGAGTGTCTCTCAGTCTTCAAGCACTCCTGGAATGAAAGCTGTTATTATTTGAGGACCAGGAAGCCATGGGATATTGATGCTTTTTGACATTTGCTATAGTTATAATGGCTAGAATCTGGGGCCTGGAATCAGAAAGGCTCGAGTTCAAATTTGGTCCCAGAGGCTTATTAGATGACCCTGGGCAAGTCACTTAACTCTGCTTCAGTTTTGTCATCTGGGAAATGAACTGGAGAGGGAAATGGTGAACCATTCCAATATCTTTGCTAAAATTAAAAAAAAAAAAAGCCAAATGAATCACTCAGAGTCAAATACAACTGAACGACTGAACAAAAAACAAAGTTTAAAAATCACAAGCAATCTTTTATTTCTTTCTGTGATTTCCTCCTTCTGTATAATTTGAGCATGTCTTCATGGACCTGGAGTTAGAGGACCTGCATTCGAATTGTGTGACCTTGAACAAATCAGTCCCTCTAAGCCTCAGTTTGCTCATCTATAAAATGAAGGGGTTGGTTTAGATCAAGGGTTTTTAAATTTTTATTTATTTATTTTACCATTCATTTTTGAAAAATGGAGCTCCAAGATTTTCCCCTCTCTCTTGCTCCTCTCCCATTAATTGAGAAGACAAGCAATGTGGAGACGGAGGACTCTTAAAGTGGGGCTATGAACTTGTTTTAAAAACATAAAAAATGTTTTAAAAATATATTTAAAAATGTTTAAAACAAAAAATTCAGACCACTGAATTTTAATATAATTGCTTTCCTTGTAATCCTATGTATTTTATCTTCTGCATTATTCTGGTTTCTAGCCTTCACCAAACCACAAAGAAAGGGGAAGAATCTCTGGTGACTCCTATGGGTTTTTGTTTTTTTTTTGTTGTTGTTCTATGAACTCCTTTTATCAAAAAAGAAAAGTGTTGTGAACCCCCTGGGTAATTTAATATACTTCCCACAATGGTGTGCAATTATTTTTTGCTTAAGGTGCCATTAAAGAATTTTTAACAGACCTCTCTCCCTTAGACAGTGTTGTAAGCCCCCTAGGGGGTCTTGAATCACTAAATGAGAACCACTGGGATGTTCTCCAAGGTTTATTTCAGTTTTATATGATCGCAAAGATCCCCCAAATTTTTTGCACGAAGCATCATAACAGAGCGATTGTAACTGACTTCAGCTATGCAAGTTACTGTATGTGATATCCCTGTTCTTTTTTGTATTCAGCCGTAGTTGGCTATTTAGCTCATTGTAGCGATTGTTTCTTGTTCTTACGGTTCTTTCTTCATTCTGCTCCATTCTCACGTCTCTTTCCATATTACCTTGAATTTTTGTCATTTCTTATGACTTAGTAATATTGCCTTTCATCCAGATACCATAGTTTTGAACCAGTAGTTGCACACAAAATTTATTTCAAACACTTTTGCTATTACCCATAACATTACTATGGATATTTCTAAACATGGATTTTTTGTTGTCAGTAACTATTTTGCATTTTTGATAGCCAGTGTTGGTGTAGTGGCTTGAGGATCCCAGGGAGTCCTGGGTTCCAGTCTTGCCTTTGACACATAATGGCTGTGTGAGTCTGGGCTAATTGCTCTCAAAGCTCCTAGGCAACCCTCTAATTGCAGAGCCAGCCTACCTGCTTTTTAAATTTTATTTTATAGCTCTAGAACTATAAGGGACCTTCAAGGTCATCTGCTAGGAACCAATACACAGTATTGATTCTGAGACAGAAGGGAAGGGTTTTTCAAAAAAATATGGAAGGATTTATATGAAATAATGATGAGTAATGTGAGCAGAACCAAGAGAACATCATATAAAGCATCAGAAATATTGTTTGAAGAATTGACTTGTGTACATCCACTTCTAAAGAAAGAACTGATGAATAGAAACACACCAGATGCAGTTCTCTGTGTACATTTATTGGCAAAGGATGCTTCCTCTAGTCCAGGGAGGGGAGGGAAGGAGGGAAACACTCAGGAATTCTAATGTAACAAATGAACAATTTTTTTTTAAACCCTTCAAACTTCAAGAACTTATGATCCTCTCAGTGTGTCCATTTCTTCACCAACACGGATTGCAGTCCTGCTGGGACTGAATAACTGAATAGATAGTGTTTTTTGTTTTTAATTTAAAACCCTTAACTTCTGTGTATTGGCTCCTAGTTAGAAGAGTGGTAAGGGTAGGCAATGGGGGTCAAGTGACTTGCCCAGGGTCACACAGCTGGGAAGTGTCTGAGACCAGATCTGAACCCAGGACCTCCTGTCTCTAGGCCTGACTCTCAATCCACTGAGCTACCCAGCTACCCAGCTGCCCCCTGAATAGAGAGTGTTTAAGCCTTGCCTTGGCTGAACAAGTCTTCACCCTGTGGATAACCTGGTGAGGAGTCTTTCTGCATTAAATGTGGACCCATAGGCCAAGCCTTTCTGGATGGGAGAGATTTCCCTGTGTCTCTGATCCATTGATTTAGCTTTCAAGAACCCAGGATGACCTCCATGAACAGAAGAGACCTCAGAGGAGGATTTGAATGAAGAGGGAGGGGAAAGCGAATCAAAAGACTTGGGTTAAAATTGATTTGATTTGGGGACAGGTGGGTGGTTCAGTGGATAGAAAATCAATCCTAGAGACAGAAGGTCCTGGGTTCAAATCTGGCCTCAGATACTTCCCAACTGGGTGACCCTGGGCAAGTCACTTCACCCCCATTGCCTTATTTCTCTTCTGCCTAGGAACCAATATATAGTATGGATCCTAAGGTAGAGGTAAGGGTTTTTTTTTGTTGTTGTTGTTGTTGTTGTTTTAATTGATTTGTTTTGATCTTCTGACTTTTTCATTTTTTCATGTTGTAGCTTGGGGTCACTCTGACCCCAGCCAGAAGGCCATTAGTGAAGTGGACAGTAGTCCTTGAGTGGTTTTTCAGATAACTTTATATCCCCAGAACTTAATATAATGCCCAGCACATAGTAGGTGCTTAATTAACTGGCAGGTTGATTGATTTTCCTTCTCTTTCCCCTATGCTCTCTTTTGCATCTGGATCATTTCTTTCCTCTCTGGTATTATAAGATCTTTCCCCAGTTTTCCTGGTTTCCATCTTAAATTTATAAACTACAGTGTCAGAGCTAGAAGGGACCTGATTCGACTCTGGCCTCTGACGTTTACTACCTTTGTGGCACTTTGCTGTCCTGTAAAATTGGACCGACTGACCTTTCCTTCACCTCAATAAGGCTCAGTTTCCCAATCTGTAAAGTGAGAGGGTTGGATCGGATGGCCTCTGAGGTCTAGATCCTGGATCCTGGGATTCTTGCCCAAATCCTAAATTTGCAGAAGGAAATATTGCTTGGAAAAAGGGAGGGATTGGTCCAAGGTCACTGAGGCTGGAGGAAGGGCTGAGGCTCAAACCTGATTGCCTCCTGATTCCCAGACTTCTAGTCTTCCTATTCTTGATGGATCTTGTCACACTTATTTCTCTTGGGATATATTTGAGATAATAAGGATGATAGTGTAACCTCGACAATGACAACCTGGCCCGGGATTGACATAGCACCAGTCCTGGGGGAATTAAAAGCTCATAGCTGCTATTTGCCGTCATTCTCTCACATTTCTCTGTGGTAGGGACTGCTGTTTCACTCTTACAGAAAAGGATATGATATCTAGCATATATAATGTACACAGGAGGTATTAGATATATTTTATGTACATATGAAATATTTTATAGGAGATATAGATTTCATCTAAATATAAGGGATATATATTATATATAAGATATTTTATATACATATAAGATATCTACATATACACATGAGAGATATTTTATATAAGATATATACTATACACATACACGAGATATTGTATATATTCCATATATGTGAATTATTTATTATATATACATGTGTGAGATGTCATATATTATGTACATATATAAGATGTTATATATTATATACATATATGAGATATTATCTATTGTGTATAAGATATTTTATATATGAGATCTATGTTATATACACACATATGAGATATCTATTATAAAAGATATATATATACATTTATGACATATATATTATATACATTATGAGATATATGTTATATAGACATATATGAGATGTTTGTTATGTAAAGATATGATACAATATTTTATATACACACATATATTATGCACCCACATATGAGATATTATCTATTATATGTGATACATTTTACATATGAATTGTGTATTATATACACACCTGATATATTATGTTGCATATACATATATGAGACATGTGTTATATACACATATGAGATATATACACACATATGAGATCAGGTATATATTACATATAGGAGATACATATTACATATTCACATAGGAGATACTTTATATGTTATATACAATGTGTGAGATATATTGTATACATATAATATATCCGTATATACATAACTGAGATGTTTTATATATGATATATGATATATACATATATGATATATTGCATGCACAAGTATGAGATATCTATTATATATGTGAAGAATTTTCTATATGAGAGATATACATATATGAGATATATTATATATCTATATATTATATGTTATGTATTATGTATTATGCATTATATATTATACACACATATGAGATATGATATATTATATATACAAATAGGAGATATTTTATACATTATATATAAGAGATATTTTTTAGATTATGTATACATATAGGAGATATTTTCTATATTAGACATTCTATATACATATATGATATTTTATATCTGATGTATTTTATATGCACATATGAGGTTTATATTATATACATAGAAGATATGCACATATACATATGAAATATTCCATATAAGATCTATAAAACATAGGTGAGGTTTTATAGAGATATAATATCTCGTGCAAAGGCCATGCTGCCGGTGGCATTGCATTATTCTTCGCCAAGTCTCGCCAGATTCCCGGAGGAAGCTGGAGCGGGCGCCCTGGCCCTGTGGGACAACGAGGGATGGTGACTTTTGCCTCGTTCCAAGGCAGGCTGGGAGCAGCTGCGGCCGGAGGGGCTGACCCAGCTCCCTTCGCGCAGGTTGCCTGGAAGGTCTCTGAGGGGACGTCATGGGCTCGCTACAAACCGTGGTCTAAGCATGTTCTTCTTCTTCCGAGGCTCTCGGCTCTCTCCTTGGTAATTCCTCATCTGTCAAACGAGTCAGAGAGGGAAATGGCCAACCACTCCAGGGTCTTTGCCAAGAAAATCCCAGAAGGAGTCCCGAAGAGTCGGATCTGACTGAAACAACTCGACGACGACGACAACAACGACGACGGCGATGACATGACCACAAAAAGGGCAGGAGATGATCTGTGGCCCCCCCACTCCTTCCTTCTGTGCTGGGGGCAGCTCTGCCCTTAGGGTGCTTGGAGATCATTGGAGATGGGCGTCACGTCAGCCTAATCTTCATCAGGCCCCACCGTCCAGGCTAATGAAGGCTGAGCACCGCCTGGAAAAGCGATAACGGGAGGGCCGCTCCCCTCTCCCCCACCCCCTCTAGCCAGGCCTGACTTTGACCCAGATTTGCTCCGAGTTAACCAAAAACAACTACCTTCTCTCCCTCTGCTGCCTCACCGAAATGCTGGCCCAGTAAGCAAACACGGAAGGAGGAAATTCTGACTCGGAGACTCCACAGAAGGGAACGTTTGTCCCCAAAGGCCCTCAGATGGAAGATGGAGAGCTAATGGGACCTTAGAGGTCGCCGATTCCAAATCGTTCATTAAAATGGTTTTTTAAAAGTTTAATCCTTTCCATTTGTCTATTTTATCACAGCAATTTCTGGGGCAGGGGAGAGAGAGAGAGAGAGAGAGAGAGAGAGAGAGAGAGAGAGAGAGAGAGAGAGAGAGAGAGAGACAGAGAGACAGAGAGACAGAGAGAGNGAGAGAGAGAGAGAGAAGGAGAGAGGGAGAGAGGAATCTCTCCTTTTTAGACCAGGGAGGCTTTTCTCTCCTTTTTTTAACCCTCATCTTCTGTCTTAGAATCAATACTGTGTATGGGTTCCAAGGAAGAAGAGTGGTAAGGGCTAGGCAATGGGCGTGAAGTGACTTGCTCAGGGTCACAAAACTAGGACGTGGCTGAGGTCAGATTTGAACCCAGGACCTCCCATCTCTAGACTTGACTTTCTATCCACTGAGCCACCCGGCTGCCCCTTGTTCAGGGATTTTTAACCTGAAATCAGCATACATCCCCCCTCCTCATAGATTTCAGGATATCTGAGAACTTAAATGGGAAAAAAATTATACCCAAATTTTCACTAACTTCTCATTGAAATTGAACATTTCCTGAGCCTGAATGTAGGCAACAAACTATTCTGAGAAGGGCTTCACTAGACATCCAAAGGGGTTCATGGCACAAAGAAGGGGAAGAAGGCTTGGTTTGGATTCCAATATGACCCCTTCTTCTTCCCTCTCCCCTCCATTCCTGACAAAGAGAAAAAACGTTTTTTTCCTAAAGCCCTTACCTTCCATCTTAGTATGAATTCTAAGGCAGAAGAGTGACAAGGACTAGGCAACCAGAGTTAAATGACTTGACCAAGGTCACACAGCTAAGGAAGTAATGAGAAAAAATAAAGCAAATACATCCCACCTGGTGCTTCTGTCTAACATATGTCACCCTATCTGTCATATTCCATGTTCTCTGTATTGGACATTTTTGCTTAATTGTTTTTCTTTGTCACAAGAGTAAATTCAGTCTGGAGTGGGGTGGGAAATGAATACACTGGGAAGGCAAAAGGCACCAATAAAAATATTTTTAAAAATAAAACTTTAGGGGGCAGCCAGGTCTAGAGATGGGATATCTTGGGTTCAAATCTGTGTTCAGACGCTTCCTCGCCATGTGACCCTGGGCAAGTTTTTATCTTTGGGAAATTGTCTAGAAATGGGGACAGCAAGGCAACACAGTGGATAGAGCACCAAGCCTGGAGTTGGGAGGTCCTGGGTTCAAATCTGGCCTCAGACACTTCCCAGCTGGGTGACCTTGGGCAAGTCACTTCACCCCTATTGCCCACCCTTACCACTCTTCTGCCTTGGAGCCAATACACAGTACTGATTCTAAGATGGAAAGTAAGGGTTTAAAAAAAGAAAAAGAAGAGGAAAGAAAAGAGGGCTTCCATAAGATTTTAGATTTAGAATTAGAAAGCACTTAAGGCATCCTAGGATTACAGACCCTGGGCTGGAAAGTACCCCAAAGGCCATCTATTCCAATATCCACATTTCACAGATGAGAAAACGGAATCTACAGAAATGAAGTGATTTGCCCTAAATCATAAACTAGTAATCACAGGATGCTGAGGCTAGAACAGGAAGGGAACTCAGAGCCATCCTCTTTTTACAGATGAGGAAACTGAGGCAGGGTGGCTTGCAGTAAGTGGCAGAAGGGGGATTCATTCTCAGTTCTTCTTCTAACTCCAGACACTCTTCTCACTGTATTCCTCTGCCTTTCATCACAATAGCCCTGTAGGGTAGATAGCACAAGGATTATCCTCCCCATTTTCCAGATGGAAACACTGACAGGTGGAGCTAGGATTCAAACCCAGACCTCAGCTGTCTCTAAATCCACACTCTTCTCACTCTAGCCCTAAATAATCCAGATTTTTTTTTAAACCCTTACCTTCCATCTTGGAGTCAATACTGTGTATTGGCTCCAAGGCAGAAGAGCAATAATGGCTAGGCAATGGGGGTCAAGTGACTTGTCCAGGGTCACACAGCTGGGAAGTGTCTGAAGCTAGATTTGAACCTAGGACCTCCCGTCTCTAGGCTTGGCTCTCCATCCACTGAGCCACCCAGCTGCCCCCTGGATAATCCAGATTTGCTGAATTTAGGTTGTCTTCGGCATTTCAGCTGGGCATCTTGACCTGAAGACCAAAGGAAAACCCAGTCACAGAAGCACAGTCACTGGGCACAGTCTCTCCTCTTCAACTTCACATGGAAAATTTGGTTTTTCACAGCAGAGAGAGCTGCGGGCTTAAAAAAAATGCAAGTACGTCATTGTCACAGGCTTAGCGTGGCTGGAATCGTTGATGCCTTGGCTGCTGGGAGCTTCTTAGACACACTTAACCATTTTTCTGCTGTCTGCATTTTGGGTTGGTTTGGTTTCTTTCTGGCTATCGGCTAGTTCTTTTAGCCATTATTCTTTCTTTCTTTCTTTCTTTCTTTTTTTTTTAAATGAGTCGTTCCTTCTGTCTTGGAATTGTTACTAAGTGTTGGTTCCATGGCAGAAGAAAAGGAAAGGCTGGGCAGTTGTGGTTAAGTTAGAGTATTGGGCTGGGAGTCAGGAAGATCTGAGTTCAAATTTGACCAAGCTACTTCCCTATTTGTGTGACTCTGGGCAAGTCATTTAACCTCTGATTGTCTGACCAAAAAAAAAACAAAAAACAAACAAACAAACAAAAAAAAAAAAAACATGGGAGAAGGAAATGGCAAAACCGTTCCGGCATCTTTGCCAAGAAAATTCCATGGACAGCTGTGGTCCATGGGGTCAAGCAGAGTCAGACGTGAGTAAATGACTGAATGATAACAACATGTTTAAAGTAATTTTACTGTAATTTAAAGTAAATTTCCTGAGAGGCATCAGCAGCTGGAAACAATCAGGACAGGTCTCATGTCAGAGGTCATTCCAGAGATCAGCCCTGAAGGAAGCCATGGATGCTAAGAATCACAGAGTCAAGGAATTCTGAAGAGTCAGAAGGAATCCTGGTGGCCATCTGGTTCCATCCGTACCCCAAAAGAATTCCCACTCGAAGCAATCAGTTTTTATTGTTTGTTCTTCAGTTATTTTGCTGGTGCCCCACTCTTTGTGACCTCCTTTGAGGTTTTCTTTTCTTTTTTTTTTTAAAACACTTAACTTCTGTGTATTGGCTCCTTGGTGGAAGAGTGGTAAGGGTGGGCAATGGGGGTCAAGTGACTTGCCCAGGGTCACACAGCTGGGAAGTGTCTGAGGCCGGATTTGAACTTAGGACCTCCCATCTCTAGGCCTGGCTCTCCATCCACTGAGCTACCCAGCTGCCCCAGAGGTTTTCTTGACAAAGAAAGTGGTTTGTCATTTTTCCTTCTCCAACTCATTTTACAGATGAGGTAACTGAGGCAAACGGGAATGAGTGACTTGCCCAGGATTTAGAAGAAAGGGCTTAAAACCCAGAACCTTTATGGGGTTGGGGGGTGGGGGAGAAGAGGGTGTGTTCTAAGCATGGGGAATAATGTTGTGTGTCAGGAACTAGAGGATGGGTAATTTGTTTGGTTTTGCTTTTTTAAACCCTGACCTTCCTTCTTAGAATCAAGAGTGTGTATTGATTCCAAGGCAGAAGAAAAGGAAAGAGCTAGACAACAGGGATGAAGTGACCCAGCTGGGAAGTGTCTGAGGCCACATTTGAACTCAGGACCTCCCATCCTCAGGCCTGGCTCTTAATCCACTGAACTTCCCTACTGCCCCCAAGAAGGCAATTTGATTGGATTGAAGAATAAGAATGAAACTCGAGTCCCAAAGTGCACTGGCAGAGGACTCTCTCCTCACCGGTAGAGATCGGTGCTCTCCCAGCACCTGCAGGAGGGGCCCGAGGAAGAGGAGAGGTTCCCTCTCTTGGAGCTGGGGAGTCTTTTCAGGATTCTTCGAACTCAGACACTGCCGACTTCCAGCTCTGAGAGAAAAGCTGGACGATGCCAACCCGGCTTCAGTTTGCTGAAGGAGGAGACTCTGGGAAGAGGCCATCAGGAGAAGGAGCCAGAAGCCCCCACCATGCCCCTCGCCCAACTTGCTGTGCTAGAAACTACGACTTTCCTTTTGAGTGAGATCTAAGACCCTTCTATTGGTTGAGCTGCACTCCCAATGGGAGACCTCCTTCATCCAGGGATGTCTGGCGTCTCTTTTCCTTTGTGTACTTTCTCTGATTTTTGTTTCGCTCTAATTTGGGGAAATGGGTGTCTCGGCTACCTACTGCGAGTGTTCGCTGTGGAAGTGATATTTAGTGGGGAAGGAATTGCTGCTTGGGTTATATCTTAGGTCCAGTCATTAAGCATCAGTCAGAAGTTAGCTCAAAGGGGCGGCGAGGTGGCTCAGTGGATAGTGGAGCATTCAAGGCGGCTCGGAGGGAGGGTGGGAGGCACCTCATGCCAGGCAAGGCCAACTTCAGCTGCCCGTCCCCACCTTCCAGACCACAGTGGACATAGCCATTGATCCTGAGCCCGAGAGCCTTGGGAATAGCAGTGGTCCCCAGAGCCCTGGCCCAGAGAATGACCATTGTGAAGAGACTCCCTTTCCGCAATGCCACCAATATCAACGACTCCCTGCCTGCCTGCCACCCATGGGCTTACATAAGCCAAGAGCCCTGGCTATGGCGACTTCTCAGAGAGTCCCCATCCTGCCCTACAGCCATCACCTCAGAAGTAACTGCTGTGGAAATGTGAACCTGGAACCGCCCCCGTGGGGGCTTTCACCACAGCTACCACTGTATAAAAGAAAGTTCTTCCTACCAAAGTCCTTGACTAGATCAAATGGGTCAGCATCAGAAACCACCCTCCCGACCCACACTCCAGACCTAAATGCTACCTAGTCCAATTTTTTCACTTTACAGATGTGGAAACTGAGGCCAGGTCAGTTAAATGACTTTCCCAAAGTCACAAGTCCATGGGTCACCAAAACAAAGGCTGTCTTCCTTTAGGGATCTATGGGGAGTTCTGAAGAGTTGGAGATTATTTTATTTTATTTTATTTTTTTTATTTTTTCCCATGATTACATGATTCTTATTGTCTCCCTCTCCCCTCCTGGAGATGACAAGCAATTCCACTGGGTATACATGTGTTATCACTCAAATCCTATTTCCATATTATTCATTTTTATAATCAAGTCATCTTTTAAGACCCAAACCCCAAATCACATACCCATATAAACAAGGGATTTTAAATCCTGTGTTTTCTTCTGGATCTCTACTTGGAGATTATTTTTGTTTTGTGTTTTTTCTTCTGAGCCCCCACCAGCATGCCCTACTTGTTATAGGAAATGAATAGATAGGACTACTTATAGCGAGTAAAGAAGCATTCCAAGCAAAAACCTGGCTGAGACTGTGAACATTCTAAACCCAGAATGTGGAGAGACGCTTGTCCTCAGAGACTAGGAAAAAGTTGACAGTTTTTGCCCTGGAGAAGTTGGAGGCTGTGGCTACTGATCAATTAACTAGTCTGTGGACTTATTTGGGATCTCAAAAGAGAAGCTAAGCTTGAATCACTGAGGGATCTTCTATGAAGATCTAGGTTGAGTTAGGTGCTTTTCCTGTTGTTGGTGGACAACTACAGAAAGCCCTTTACTCCCTAGCTTATTGGATTTAACTTGCTGTTTCATGAAGTATTCCTGTGACCTGATTTCATCTGGATAACATCCTGGGATGTGCTTCATGAGATTCCCAAATCCTTTTGCTTTGTCAGCCCGGCTAGAGCTGGCAGTTTATAGATAGCGGAGCCATTTTCCCTAGTCAACATTCCTTGACAGTTGGCCATAGACTCAAGGTTTCAATTATCCCTTTTACCTCCTTATCTATCCTTTTAAACATTAAATAACCCTTTTATAAAACTTCCTGGTAGTCTCCTTCCCAGTCTTCAAGAACCCATTTAATTTAAACTGTTTCCCTAGCTGTATTGAATTCTGTTTCTGTTTGTTTCCCCAGCTAAGTGTGTTATTGTGTTACCTCTCCCTAATCAGCTGTGGGCTACTTTTACCCAGTTATGTGGGTGTTTCCCCTCTCATTCCCTACCTATTTCCCCATTCCCCAAAAGTACTGTTATTTTCATTTACCATTCTTCATACTCCCATGATTATCTATTGATATCAATTAGACTCATTTAGAAAAGCATATTTACTGAGGTCATATAATAAGAATAGTTGATATAGAACATCTTCCCAAATCAGTGACACACTCTTTGCTCCAATATAGTGAGTCCAGGGAAAAGTATCCTCCAACTTAGGGGAGACACATGGTAACTTCTGGCCCTTGTAAGCCCTTTTGCTATGGTCCTGCAGATGTTTTCTTTGGGTATAATGTAGCTCTTCGCCTGGGCTCCTCATCTCACCATCTACAGCAAGTGTTTTAAGGAGGACCAGGCAGTTCTTTGACCCACAAACTCTCACTATCTGGCAGAGTGCCTGAACCTTTTACCTTTAGAGGTCCTTCCGGTGAGTCTTGAAGGCTTTCCTGAAGAGAGGCTCCCACTATAATGCAGTCACACCTAGATTCTCTAATGGTGCAAGTGATAAGAGAGAAAGATAAAGCCTGGACTGATCTAGGCCCAGGAAGACCTCAAGAGAGGCCCTGGAGGCAGGAGAAATTTCTGCCCTTCCCAGTTATGCCAGAAGGTTGACCCTGAATTGGAAAATGCTGAGGCTGATCATCATGGTTATAACAATTGACATTTACCAGTATAAGTGACTTTTCCCCACTCCATTATCTCATCTGATCCTCATCATAACCTTTAAGGTTTCAGCAGGGTCATTTCTGCCCTACCTGACCCCCCTTTTGTTTTTTAAAAGTTGAGGACGCAGGTTTACAGATTCCCAGGGCCATGGATCCACTTCTGGAAGGGACTTTACACATTACCTAGTCTAACTCCTTCATTTTATAGATGTGGAAACTGAAGTCAGGCCAGTTAAATGACTTGCCCAATATCACCTAGCATGAAGCAGTGTCTCTGACTGGACCCGGGTTCTCTAGTTTCATATCCACTGCTTTTTCCACCATACCACAGTGTCTCGGCCAAGATCACAAACTACTAAGTAGAAGAAAGGAAAGACTCAAACCCAGAACTTCTGACTCCAAATCTACATCACCAGACCACAGCTGGAATTGATTTCAGTTAAGTTTTTCACTTTTGTTGTTGTTGTAACAAGAGAAGGGTGACTCCACGCAAAAAAGGGATAGGGCATATCAGGAAATAATTGTGATATAAAAAAATATAAACAATATAAAAAAGGTCATATAAATTCTAAACAACCATCAGCGTTTGTGTTCTGCTGGCTCACCTTTAAGAACCCACAGGGAGTGATGGCGACAGCTAAGTGACTCAGTGGGTTGAAAGATGTAAAATCCTGAGTTCAAATCTGGCCTCAGATACTTCCTAGCTGTGTGACCCTGGGCAAGTCACTTCATCCTCATTGTCTAGCCCTTGCCACTCTTCTGCCTTAGAATCAATATTGATTCTAAGAGGAAAGGTAAGGGTTAACAAAAAATCTTGCAGTGACCTCTTTGCCACAGTGTGGTAGCAGAAAGACTCAAGCTAGGATGGGAGAATCTACTCAGTGAGGTGTTTGTGGGTAGGGCTAAGGCTCAGGACTTGGCTCTTCGAGTTTCTGAGTATAAGAAAGTCTCAGGAGAAGAATTTCCCTCTACCAGTGGTCAGCACCAACTGTGCCAAGTGTTTTCTAAAGCAGGTGGGAGGCAGGCGCACATAGCTTTGGCTTGCCATGCTGCTGCCTGAACCAAATTTAAATGCAATTGGGAAATAGCAAAATAAATAAAAATGCAGAGGATAGAAATAATACTAATACATTTTTTTCTGAGTCAATATGTAGCTACATGGATGTTATATGTAGTGGCCCCCATTTCTGTTTGAATTTGATACCACTGATCTGAAGTTAAGTGACAAACCCAAGGTCACACTGCCATTACATATCAGAAACAGAACTTGATTCCAAGTTTTTCCAGTTCCCATGCCAGCTCTTTAGGCACTCTGCCCCATGAGCTGCAGGAATGGATTCATGAACACAGGCCAGATCTAAGAGTTCATCATTGTCTGGAACTCCCAGTGTGTCAATTCCCTTCAACAAAGCAAAAGTGATTGATCTACCTATCTCTCTCTGGAGATAAGCTCTAAGGGGATCTCACAGATTAAATGACTTGCCCTACACAGCCAGAACTCATCAGAAGCTGAATTTGAATCCAATTTTTTTGTGATCATGAACTCTGTGTACTATGCCACACACACAGTAAGTCTCTCTCTCTCTCTCTCTCTCTCTCTCTCTCTCTCTCTCTCTCTCTCTCTCTCTCTCTCTCTTATATATTCATATACTCATATATGCTTATTATATACATATATGTATGCATATATATGTTTTTATTTTATATGACAAAATCCCAGCTTACTACATAACAAAGAAAAAAGAAAAACTCTTCTAGATCTTAGAACTCTTTATAAAAGCAATAAATATGCAGAAAATCTTTCCTTTCCCTTCAAATGAACTTGCCTCTCATTTTAACCTAATTGAATACTCATTTATTAACTTAAATAATGTACAAGGCCATACTTTAAAAGAAGAGAAATGAAGGAAGGAAAGAGGGAGGGAGGAAGGGAGGGAGGAAAAAGAAGAAAAAGAGAAAAAGAAAGAGAAAGGAAGAAACAAAGATAGGGAAGAGGAGAGAAGAAAGGAGAAAAGATATCTTATTAAGAGCTAAGTTAGCTAATACTTAAGATGAGTTTTAAAAGATTTGAGTCATAATTAAGATCTAAAGGTTAATCAATATTAACCAAAGAAATAAATTATTTTTAAACAATCAAAAATAATGTTTACTGTGAATTTTTTCCAATGGCTTTTTTTGCTAATCCAAAAATTAGAAGAGCCAATAAAAAGAAAGAAACAAGGTAAAATGGCAACATTGTATTAATACTATAGTTAATCAGTGTTGACTGAGAATAAAGGAATAGTGCTAAGCAAATGATCTGGTTTTCCTTAGAAATAGAATTTCCTTTTATGATTCCATTTTGCATTATAAAAACAAAATGCTGACATCATTTTGCCACTTACTGTGCTGAAGACAGTACTATTTATACCTTTATTATGTATATTGCACTTTATCCTGGCTGCAAAATATCCACAGTTATATAGAGGCTTAAATGTTATACATTGTCAGTGGGTTATGTAACCTGCCAATTACTACCCCACATGTATGCCAGGTGTTTGGACTCCAAATTCTTTAAATGAACATGCTGTACTGGAACTGGCCTTAGTGATTTTTCATTAGCATTCAACATCATTACCAGAGGAGGAAGGAATTTTTTTTTTAAAAAGTACTTGAGGAAAGTGATAATAGGAAGGTGGTGAGAAGAAAATACTTCTTAATTATACAGAAGTTTTTCTTTTTCTCCCTGTTGGAATGACTTATGTCACTCCATTCTATCATATAATCCCAAGCATTTTTCTTTAATACCCAATGCCCAGTGCTGAGAAATGTAATATATAGCAATTGAGGTATAGCATTTCTGATTAACTCCTCTGATTATATTTTACCTTACAGTGGGATAGTTGTGTTTTAAAACCAGTAATGGTTTTTTACATGATAAAAAATTAAAATTAATAAGAAAGATGCAAAGTTTAAACATGAACCAATGATCTCATTTCTGAAATTGGGCAAACCCCAAAATTCTCCAAATAGGGATAATTTTGAGACTTTTGAATTTTGAATATTCAGAATGAGAAACAATTTAAAACTAAACTTCAGATTGTGATTTTTGAGGCCCACATAGATTATTCAGAGGAATTAGAGCTTAAATTTCCATTTGATGCAGACATCTCCCAAATAAGGCTAAATGAAAAGAAAAGGCATGCATGAAATCTAGAAGGAAGGGGAATGACAAAAACAAGAAACATTCATTAATGAATATTATAATATTAGGATAAGTCTATAGAAATTTTATATGGATATTCCTTCCATATCACTGGGGTTAGGGGGATGGTATCTTGATACCTGGAAAATCCAGATAAAATTTTTTGGCTCTCTCTTCATAACAAAGAGGAAGAATGAATTTTTTATTTTATTTTTATGTTTACAGTATTTGCAGCACCTTATTATAAATTTGGGAAATTCTGGACTTATGCTATCAAAAGAAAATAAAATGCTGATATTAAATAATACATACATATTTTTCTAATTTTTGTTTGTCTTACATTTTTATTTTTTGCAACGTTACTAATTCAGAATTATTTGCATGACTTCATGTTGGCAAGGAATAAAAATATGTCTTGACTTCTCAATCGGTGGAGGAGGGATTAAGTATGGAAGATAATTGTAAACTTAAAATAAAAAATTAGAAAAATGTATAAAAAAGGTTCTTCCTCTAATTAAGTCAAAATGGTGAGCCTTGTAACTATCCCAAGTTGACTTTCTTCCCACCTAACAAAATATTTGAAAACTTCCCAGAGTTCCATTATATTTCTAATTAAATCTAAAAGTGCTATATTTTAATAACTTTAACTTTTTTTAACAAAGGGATATTTCCTGAAAAGATGAAGAAAGAAGAGAAGGGTAAATAATTCGCATCCCCAATACATTAGGCCAAAGTGGCCCTAGAGCCTAGAGGAGATCACTTTCAGTATTAAAGTCATTCTTACATAATATCAGACACCACCAAGTTTACTTCTGAATGTGGTATGACCAATGGAAAAACTTCATTCCTGGTTTGTAGAATCTGGCATCTTGGAATCCAGGGACAATTTGCTGCTGAAATTAATCTTATAAATCACTGTTTGTGGCCTCAGTGGAGTTTTCATTGGACCTTCAGGACTACAGCCTTAAAAATCTCATGAGGTCAGTGCTGAGTCTTTTAACTCTCAATATCCATTTATCTTGTCATAGTGTATGATTCTTGTGATGTTTCTGGAATCTCGTTGCTAGTATTTTATTTAAAAAATTTGCAACAATATTCCCAAGGGATATTAATCTATAGTTTCCTTTTCCTTTTTTTAACCTTGTTTAGGCAATAGCACTATTGGTGAGCTTCTTCCTTAGCTAGTTTTATGTAGTAGTGGAATTAATTTTTCTTTAAATGTTGGCAAAATTCACTTGTGAATCCATCTGACTCTGGAGCTTTTTTCTTAGGGAGTTCATTGATGCCCTGTTCAACTTAATTTTCTGAGATATTGTTTAAACATTCTATTGCTTCTTCTGTTAACCTGGGCAATTTATGTTTAAATACTCATCTTTTTCACTTAGATTATCAGATTTATTGGCATATAATTGGGCAATACATATATTTTATGCATTTCTGAGTTTCTAAACTTTTTCTGATTTCTTCTGGTCTTCATGTGTTGCCTGCAATTTGCATAAAACTGACTCAAAATGTCCACTTAATTTTCTGTGCCAAATCTTGTTCTATTAAAACTGTGATGGAGAAAGCTGCAAAGTGGAAGGGATATTTGTATTTCAAAATTAGAAGTGATACTCTTATGATAAAAATTTCAATTTTTTCTCTGGAGGTGGACACATAGAAGTCATTCATCAAAAATGTCTATTGTTGAATATGTTCTTTTGGTTCTACTTGTTTTAGTCTTCATAATTTCATATAGATCTTTCCATGTTTTTCAAAAAATAACCTGTTGTTTAATCTTTATAGTAGTATTCCATTGCCATCATATACCTTACCTTGTTTAGACATTGTCCAATTAATTGGTAACCCTTAAATTTCCAATTCTTTTTCAACACAAAAAGAGCTTCTGGAAGTATTTTAGAACATAATCCTTTTTCCTTGATGATCTTAGAAAATAAACCTAACAGTGTTATTGCTGGATAAAAAGGTATATACAGTTTTATAACTCTTTGAATATAATTTTTTTTAATTTTTTATTTTAAACCCTTAACTTCTGTGTATTTACTTATAGGTGGAAGAGTGGTAAGGGTAGGCAATGGGGGTCAAGTGACTTGCCCAGGTTCACACAGCTGGGAAGTGTCTGAGGCCGGATTTGAACCTAGGACCTCCCCTCTCTAGGCCTGGCTCTCAATCCACTGAGCTACCCAGCTGCCCCCTGAATATAATTTTAAGTTGCTCTCCAAAATGGTTGGATTAGTTCACAGTTCCACCAATAGTGTATTAGTTTTTCTATTGTTCTATATCTCCTCCAACATTTGCCATTTTTCTCTTTTATTATTTTAGTCAATCAGACAGGTTTGAGATGATATTACAGAATTGCTTTGATTTTCATTTTTCTAATAAATAATGACAGAGTATTTTTTATAGTTAAATATAGTTTGATATTTGTTCATTTCTTTTGACTGTTTATCAATTGAGGATTGGCATGTATTTTTATATATTTGATAAAATTATATATATATATATGTATTTAGATAAAAGACCTCTATCTGAGAAAATGTGTATAATTTTTAATAATTTCTAATCTTGGCTACATTCATCTTATTTAAACAAAAACTTTTAATTTTAATGTATTTTAAATTGTCTATATTTTATAATGCTTTATATTTCTGGTTTATTAATAATTTTTTCTATTATCTTTAAATCTCATAGGTAATATGTTTCCTATTCTATTTTGCTTATGGTATTTCTTTTTATGTCTTGGTCATATATCCATTTTGATCTTAGAAAATCATGTAAGGTATTGATTGATATCTTGTTTCTGCCAGATTGCCTGCCAATTTTCCAAACAATTTTTACCAAATAGTGAATTCTTACTTTAAAAATTGGATCATTACTTTAGATAAACACAATAATACCATAAGCTTTTACAACTGTTAGTTGTATGTATGTTCTAGTCAACTAGTCTACTTTTATATTTCTTAGCCAGTAACAGATAGTTTTGATGATTACTGTTATAAAATGTATTTCAAAAGGTAGCATTGCGGGGGGCAGCTGGGTAACTCAGTGGATTGAGAGGCCTAGAACTCAGGCCTAGAGACGGGTGGTCCTAGGTTCAAATCTAGCCTCAGACACTTCCCAGCTGTGTGACCCTAGGCAAGTCACTTGAACCCCATTGCCCACCCTTACCACTCTTCCACCAAGGATCCAATACACAGAAGTTAAGGATTAAAAAAAAAAAA
>NC_058133.1:500490836-500505375 GCF_016433145.1 Gracilinanus agilis | reverse complement strand
GGGGTGGGGGATGGGGGGAAGCGTTGCCCGGGCACTCTGGCCTGCCTTGGCATGGCCATCGCAGCTCTCCCTAGAGTGGCTGAGATACCACTTCTTGGTATCTGGAAAGAGAGGCCTCACTTTTAAGATAAATCCCTCCGACACACCCACAAATATTCTGGCCTGGTTCCCTCTGGCTCTTTTCTTCTCCCAGAGGTCCTGAGAAGAGGGAGGGTCCAGAATTCGAATCCTACCTTTGACACTTACTCTATGCAAGTAACTTAATGGCCCCAGGCCTCAGTTTCTTTATTTGTAAAATAAGAGGATTGAATGGGATGGCCTCTGAGGTCCTTCCTAGTTCTAATCTGTATATGATCCCATGAGCCTAGGAGGAAGCATGACAGAGTATTGATATGGAAAGAATCCTGGGCTTGATGTCATAGGACCTGGGTTTGAATCCTGACCAGGTCACTTCTTGTCTGTGTGATGCCCAAGTAACAAGCCAAATCCATTCTCTTGGCCTCAGTTTCCCCATCTGTAAAAGTTGGGCTTGAACTAGATAGCCTCTGAGGGCCCTTCCAGCTCTAGGTCCGCCATCTTTCTTTGGTTATCTAGGAAGGAGCCCTCGTTTATAGATTAATTTTTCAATTTAAATTTCATTTTTTATGAACAAAAATCTATTTTCTTTCCTTTCTCCCCTCTAAAAATTAATATTTTGAGAAAGGTGTAGAATCCTCAAGAGGAAAGGGCTTTAATGCAAGAATCCTGTCACCAACAACAGGTACCCACAGACAACCGGCTATTTAGGCTCTGCTTGAACACTTCCAGCGACAGGGGACTCACTACCTTAGCAAGCAGCCTGTTGGATTGTTGAACCGCTGTAATCCTTAAAACAAATGAAAAAAGCAACACATAAACTAATACCTAAATGTAATTCATTAAAGCATGCTGGTCAATATATACTTTTTTGTTCTACTTTTGTTCCAGAATGTATCCCTCCCTTCTCTGCTCCAGCGAGCCATCCTACCTAACAAAGAGGAAAAAAGGAGGGCAGAAAGCATGTTAATCAAACTAACCAACACGCCAACAGGCTCTAACACTTTACATGCCGCTTCACATCCATAACCCCCACGTCTCCAAATAAGAGAGGGAAGAACATTCTCTCATTTCTTCTTCAGCGCAAGCTTTGTCTTTATAATGATCTCGCGTTCAGTTGCCTGTAGATCCCTCTTTCCAGTCGCCTGATTGTAGGAACCTTCATTCCTGGGTCTGGTCACGCCACTCTGGCTCCGTCTTCCCAGGATTCTCTGGGCTCTCCGTACTCATCATTTCTCACAGCTCAGACACACTCCGTTCCATCTGGGTCCTCCAGTTTGTTCAGCTGTTCCCCTACAAGGGCATCCACTTGTTTTCCAGTCTTTGGGACCACAAATAAAAGAGCCAACGGCCTCGTTCTTAGGGAGTTTCTCCTTATTTCAAGGCCAGCTCTGCCTTCCTCATTGCCAACATCAGCCAAGCTGACTGATGCCCGGTTACAGAGGACTGTCCCGGGTGGAGGCAGAAAGGTCAAATGAGACGCCACGTTTGCTCCCTTGGAACTCATGGCCCAATGGGAGGGAAGTAAGCCAGACTCACAGGGGGCAACCGTATTGGCTTGGGCAGTGGATTTGAGGAAGATGTCCTGAGTGGGAATTCTACTAGCTCTGTGACCCTGAGCACGTCGCTTTACTGAGCCTTAAAGCCCCTGTTTCCCCATCTGTAAATGGGGGGTAATAATGATAACAATGCCATGAATAATACTTCCTGTTATAATAATAACAGAGTTGTTATTTTGATGACAAAGACTTTGTCATGTATATTCATGTATGTATATGCATATGTGTATATGCATACAATACACATGTTATTGAATGTGTTATATAATATGCATATTTTTAGTTAATTATATGTTTGTCTGGACATATGTAATATATATTATATCTATATATAATGTATATTGTAGGTTTTAAAATTAATATTCAATGCCTCCAAAGTATGATATTTATAAAGATTTATTAATATTAAATTAGAGAGCTAGAGAAACACGGGGAACCTTTTCCACTCACCTCACGTACAAGAGAGAGGCTCGTGCCACAAGGACTGCTCACTACTCCATCCATGTGCAAGAGAGAGAGGGTGTGGCAGAATAAACCCAAATTAAATACATACCATGTAACCATGCACATATATACAAGGCAAAAGGAATTGTGGGTAATACAGAAAGGAAGTTTGGGTAATGTAGTTTCAGGGGTTCAAGATTTTCCAACAATACCTTCCCCCCTGTGATCCTTTGGGAGACCCATCTCCCCCAATGGATCATGGAAACATAATCAAATTAAAACTTACAATAATTCGGAGATAAAAGGGAAATAAAAGGGAGAAAGAACAAAACCAATGTTAGTTTTTTTTCTTACAATATATAATGTATTGTATATATGATATATCTATATACAAAATAGATATATATATATGTATTGTATATCTATAGATATGTGATATATATATAAAATATACAATACATCTATATATAAAATAGATATATGGTATCTTTATGTAATATATAATATAATAGATATAATAGATATATAAGATATCTATATGTGATATATATCTATATATAAAATAGATATATAAGATATCTGTATTTGATATAATATATCTCTCTATATAAAATAGGTATATATCTATATATGATATATATCCATATGAAATACATGTGTATCTATATATGATATATAATATACAACATATAATATATCTATATATTATATCTATAATATATCTATAATGTATAATAGCTAAATAGAGAATATACCTATAATAGATGTTTGTATATAGCACATATATAATATGGATATGGATATAGATATAGTATGCATGTATTATATATTTTTAATTTGTATTAATTCCTTTTTTTCAATTATACATAGAAACACTTTTTGACAATTGTTTTCTGACATTTTAGGATTCAGATTTTCTTCCTCCCTCCTTCCCCCACGCCAAGGCAGTAAATAGTCTGATATAGGTTATAGTAGCACTTTCATGCAGTATATATTTCCATATTGCTCATGCCATGACAGACGACACTTATCACACATACAGAAAACACTCATGAAGGAAATAAAGGGGAAGATGACAGGCTGTGATCTGTGGTCACACTCCCACAGTTCCCTCTTTGGCTGTGGAGAGCATGTTTCATCATGGGGCTTGTGGATCTCCTGGGAATTGGCTTTGCTGATAATAGTTTAGTCCTCAACAGTTGGTCATTGCACAATATTTCTGTTATTGTAGTACACAGGTATTATCTGCTTATATATGTGCACACATATACCTATAACACATGGATATATAATATACCTATAATAGCTACATATTTGCATGTGTTTATTTACATGTATGCACATAAGACATCTATAATATACCTATAATTGCTGTGGATAATATATTAATTATATATAACTTACATATTTATTTGCTCATATAATGTATATATAATATACCTATAAGAGCTGATCTAAATAATATACCTATAAATCTGTAGTGTATATTTACTTATATAGATATATATGCATATGCATATATATTCTATCTATTTATGTCTATCTTTCTGTCCACCCATCTGGCTGTCTGGTAAACCTCAAAGTGAAAGGTGAAGCCCAGGTATCTGGCCAGGCTGTTAGGAGAGTCTCCAAGGAAGGAGTGTCATCAGCTACATCTTCAAGGTTGGAAGTGGGAATGGCAATTCTGGTCCTAAAAAACATCTCAAGCAAAGAGTTGGAGGCAGGAGAGTATAGATACCTGTGGGAGATCATGACCAGCATTAAGAAATTAAATGATTCACTGATAGTGAATGCCAAAGGAGGTATGCTAACCCCGGATAGTCCTGATTCCCAGTCTCTCTGAGTGTCTCTCTCTCTGTCTTTCTGTCTGTCTCTGTCTTTTTCTCTGATTCTGTCTCTCTGTCTGTCTCTCTCTGTCTTTCTCTCTCTCTCTTTCTCTATGTGCATATGTCTCTGTCTCTCTGTGTCTCTGTCTCTCTCTGCATCTCTATGTCTCTGTTTCACTGTTTCTCTCTGCCTCTGCCTCTCTCTCTCCATTAGTGTGAATTACCTTTATAAATGTCAGTGGTGGGAATAAGGAAAAACCAAAGTCATCTTTAAAAAAAAAAGTCAAGAAAATGAATATCATTAAATTTCCATGTTTGAGGAATCAAGAACTCATTTTCTTTTTTAAAGGAGGGAAATGAGTGAATGCAAGTCCTGGCCAATTCCACAGCAGCTACTGTGACATCTTGGGCTGTTTCAGCTTCCGAGTATTGGGCCTGGCTAGTTAGTAGATAGAAAATGGAGATGAAAATAGGCTGAGGAAAGGGCATCACTGGGGTGATGCTTAGAAGACCTGCCGAGAGGGCTCCTGGGAGTGTTGCCTCCTTAAAGCATTTGTACAGTATGATGCATCTGCATCAGCAACACTCAGCTAAATGAGGCTCAGATATTGAAGTGAGGGCACAAAGGGAGACTGACACAATCCCTTCAGAAACTTTGTTCCATTTGCGTTTTCCATTTCACTCATCTTGTTATCCTAAGATTTGCTCAGCTGGCCAAAGGTGCAACAGATAAGAAAGTGGATAAACTGTAAACTGAGAGTAACTTGAAAATATTGGTGGGCTGCTACATGGCTCAGTAGATAAAACATTGGGCTTGGAAACAGGAAGTCTCATCTTCGTGAGTTCAAATCTGGCCTCAGACACTTTCTAGCTGTGTGACCCTGGATAAGTTACTTCACCCTGTTGGCCTTAGTGTCCTCATCTGTAAAATGAGCTGGAGAAGGAGAGGACAAACCACTCCAGTATCTTTGCCAAGAAAACTCCAAATGGGGTCATGAAGAGTCAAACATGTCTGAAATGACTCAGTCACGAAAGTCATCTTGTTGATTTGTTTGATCTTGAAGTGACCTTGCCCAGACCATCTGAGCAGCACCTTGGGAGGCAGATTCTGGGCTGGGAGCTTCCTTTACAAGTAAGGTAGGGTCCGAGTTTAGCCTTGCTGGTTTATCCCTTTGCTTTTTAGAAACTTCCCTTCCCTACCCCTCTAGCTAGTTTCTGAGTTTATCTCCTATGTGACTCTGGGCAAGTCACTTAACTCCCATATGTCTAGCCCTTCCCACTTTTCTGCCTTGGAACCAGTACATAGTCTAGATTCTAAGGTGGAAGGAAAGGATTTTTAAAAAAGAAGCGTGTATAGAAAGAAAAGGGAAGAAGTTCCCAGCAACAAATGGATGATTAATCAGCAATGGTATTAATGGAAACCAAAGAGCATCATCACAGAAACCCAGAGAGGAAAGAGAATGTAGGAGAAAAGGTCTGGTCAACCGCATCCAAGGCTCCAGAGAAGCCAAGAAAGATGGGGAGGGAGAAAAGGCCATCCAGTTTGGCAATTAGGAGGTCCTTAGTAGCTTTAGGGAAAGGAGTTTCAGTTGAGAGATGGGCTGACAGGCCATCAAGAAGAGAGGGAGCTGAGGTCGTGGGGGTACCAAAGGTGGACAGCTCTTTTGAGGAGCAATAGAGGACAAGAGCTTGTGGGGAAGGTGGCAGCTATCCTAGGGAAGGTTTTTTTTTTTTTGTGTTTTTTTTTGAGGCTAGGGAGGCTGAGTGTGTTTGCAGACAACAGGGAAGGGCCAGCAGATGGGGAGAGAGTAAAGATTGGAGAGATGGGTCCTTCTGGGGGAGAGGACAGGGTGGGGGAAGCAGAAGGGGAATGAGAACAAGAGTGAATGTAGAGAGGTTGGCCTTGGTGATAAGAGCCAAGAATATGGAATATAGAGGAAGTGGCGGGACTGAATGAAGTCAGGGGCATGGGAGCTGATGAGAGGCACGGCATGGTGGATAGAGGGTTAGCCTTGGAGTCTGGAAGACCTAGATTTGAGTCCTGCTCCTTCCAAATCCCAACTGTGTGCCCCTTAGTAAATTGTATCACTTCTCAGGGGAAACTCTTGGATTTTCAACCGTGGAGCAGGTTCTGTTCTACTTTGATATAGGGAGTTTCCTCATGAGGAGCTCCTTCCATGGGGGAAATCTCCAGGCCAGCAAAATAATTATAATACGGCACTTAGAGACATACTGTTTCCTAGGCCTGCCTCCCAAACAATAGTGCTGATAGGAGAAGAAAACCACGGGAATATGATACTAATGGCCATGAAGCCCCTCTTGATTTATGCCCCAACAGTGGCTCATTGATGGGGAGTCACATGGGGCCTGGGTTAGGAGCTCTGCAGGGGACTGAGGGCCTGGGAGCAGCCAGCACACTTGCAAAACTCCCGAGCTAGAATTCCTCCTAGACTGTCCATCTTGGGTGTCCAGCTGTGGCCACAGAAAACCCTCTTCCTTTGAGGATTACTACCACAGAGGCTGCAGCTGCCAATCTCCTGAACTTTGTGTTCTTGGCCCTTTCTTTCCTCGCTCCGCCCTGCCACCTATAAACTACCATAAAACTAAGGGGTCAGGAACCGAGAAGACAGAGCCTAGTCTGCCCCTGCCAAAAAAGAGAAATGAGGTGAAGAATGGGGCTGGGGGGCATTATAGCCCTCTGCTCGTGGCCCAAGGGGCCACAGACTTGCCTGGCTTAGAAAAAGGGCTTCTGGAAAAATTTCCATGGGAAGCTTAAAGCACTTAAGTTCTTCCCAATTTGTCAACTTCCTCTTGGCAAGTTTCTAGCTGGGGCCTTGCTTCTGACCACTGTCATCAGACAAGCAGTCAACAAACATTTATCAGGTATTTCCTGTGGGTGGGGCACTGTGTTAAGAGCAAGCTGGGGTTTCATAGAAATGCATCTCCTCCTCCCCCCAATCCCATTGTCCCTGCCTTCAAGAAGCTCACATTCTTTTTAAAAATTATTTTAAAAGATTTAAAAACTAAATTAAAATTATTTTAAAAGATTTTTAAATGAAATTGAAATTATTGTAAATTATTAAAAAATTCTTTTTTTTACTCATGTAAAACCCACTTCCATATTGTACATTGTTGTAAGAGCGCATTCATACAAAACCAAAACCCTCAAATAAAATCATAAATACACTGAGGGGAAAGATAGTATGCTTTGATCTGCATTCTGACTCCAACAGTTCTTTCTCTGGTGGTGGATAGCATTCTCCATCATAAGTCTTTAGGGATTGTCCCAGATCATTGCACTGCTAAGAGTTGCCAAGGTTTCACAGTTGATCATCATATAATATTGCTGTTACTGTGTACAATATCCTCCTGGTTCTGCTTATTTCACTCTGCATCAGTTCATGAAGATCTTTCCAACTTTTTCTAAAATCATCCTGTTCAGCATTTCTTAGAGCACAATAGTTTTCCATCACCATCATGTACCATTCCCTAGTGGATGGATATCCACCACAAAAAGAGCTGCTATAAATAGTTTTATTCAATAGGGCTTCCCCCCCGCCCCCCCCTTTTTTTATCTCTTTGGGATATAGTTATTATAGGATCAAGAGGTAGGTACAGTTTTATAGCCCTTTGGACATAGTTCCAAATTGTCCTCCAGAATGGTTGGATCAATTCACAATTCCACCAACAATGCATGTGTTCCAATTTTGCGACATCCTCTCCAACATTTATCACTTTCCTTTACTGTCATATTGGCCCAATCTGAGGGATGTGAGATGGTACCTCAGGTTTGTTTTAATTTACATTTCTCTAATCAAGAAGGATTTAGAACATTTTCCCATATGATTATTGATAGCTTTGATTTCTTCATCTGAAAATTACTTGTTCATATCCTTTGACCATTTGTTAATTGGGGAATGGCTTTTATTCTTGTTTGTTTGACTTAGTCCACTATAAATCTGAGAAATGTTACTTTTATCAGAGAAATTTGTTATGAAAAATTTTCCCTGTTTGTTACTTCCCTTCTAATCTTTGTTATATGAGTTTTGCTTGTACAAAAGCTTTTTAATTTAATGTGTATCAAAATTCTTCAGATTACATCTTATAATGCTTTCTATCTCTTGTTTGATCATAAGTTCTTTTATTTATAGATCTGCCAGGTAAACTATCCTATGTTTCCCTAATTTAGTTATGGGATCACTCTTTTTTTTTTTAAACCCTCACCTTCCATCTTGGAGTCAATACTGTGTATTGGCTCCAAGGCAGAAGAGTGGTAAGGGTAGGCAATGGGGGTCAAGTGACTTGCCCAAGGTCACACAGCTAGGAAGTGTCTGAGGCCAGATTTGAATCCAGGACCACCCATGTCTCTGGGCCTGACTCTCAATCCACTGAGCTACCCAGCTACCCCCAAGGGATCACTTTTTATACCTAAATCTTATATCCATTTTAACCGTATCTTAGTATACGGTATGAGATATTGGTCTATACCTAGTTTCTGCCATACTGGTTTCCAATTTTCCCAGCAGTTTGTGGTAAAGAGCGAGTTCTTATTCCAAAAGGGATTGTTGGGTTTATCAAACACTAGGTGGCTAACGTCATTTGCCCCTGTATTTTTAATCTCTTCCATTGATCTATCATTCTATTTCTTAGCGTGTACCAAACTATTTTGATGATTATTGCTTTATAGTACAGCTTGAGACCTGGTATGGCTAGGCCACAAGAAGCTCATATTCTAATGGGGGAGATAGCAGGCAAACACCTAGGGACAGACAAGATCTATTCGAGGTAGCTGGAAAGTACTTGCAAGCTGGGGACTTGGGAGAGGCAACTCCTTAAGGACAGGTGGCAAGCAGATGGACATTGTTGTAGGATCTGTTTATTCTTGCCTTTGAACTTTCTAAGCATGGTTAAAAAGATCTGTTTCAGTGTCTTTTTTTATGGGTGGGTAATTCTTACCTTCCATCTTAGAACTGATGCTGTGTATGGGCTCCAAGGCGGTAAGGGCTAGGCAGCTGGGGTTGTGACTTGCCCAGGGTCTCACATCGAGGACGTGTCCACCCAGCTGCCCTGAAGTCATTTGTTTTATCATTTCCCAATGTATCCTTTCTACCTCCCCATCCATCAAGTCATCCCTTGTAACAGAGAATAAAAAGAGAAAGAGGAAGAAAAGGCAGTTGTGGCTCAGCCAGATTGGAGAGTGCGCAAAGAACGGAGGAAGGGAGGGATTTCTCTATTCTCTCAGTACCAGCCGATGCTGCAAGTCTTTGCTCCTTGGTTCAACGCTCAGCTCTCAGGTGGTGGTTGTTGGGTTCCATTGTCGTCATTGGCTATTTGGACTATTTTCCCAAGTCTTCTCACTTCGTTTCAGCTCATCTAAGTCTTCCCTTCTCTTCTCTAAATCCTTTGTGTCGATCCTTCTTCATATGCCATAGTAATACTTCATCGTGTTCACGGACATAATTTGTTTGGCCATTCTTCAACTTTCTTTGAGAGACGAAGACATAGAGTTGGTGAGTTGGTGGCAGAGGAAGAATTCAAATCCAGGGCCCAATCCGGGGCCTGATTTATTGTTGCCTTTCCCTTTCAGATTGCTTTCCATCTCCTCTGATGGGTGAATCCATGAAGACAGCACCTGGCCTGGAGTCAGGAGGACCTGAGTTCAAATCTTAGCTTAGATACTTACTATCTAGGTGACTAGGCAAGTCAGTTCATCCTCCGTCTCAGTTTCCTCATCTGTGAAATGAGCTAGAGGAGGAAATGGCAAACCACTCCAGGAACTTTGCCAAGAGAACCCCACTGGGGCAGCTAGGGAGCACAGTGGATAGATCATCAGGCTTGGAGTTGGGGGGAACCAGGGTTCAAATCTGGCTTCAGATGCTTCCTAGCTGTATGACCCTGGGCAAGTCATTTAACCCCAACTGCCTAGCCCTTCCTGCTTTTTTGTCTTGGAGTGGATACCAAGACAAGGTAAAGGTTTTAAAAAAAGAAAAAAGAAAACCCTAAGTGGGATCGCAGAGACTTGGACCCGACTGAACAACAACTCTGAATAGATCTCGTGTGTGATGAGGCGTTTACATGTTGTTGTCCTTGCTAGCTAGCGGTGGTTCTCTTGTTGATCTTCTATTTCATTAACTAGCGGGTAAACTAGATGGGAAGCTTCCAGAAGGCAGGAGCTGTTTTCATCTACAGTTGCTGCTACCTGACTGGGGACCCTGGGAAGCCCCTCGGCCTGGTTGGGACTAAAGCATCCCCTCCGGGTCTCTGCAGCCTCTTCTCCCTGGATTTCCTCCTCCATCCTCTTCCTGTCCCTCTCCCTCTGGTCCCAGGACTGACCTCACTAGGAAAACAGCTGAGATGAATCTGCCCAGCCTGGAGGGACAACGTCTCCCGGCTTCCCCAGCTGTGGGTGGCTTCCTCCCACACCCCAGCACGCAACATGGTGTGTCTCCCTGGTTTCCTGGGAAGGAGGTTGGGGCCACGCACTTCTGGAAGAGCATCAGTTGGGTAGATGAGATGAGCAGATATAAAAAGGGAAGGAGGCTTTGGGGCCGCTTCTCCTGGCAGGGACGGATGATGTCTGGCAGCTGGTTTAACAAAAGGTGGTGATGGAAAGAGAGTCCTTGGGGGTCTGATGGTTAGAAGGCCCTCTGCCTGCCGTCCCTGCGGGATCCCGGGGGAGAAGGGCTCGCCGAGCGGCCTCGTCCAGCCCCGACAAGCATCGCTCTTGCATCGTCCCTCTTAATTGCTCTGTATGGAGCCAGGCTGGCCCAGGGAGCACTTAGCTGGCGAGGGCTAGCGGGGACAGGCAGACTAAACCGTGAGCAGAGGCAATGCTGGCTCCAGGGCCTCCCCTCTGAGGCGGCCGCCTCGTGGCTTCTAGGCACCGACCCTGCCCTGGAGATTCGCTGCGCCTTTGCCTCTCCCGTCCCCTCATGGTGGTCCTCTCTTGTGCCCTCTTCTTTCTGCACGGCCCTTGAGGTCTCTCCTCTCATACCCCTTGGACGGTCACCGGGGGATCACCTAACCTGCCTGACCTTTGTTTCCTCATCTGTAAAATGGGGATCACTATGGGGATCCATGAGGGAATATATGGAAAGCATCCTGCTGTTAAAAGGGGGTTCACTCAGTCTCTCCTTGGCATTAGGAAAGGAGGGAAAAGGAAAGAGAATAATCATTAAGCACCTACTATGTGCCAGGAACGGTCCTAAGCATTTTAAAATAAATATGATCTCATTTAAACAAGCCTAGGGAGGTGACTGTCAGATAGATAGACATGTCTGCAGTCCACTTGGGAGACTGAGGCGCAGAGAGGTCAGAGGATCCTAGGTTTATTTTTATTTACTTATTTATTTTTTAAACCCTTAACTTCTGGGTATTGGCTCCTAGGTGGAAGAGTGGGAAGGGTGAGCAATGGGGGTCAAGTGACTTGCCCAGGGTCACACAGCTGGGAAGCGTCTGAGGCCAAATTTGAACCTAGTTCCTCCCATCTCTAGGCCTGACTCTCAATCCACTGAGCTACCCAGCTGCCCCTGGATCCTAGGTTTAGAGGCAGAAGGAAACCATGGAAAGCATCTGATCCAACTGGCTTATTTTACAGATGGATAAACTGAGACCCAGAGAGGTCAGAGGATCCTAGGTTTAGAGGCAGAAGGAAACCATGGAAGGCATCTGATCCAACCAGCTTATTTTACAGATGGGTAAACTGAGGCCCAGAGCATCATCGCATCCTAGCTTTAGAGCTGGAAGGGCTTTTTGAGGTCATCTAGTGCAACCTTCTCATCTTTTCTGTGAGATGAAGACTTGGACACAATTGAAGTAACTGAACGATAACATTAAAAGTATAAATAGGGGCAATTTGGTGAGTAGAGTGCTAGGCCTGAAGATGGGAGGTGCTGGGTTCAAGTTTGATTTCTGACACTTCCTAGATGGATGACTCTGGGCAAGTCACTCAACCCCAGTTGCTTTAACCCTTGTCACTCTTCTGCTTTGGAAAGAATACTCTGTATGAATTCCAAGGTAAAGGTTTTTTTTTAAAAAAAAGTATATCTAGATAAGGTCTGAGAAGTAGCATGGGGGAGTCCAGAGACCCGAGTTCAAGTCCAGCCCCAGTGTGATCGTGGTCCCTCTCTAAGAATAGAGGTTGCCACCAGTGTGGATCCGCATGCTGAGAGAGCCAAGATCCCAGGGTTACCTCCTGCCTCCAGAGAGGCGGCTGCAGGTCATCCTAGGAGGGAAGAGAACACACAGACGATGGGAGACACAGGAGGCGTCTGACCCTGAAGGAAGAGAGAGACAAGGAAGGAGCCTTCCAGCCTGGGCAGCACCCACAGAGCCCCCGAAAGGGGAGATGGTGCGTTGGGGTCTGACCTCGAGTCGCTCTTTGCCTCCTCCCGATTGTGGGATCCTCGGCCCTTTGGCTCTCCGGCCTGCGCCTGGTCACTCTGTCAGACTGTAAACTCCCCAAAGGCCAGGACTGTGCCTCCGTAAGACTTCAAGGGAGGAGATCTCAAACTAAGGCTCTCTATTCCCTGGGCACTTTAAAGTGATAGACTTTGGCAGACAGCTAGGTGGAGAGTCAGGTCCGGAGACCAGAGGTCCTGGGTTCAAATTTAACCTCAGATACTTCCTCACTGTGTGGCCCTGGGCAAGTCACTTCCTCCTCCCCTCCCCCCCCCCTCGCCTAGCCCTTTCTACTCTTCTGCCTTGGAACCCATACACAGTACTGATTCTAAAGGGGAAGGTCAGGGTTTAAAAAAATAAATAAAATAAAATGATAAGAGTTTCAAAAATGCCTGGCTTTCTGTACTAAGCAGTCACCAGCCTCCTAAGAACCCCAGAGATGGATCTTATTATTGGGGTGGTGGTGGTTGGCCTTTTATCCGGGAGGAAGCTACAATTCAGAGTGGTTTAGTGGCTCACACAGCCAAGATGAGTCAGAATCAGAATCAGAACCCAGGACTTCCTCTCCCTGAGGCAGGCAGCTCTTCTCTCCTTCGGGCATGCTTTCTTTTCTTTGATTCTGCCTTGACAAGGACTCAGAGACCCATTTTACAGTAAAGGAAACAGAGGCTCCCGGAGGCTGCGGCCTTCCTCAGCCAGAGAGGGGCCCAGAGGCAGGACTGGCCGCGGGCCTGGGGCGGAGGCTGGGGCCTTCCCAACCTGGTAGTGGAGGACGAAGGAGGACCAGGGACGGGAGAGGCCTCGGCCTGCCCTTTCCGGGCCGACACGGCCCACCGGAGGCTTCTCAGAGCAGACACCGAGTCTGGGCGGCTTCTTTCCCTAATGGACCTCCGAGTGCCGGCTAATGGCTGCTCCGGGAGAGGGAAGCGGAGCCAGGGTCGGGGAGGGGGCCGCGAGGCGGGGCACCGGCCCAGGAGCCCCGCTCCCATCCCTCCCCTCTCCCCGCTTCCCGCCAGGCCGGGGCGCCTGTGACCCACTTAGGGCCCCCCCAGAGCCGGGGCGCCCCCAGAGGGAGCCGCCTAACGGAGTGGAAATTCTGTAACTTCAGGCCGTCCGGCCGGTTGTAATGGAAACCCTGAAATGCAGCCTCCGGGCGTGTTTTCGCCCCGGGCGTGGACAATGGAGAGCGGCTACAAAGGAGGCTTGTTTGCTCGGGCTACGGAGGCCGGCCTGGGAAACGGCACCCTTTAATGACCGGCTCGCCCGCCTCGCTCCCGCCCGGGCTTACCGCCTTTGAGCCTAGGGGAGCAACATGGCGCCCCGGAGCCTGGGCTGGGGGCTCCCCGGAAGCCGCCTCCCCCACTGCCCGGGCTCGGGCCGAGCCGCCCGGCGGAGCCATTCCTGCTTTTGAAAGGGGAGGGGACAGAAGCGGCGTTTGGACCGGCTCCGCGGGCTCCGGGCGCCGAGCCCAGGACTTCTCCCGGAGAGTCCTCCAAGCCTCGCCACGACCAGCCCCGCAAGGTAGGTGCCGCCGTTCCACGCCGAACACTCGAGGAAACCAAGCAGAGGCTCCACGACTTGCCCGGGTTGCGGTGAGGCGGCGGCAGCTGGAACTCGGGACTTGGGGGCTCCAGCCCGGCGGCCCTAAGATTGGGGGGCAGGGAGGGGTAGGAGGGGTGTGGAGGAGCGGAGCTCGGTTACCCGCCTGTCCTTTCAGTCACTCCCGCCTCTTTGGGACCCCGGTCGGGTTTTCTTGGCAGAGATCCTGCAGTGGTTGGCCATTTCCTTCTCCAGCTCACTTGACAGATGAGGAAACGGAGGCCAGCAGGATTCAATGACTTGCCCAAGGTCTACGTGCCCGAGAGGTTTGAACTCAAGAAGACGAGTCTTCCTGACTCCTAAGGAGCTTTGGGGGATGTCTGGAGATTTTTACTTCCCTCGTGATCTTGGGCAGGTTCCTGGGCCTCAGTTTCTCCCTCTGTAAAATGGGGCGTCGGAGGAGACGACCTCTGAGGTCACGTCCAGCTTTTAAGCTAGGAACTCACGTGTTACCCGGAGGTGGAAATCGGCCCGGACACGAGGTGACTTCGGGGAAGGCCTCTGGCAGCGGGTCACCGCGGCTCGCCACCTCCTCCCCTGCCTTCCGCCTGGCCGCCCTGGCCGAGGCCCGGGCACCGGAGGGGGCGCCCCTCGCTCCGCCTTCTCTCCTGCTGCCCTTCTCTGCTTTCTAAGCTT
>NC_058133.1:500395087-500459647 GCF_016433145.1 Gracilinanus agilis | reverse complement strand
CTTCCTTCCTTCCTTCCTTCCTTCCTTCCTTCCTTCCTTCCTTCCTTCCTTCCTTCCTTCCTTCCTTCCTTCCTTCCTTCCTTTAAATTTAAAACCCTTACCTTCTGTTATAAGGGTTTTCTAACCCTTATAAATTATTGGTATTGGTATAGGTATTGAGAAAGATGGCTTCTCTAAACAGTAGCTAAAGAATTCCGGCTCAAGCCAGTTATATAAAATATATTTATTGTTGGTATAAAAATTTTAGAAGGGGTAGTAAAAGGAAAACAGGTAGAAAGGTATTTCTTATAGTTACATAGATTCCTATGCTAATAAATCTTACTATAACCACCCAATCCAATCTAGTCCGCTAGGACTTTTCTTCTTCAACTTAGTCAAAGCTAACCTCTCTTCCTATTCTATCCAACCCCCCCAAAACCTTATCTATCTATTCTATCCTAATTTATAACCTTATAAAAAAGAAGAATAAATGAGGTTTCTCTTCCCTGATGCTCAGATGTGATTTCCAGCTGGTTAGAGATTCCACTTCCTTCTCCATTCAACAGGTCAGACTTTACTGCCCCCTATTGGAGCAGTCACGAGTATTGCACCCAACAAACTCCTCATCTCTGGCCAGATAAAATGGATTATTCTCAGGATGTAAATTCACCAAGATTTTCCAACCTCACAGAGCTGCTCTTTGGACACCTTCCTTGTTCATGGTCAGCCCAAAGAGTGAGTCTTTGGATTAACTGCCTTTCCCAAAGCTCTTTGGGAAAATTCTCTTTTACCTATCATCCATCTCTGAGATTCCATTCAGATTTAAAGAAACCCAATTTATTAATCTCTCTTGTATATTTATCAGAAAAATATGCTACTTAACTCTATTTCCTAATGAATTATTAATTAATTAACAAATAATTCTCTACACTTCTGTCTTAGAGTCAATACTGTGTATTGGTTTCAAGGCAGAAGAGTGGTAAGTGTTTTAACACTGTTTAACAGCAGGGATTAAGTGACTTGCCCAGCGTCATAGAGCTGGCAAGTGTCTGAGGCCAGATTTGAATGCAGAACCTCCTGTTTCTAGGCCTGGCTCTCAATCCACTGAGCTACCCAGCTGCTCCCTCCTACACTAGTCTTCTTATACCTTACTCCCTGACATGCACTTTTGTCCCAGTGACACAGGCCTCCTGGCTATCCCAAGAATAAGATTCTCCATCTCCTGACTCTGGCTGTCGCCTGTGCCTGGGACAGTCTTCCTCCTCTGCTCTGACTATTGATCCTCCTGGCTTCCTTTAAGTCTCAACTAAAATCCCACCTTCCAGCAGAAGCCTTCCCCATCCTCTCTGAATTCTGCTGTCTTCCCTGTCTTAACTATTTCGTATTTATCCTGTATATTGCTTGTGTGTGTATATTTGTTTGCATGTTGTCTCCCCCATTCAACTCTAAGCTCCTTGAGGGCCCAGAGCCTTTTTTTGGATCTCCATTGGCTTAGCACAGCACCTGGTATATAGCAGATACTCGATAAATGTTTACTGAGTGACTGATGGATTGGAATGCCTTCTTCTTCCCTGTCTCTTCCTAGTGAAATCTAATCTTTGAGACCCAGCTGAATTGTGTCCTTCAGTCAACCTGCATTTATTAATCTCTTAGTACATACCAGTCAGGGGCAGCAAGGTAGTGCAGTGGTTAGAGTGCCCAGCCTGGAGTCAGGAGACTCATCTTCCTGGGTTCAAATCTGGCTTACTAACTGGGTGACTCTGGGCAAGTTTCTTCACCCTGTTGGCCTCAGTTTCCTCACCTGTGAAATGAGCCAGAGAAGGAAATGGCAAACCTCTCCAGTATCTCTGCCAGGAAATCCCCAAACTTTCTTTGCCTCAGTATCTTCTTCTGTCAAATGAGCTATAGAAGGAAATGGCCAACCATCCTAGGACCTCTGCCAAGAAAACCCCAAATGGGGTCATGAAGAGTCAGGCACTCAACAACAATAATATGCTGGGCACTGGCACATTACATAATATTCATATAATGCAATAGTATTATTTATTCCATAATGTATCCATATAATACAATAATACACAAGTTATGGTATTATTCATTATATAATTAATTGTACCCTTCAAGTATAACATGAATTATAATTATATGCTATAATTATAATATATAAATTATATAATTATATATGACTATAATTATAAATTACATAATTATATTATATGTAATGATATATTAATTATGTGATTAATTATGATGTAACATTAATAATAGTGGATATATGGCAGCATACATTTTGCAAAGTATTTTATGTTTATATTTATTATGCTGAGTTCACAGGCCAGTTCTGATCCTTGTGACCTGTGTAACCTTGGGTGAGTCTGTTAACTTTCCATCTGGGCCTCAGTTTCCACCTCTGTATTATGGGAGCATTGGAGGAGATAATCTCTCAGAGCTTTTCCACCTGGACTTCTATGATCCTATCTGATCCTCATAACCTATGAGGTAGGGATTTTCAGGTACCACTTCCCCCATTTTATAGATGAGACAACTGAGACTAAGAAAGAGCAAGTGAATTAATTCTCCACAGTCATACAGCTAGAAAATACTCAGGGGGGATTCAAACTCTGATCTCTCCTGCCTGGAAGGCCAACATTCTCCCAACTGTGTCAGACTGCATTGGCAGTGATCGCTAGATGGGCAGCCTGGCAACCGGAGGCAGAGAGAGGAAGAGGTAAAGATGTTTGAAACAGCCAGGCAGAAAGCTCTCATTGCCAGCTTTTGTTGTTGGGTTTTTTCCAGCCCAGGCAATTTTTCAGGGATGGGAGGGAGCTCTGGGAAAAAATCCCAGGAGGAGGCAGCCTGCTGTGGAGCGAGAGGCAGGAGGGGGGCTGGTTGTCTTGTTTACCAGGATGAGAGGTTGTCTCCGATGACTGGATTCGAGGCTGCAATTTGGGGTCAGGCAGGAGGAGTGGAGGAGGGGCCCACATTGCCAGGGTGGCAATGCTGCCTTCAGATCAGGGGCAGCTGCCACATGGAAGGGTTTTATTTCCTTCCTCCCCTTTCCCCTGTGGTCTTCAAAGGGGCTCCTACTATGGACTCTCCTGGCTCTGGGGCTTAGACAAGGAAGGTTAACAGAAATATTAGAAGTCAACTGTTCCTTCTCTTTGTTAATTCTCTTCTTTTCTTCTCTCCTTACCTCCACTCCCCTCAAAATTTTAAAAATAGATTTTATTGCTATCTTTTTTGTTTTTACATCACCAGCTATCCTCCTCTGTCCCTCTCTTTCCCCTTGCAAAAGAGCCATCCTTTATAACAGAATTTTTTTAAAGAAAAGCAAAAGAAGAAGAAAAATCAGTAAAGCCCAATTAATGTACTGAAAAAATCTGATGTCATAGATGGATGGATGGATGGACAGACAGACAAACAGCTTGACAGACAGACAGACAGATAGATAAATAGATAGATAGATAGTATTCCTCACCCATAGACCCCCACCTCTCATTGCCATTTCTCAGGACCACCTTTGCTTTCTATTCTCAGCAATCCTAGCCCTACTGATGCTTTTTTCTTCATTATCTGGTCAAAGTAAGGTCATCCTTTTCCCTTCATACCCCAAATCCCCACCTCTAATTGCCAGAAGAATGAGATCTATCCATGTAAGGGGAAAAGGATATAGGAATAATGATATCTTCCTCAGCACTCCCCCCAATTACCTTGTATTGATTTTGTATTTGTTGAGTTATTTATAATATTTATATTATATATCATATAAATTATATATACATTATATATAATATAAATATAATATAAAATAAATTCTATGTAATATAAATATAAAAATATGATAATAAATTATAATATTTATAATAGAGTTGAAAGAATATTGATTTTGAAGTCAGAGGATATGGGCAGATTATAAAGTACAGAATTTTTTAAAATTCAACTTTATAAAAATTCTTACCACCATTTACTACCTATGTGACCTTAGATCAACCACTTGACTTTTCTGGGCCTCAGTTTCCTCATCTGTAAAATGGGGGGGGAGGTGGACTAAAGGGCCTCTCTATGATGCCTTCCAGTTCTCAATCTAGGACCTTGGGATCCTGCTCTACTGCTTACTCTCTATGACTTTGAACAAGTCTTTTAACTTCCATCTTCCTTAGTTTCCTCATCTATAAAATGAGAGAGCTTGACAAACTGGCCTCTGGGATAATTCTGTGATTGAATTTCCCCAAAAGGTCATGAGCCAGATCCAAGGGAATGTGCCTTGCAAATCTTGAGTCACCATATTAACATGAGCTAAGGCTGTGCTTATCATCATCCAAGGAAAGTATAACATTTCTGTATCCTTCAAGGCCCCTCCAGCTTTAACGTGGTGATTCTGTGAACCTTTTCATTTTATTGATGAAGAAGCCGAGGCTCAGAGAGGACCTCAGATGTCACACTGAGTGAGAGTCAGAGCTTGGGCTAGGTGGTTCAGTGGATAGAATACTGAGCCTTGAGTCAGGAAGGCATGAGTTCAAATCTAGCCTCAGACACTTAGATAGATACTTGAATTGGGGGTTGGGGCGAGGGATCCTTGGGAGGTGGCACAACTGGAGATACTTGGGAGCGCTGTGGAGGCCTAGATCTGAGTTGGCCTCTCCAAACCCAGGGAAGCTCCAAGGGAAGGGCCTGATTTTCCTTTGGGGAGAGAGGAGAGGTGATGGGCAGGAGCACTAGATTTGATGCTGCCTCCAGTTGGGGTATGACATGGTCAGGCCTGCCCCTGGGAATGGTGTTTCCAGCCTCCCTGCCTTCCCCAGCTCCTCCTTTCTCATTAATTTAGGGCTTGCTCCCTCACTTCAGGGAAAAAATAGAAATTGCCTGGCACTAACCCTTTGAGGTGAGGACCCTCTCTTGCCATGGCTCTGCTCCTTGGAAATGCTTCAGCATTCCTTGGCTCCCCCCCCACCCCCATTCTTCTCCACTGCAGCAGTTGCTAGAACCCTGGCCCAGCTCCCAAGACTTAAATGAGAAGTTTCTGGTGAAAACTCTCCAGACAACAGAATCAGGTTTAATCACAGGGTAACCCAAGGATATTGATTAAAACCTCCAGCCAGCATGGTTAAATTCCTCTTTAAAAAAATATTTTTTTTTTCAGTTAAAGAAATCTATTCCTCTTTTTCATCCCTTCCCCATGAGAAAGAAAAAGAAAAAGAAAAAAGCCCTCGTGACCAAGATACAGAGTCCGGCCAAACAAATGCCTGCATTGGCACGGCTCAGTCCCCTGATTCCATCACCCAGGTCGGAAGGGAGCGGGCGGGCGATAGTATCCACAGTCTTCCCTCAGTTCCTCCCTTCCCAGCTCTACAGTGGCTGGCCAGAGTGGCTCGTGGGCCCCTCGCCATGACACTGACTCTGTTGAAACCCCAAGAAGAGGACTGCGGGGCATGCAAGCTATGGGCCCCTTAGGAGGATGGAGGGTTTTTACCCCCAAATCCCCTGCCTTCTCCCTCCTCCCTCCCGCCCCCTAATGAATTTCCTCTCTTTAAGGATGAATCATAGGAGAACATGATGAATATTTCATTCCAACAAGGAAAGCAAATCCCTCGTCTTGGGTAAAACTTGTGTGGCTGCCATCCTGGGTGCTGTCAGAGGTCACAGGAAGGGCAGAGTGACACTCCAAACTGGGGGTCAGAAGACCTGACCTCTCTCTGGTTTTAGCTGACTGATGGGGTTGCCCTCTTTGTATCCACTTTATAATTGTCTGAATATGTCTAGATTTGTACACAGCATCTTGGAATACTCATTAATACAGGAAGAGCCATCTAGTTCCACTTCCTCATTTTACAGAGGAGGAAACTGAGATCTGGAGAGATGATGTGACTTGCCCATAGAGAATAAGTGGCTGGGGGCAGCTGGGTGACTCAGTGGATTGAGAGCGAGGCCTGGAGATGGGAAGTCCTGGCCTCAGACACTTCCTAGCTGTGTGACCCTGGGCAAGTCACTTAACCCCCACTGCCCAGCCCTTACTGTTCTTCTGCATCCTAGGTACCAGGCGCTGTGCTGAGGATCTGACTCCAACATTAACTAAGCTGTGTGCCTCTGGTCAAGTCATGAATCCCTTTTTCTGGGCCTCAGTTTCTTCCTTTGTAAAAAGAGATTTGCAGGTCTCTTCCACCTCCGAACCTATGACCTTTCAAAGTCTATCCAAGGCAATGTTATTTCACGTTCTTTTTCGATCTTGATCTCTGGGTTGCCATCCTCCATGTTAGGAATTCTTAGGGGACCACTAGTGTAGAGCTCCCCTGTAACCTTCTAAAATTCAGTCCCTAAGGCCACTGAGAAGTTACGTGACTGCCCCAGGATCACACCGCCAGTGTTTATCCAAGGTGGGACTTGAATCCAAGTCTAACTCAAGACTGGCCTTTGAACCATATGACATGGCCTCTCAGTGGCTAAACTCTATAGAAATGTGAGTTGATTTTCCAGCCTAGTAGCCAGTAAGTAGGAAAAGGAAAGCTATAAGATTTAAAGGGCTTTTTGTTCATAAAAATGACAATATTCCTAACTGTGTGACTCTGGACAAGTCACATCACCCTGATTGCCTAGCTCTTGCTATAATTCTGTCCTAGAATTGATACTAAGACAGAAGGTAAGGGTTGTTCTATTTTTTTAATAGGACTATCAAGCTCTCTGTTTGGGCTTCATCCTGTGCCAAGTGCCCTGAAGGGGTACTGAGCCCTTGCCTGCCCCATGAGGAGTTTTTATTCTGTCTTGGAAGTTGGAGTCATGAGGGTGACCCTCAGGCAAAGCCAGGGAGGGCCAGTCCTTTCGTGGTCAATAAGGGCTCTGAGAGCAGTGTAAAGAGGAAGTATGGAATTCAGGAGTCCAGAAGAAGGAGAGATCGCTTTGGGTAGGCTGGTTAGGGAAGACTTCTTGGTGGAGGAAGAGCCTAAGCTTTGAAGGTCTTGTATGATTTGTTAAAAAATTATTATTGATGTTTTTGTTTTTCTGCCAGTCATTTTCTTCTTCCTAACCCGCTTCACTATACCCCAACAACTGAACCTTCCTTTGCAAAAGGAAGAGAGAAAAAGAAGGAAGGAAGGGAGGGAAATGTAAAAAGAGACTTGCAGGTCTCTTCCACCCCTGAACCTATGACCTTGCTAAGTGCTCAGAGCTGGGGATACAGATACAAAGAATGAAACAACCCCTGTTCTCAACAAGTTGATAGTCCAGTGGGAGAGGCAACAAGGACACATATAAATAAATACAGAATAAATAGTTGCCACCATTCCTCCCAAAGTGAGACTGGTCATTTTCGTTCATCAGTGATGAGACTTCTTTTGGTCTTTTTTCCTCTGCTTTTCTGCTGTCATTTTGTATGTTGGTCTCTTGGTTCTACTTACTTTGGCCATTCATATAGCATAGAGGCTTTCCAGGGAAGAAAAAGGGGACCCTGGGAGTGAAGGCATAGCCAGAGGAGGAAAGAAATAATCCATGTGTGGAGAGGCAAATGAGCAAATGTGCAAACCACTTTATAAACCTTAGAGCGATATATAAATGCAATGATTATTAGCAGTGGCGTTACCAGCCTAGCTGCAGACTTGGGTAAAAAAAGAGATGCAGGGCAGGAAAAGCCTGCTACAAAAAGGAACCAGAAATAAGACTGACCCATGTTTTTATTCCTGCTCAGATGTTCATTTTGAAGTCCTTTAGAGATGTTAACCTAACCTTGCAAATAAGTACAAGCCATCTTATCCAGTAGGGGGAAAGCAGGCTGTTTTCCTATTTCTACTTACTTCCCTCTGCATCAGTTCATAAAGTCCTCCTATGCTTCTTAGTATTATTCTTCATAGTCATTGACCCTTACAATGCAGTTATATTCAATGGTGTTCTGTGTCATGATTTGTTTAGCCATTCCCCAATCAATGGGCATCTCCTTTGGTCCCAGTTCTTGACTACCTCAAACATCCTTCTATGAACATTTTGATGAATATGGGACCTTTCTCTTTATCACCGACCTGGGAGTGTTTCCTTAGCCATGGGATCTCTGGGTCAAAGGGTATAGATACAGAATTGTTTACTCTTTTTTTAAAAACCCTTACCTTCTGTCTTATCAGTTCCAAGACAGAAGAACAGTAAGGGCTAGGGAATCAGGGTTAAGTGACTTGCCCAGGGTCACCCCGTTAGGAAGTGTCTGAAGTTAGATTTTAACCCAAGACCTCCCATCTCAGGCTTAACTATCTACTGAGCTACTAGTTACCCCAAATGGTTTACTTTTTAAAAAAATTATTTTAAAATATTTTTCCATGATTACATGACTCATTTTCTTTCCTTCCACTCTTCGCTCCCCACTCACAGAGCTGACAAACAATTCCACTGGGTTGTACAAACATTATCACTTGATACCTATTTCCATATTATTCATTTTTGCTATAGAGTGATTTTTAAAATTCTAAACCCCAAATCACATACCCATATATACATGTGATAAGTGAAGTCATATATTTTGCTTTTGCATTTCTACTCCCACTGTTCTTTCTCTCAATGTGGTTAGCATTCTTTCCCATAAGTCCTTCAGGAGTGTCCTGGCTTATTGCATTGCTACTAGTAGCAAAGTCCATTACATTGGATTGTTCCACAATGTTTCATTTTCTCTGTACAATATTATCCTGGTTCTGCTCATTTCACTCTGCATCAGTTCATTGAAGTTCTCAGTTCATATAGAAATCCTGCAGATCATCAATCCTTACAGCACAACAATATTCCATCACCATCAGATACCACAATTTTTTCAGCCATTCCCCAATCGAGGGACACCCCTTCATTTTCCAATTTCCAAATGGTTTACTTTTGGTGTAAGGTCTTGGAGCTTATGTCTTTATCCTTAGTCTTCCCAGGAAAGAAAGAACAGAACTCAGTGGTCAATCCCTGGAAATCTATCCCAATAGCTTGTAGGGTAGCAGGAACTTTTCTGGGAGGTCTTTATTGGAGGAGAAATGAGAGTGTCATAGGTAAGGCACCTGGAAAGAATTCAGGGAGTCAGAAGAGAGAAGGCAGCAGAGAGAGCATCCATAGGCTTGGCCATTGGTGCCTCCTGACTTGCATGGCCTTAGCCAGTCTGCTGAAACTGCTGATCAGGGAAGGCAGTGCACAGGGAGCACAGGGATTGGCATCGAGCTTCTGTCACTCTAGTGACAAGACTATTGTAGGAAGAGGTTGGGAAGGAGGGAAAGGCTTCGACCTCGTTACTCTGTGTTCAGCATTACCCTTTTCTTGGGATCTTCTTAAAGCTGAAGAAGGGGAATAATGAACAAACATTTATTAAATGCTTACTCTGTACTTGGCAGGCATTGTGCTTAGAATTAGGGAGACATATTTAAGCAAGACAATCCCTGGAAATCTATAACCTGCTGCAGACCCTCGGAACTGAGCCAAATAAGGCCAAAGCTGCCCATCAAAGCCAGAGTGACTTAGAGCATGCACTTCCCTCCTTGGCCAGTAGACCCAGAGTAGCAAATGGGTGCCAGACATTGGAAATAAAGGGAGCAAGATGTTTGACTGATACCAGAGTCATAGGATCATAGATATAAAGTAGGAAGGGGCCTTGAATGCCATCTCATCCAACCCCCCTTATAGATGAAGAGCCAAGGCCCAGAGAAGTAATTAGAACATAGAATCACCTATTTTGAGCCGGAAACAATCTTAGAGGTCATCTATTCTACTCCTTTATCCTCCAGATGGGGAACTGAAATCCATAGAGAGGCAATGACTTGCTCAAGGTCACACACAGGAAGTAGGAAACCCAGGATTGTAACCCAACATGCAGCACAAAAGTGAACTTCACCGATATCGTGACTTTGTTGTGGCCTGGCTAGCAGAGAGTTTAGCCATGGTTCTTGTCCTGGGTTCAGATGAATCCATTGGACTCACTTCTCCCCCCCTTTCTCTCAACTCTACTCTCTTGGTGCACTGATGGTGAAAATGTGCCCAACTGGGAAGATAAACTTGGAAGTGACTTGTAGGGGCAGCTAGAAGATTCAGTAGATAGAGCCAGGCTTGGAAATGGAAGGTCCTAGGTTCAGATCTGGCCTCAGACACTTCCTTTCTGTGTGACCCTGGGCAAGTCACTTAACTCCCATTGTCTCTAGCCGATCTTCTGCCTTGGAACTGATACTTAATGTTGACTCTAAGACAGAAGGCAAGGGTTTTGTTTTTGTTTTTTAAGAAAGTGACTTCTGAAGAGGGTCACAAAACCAGAGTTAGAAGTCATTAAGTCCATCTGGTACCAAGTTCAATTCCCACCTCCAATACTTACTATCCATATGACCTTGGGCCAGTGATTTCACATTCCAGGGCCTCAGTTTCCCCATATGTAAAATAAGGGGGTTGGACTAGGGGGTCCCAACTTCAGTCCTGTGGTTCTAGGAAAATCCATTGACAAGTAGCAATGACAATTCATCTCCACTTCTGCACCTTTGTAAAGTTTGCCTTCACTTGCCTGGAGTCTTTTCTCTTCTGTCTTCCATCTCTTGGAATTTCTAGCTCTATTCAAATTTCAGCTCAGGTGGTACCTCCTACATGAGTCCTTTCTTTGTATTTCCTGGCCTTAGCTCTCCCATTCCCCACCCTCTGTCTCCCTATGTTTTGTATTTTCTTTGTTATGTAGTTGACTTTTTTTGTATTTGTACATGAGAGGCATGTTTTTGCCATAAAGTAGAAAGTACAATGACTTGGAATCCGAGGACCTGGATTCAAATCCTACTTCTGAAACTTACCACTTTGGGCAAGTATTATAACCCTTCTTAGCCTCAGTGGCTTCATTTGTAAAATGAGGGGATTGGACTAGAGGGTTTCTAAGGTCCCTTCCAGCTCTAAGGCTATGATATTGTGCTGTTGCTCTCAGTGGAATGGACATTGAGGGCAGATGTTTTTTCATTGCTGTCCTCTTCATATCCCTGACTCCTAGCCAAGAGCCCAGCCAACAGTGGGGACCTCATAAATGCTTATTAAATTAAATCCCATTAGGCACACTGTCTTTGTTTGACCTCCTGTAAAAGGGGAACTAAGTGCTTCTCAAGACAGTCCATTCCATTCTGAAGAATGGGTGGGAAATGATGGGAAACACCCAGAGTGACACTGGTGATAACCATTCCCTGACGTGCCTTGGTGTCCTCCCCTAAGGCACAGACCTCAGCATCTAACCAACCCCTGTGCCTTTGGTCTGCCGGCAGGTTGGCGGGACGAAGACGGGCGTTGTGCGCTACGTTGGGGAGACAGACTTCGCAAAGGGGGAGTGGTGTGGCGTGGAGCTGGACGAGCCCCTCGGGAAGAACGATGGGGCTGTGGCAGGGACCAGGTACATTTGGCTGCCAGTGGGGAACGAACACCCCTTCCCTCCTCTACGATAGATGGAGAGGGAAGAAAAAAGGAAACACCGTAGGAGATTGGAGAGAGCAGGCCACAGGTCTTATACTGTTCTCAGTAGGCTTGCAAATCATCCTTGTTGGATGGAAGGGGAACAGAATGGAGAACCTAAGAAGTAGGACATTCTAGAAATTACTAGGAGAGAAAGAAAAGAGGCATCAGAAACTTTTTTTTAAGAGAAAGTCAGGGAGGGAATAAAGTGGAAGGTTGAGGCATAGAGGCCAAGGGATGCAATTACAGACTGCTAGACTAGCTCGCCACTTGTCAGGTAGGTGGTAGAGTGGAGATTCCTTCGAGTTTTGTGGGGTCATATAAGATGGCTATGGAAGTTCCTTTAAGTTCCCAATTTCTGTAACTTGGCAACACTAGCTGTAGGAAGGAGAACCCATGCATTGATCAAATCTTTAAAACAACAAACTGTTAAGATTTAAAATGATAAAGACTGATATAATAATAAAAATTAGTATTTTAATTAAAGTCATGGCCATGCTGGTAAAATATACATAAGACCGCACCTGTAAGTATTCAAACTGCCGCCTCAGCCATCTTTACCTTTCGTATCACCTGCCTGCTAGCTAAGAGACCAGTTCAAAGTCACTTCCCCCTATTTAAAGCTGACTCTCACCTTGAATACGTAATCCAAAACAGGAAACCCGTTGGACCACGGGAAATGTAGTTTTAAGGTCCCCACGTGTCCATAGGGGAAAAATATATATATACTTTTAAATGGCATCTCCCAAATTCCAATGAACAAAACTGTTATCTTCTGTCTTAGAATAGATCTTAAGAATTGGTTCCAAAGCAGAAGAATAATAAGGGCTAAGCAACTGGGATGAAGTGACTTTCCCTGAAAGTGTTTAAGGCCAGATTTGATCCCAGGGCCTCCCATCTCTAAGTCTGGCTCTTTATATACTGAGTCCCCTGTGCCCCCATCCCTGATCAAATCCTTAATCAGAATCTTCTAGGTGCTTAGTTGGATGTTAAGCAACAAAGGGGAGGTAGGAAGAGAAGACTCAAGCTCTGCTCTGGGGATTCCCACAAATGAATCTGTCAGGTGAAGACAGAATTGAAGGGTTGGAAGGGACTTCAGTGGCCATCTAATTCAGCTCATAGCTGTAAGGAATTCTCACCATAATATACCCAAGACATCATCATCCAGACCCAGCTTGAAGACCTCTAAGGAGGGGGACCCACTCTTCCCCTGTTGGACAGCTCTCATTGGTAGGAGGTTTTGGTGACAACAGGCTTGAGTTGGTCTTTTTGCCTCTGTTCCCCAGTACTCCTGATTTTTCCCCTGGAGCCTGCTAATCCCCAAGGACAAGGCCCCAGATATGTGTCAGCTTCAGGCTAGATTATGTGCTGTGAACAGATTCACTATTGGAAGTTCAAGAGAGGCAGAGATCACTGGAGGCTAGAGTAGTTAGGGAAGACAGCATGGAGGAGGTGGGGCCCAGGTGTGCCTTTAATTGTGAAAGGGAAGGGAGATTGGACCACACCATGGGGATAACAAGATCAGCATGGAGGCAGCATAAGGAAAAATGAGAGGAAGTTTATTTCAGAAACTCAAGGAGCATCAGAAACCTAGAAGATGGCTTGCATTGAACCTGTCTGCTCCAGGGTGACATCAAGAACCAGAAGGAGGGGGCCAACAAGATGACTCAGTGGATAGAGAGCTAGGCCTGGAGATGGAAGGTCTTGGGATCAAATTCTGGCCTCGGGTACTTACTATCTATGTGACCCTGGGCAAGTCAGTTAACCTCTATTGCCTAGCCCTTACCTCTTTTTTGCCTTAGAACCAATAGACAATATTGAGTCTAAGATGGAAGGTAAGAGTTAAAAAAAAATAACCAGAAGGAGAGAGGAAAATTGAAATTTCCCTTCTTGTCTTCCTAATGACCATCACCCTACACTGTTCTTCCCACTGACTCCCAGGGGCCAGACTTGGGGACCAGGGATTCTCCTCTCCCTCTCCATCTCTTCCAGGGATTCCTTGAGCCCAGGGCTCTCTTCTTGCAGGCAGCAGATAGAAGGTAGGAACTTTGTAGGTGGAAAGGCAGAAACAGTCCATTGGGCCTTGGAAGTAGCATCACCTCCATGGCATTCTAGGGGAAAGTTTAGCTATATTTTCTGAGGGTGAGGATAGCTTAGAGGGGATGCCCAACCTTCAAAGTCATTGGCCTTCTCTCTATTTGGAGACCCTTTAGTCAGAGTGGTACTGAGTAAGAATTACAAGCTATGGAGACTAAAGAACTGGGCCCAAATTCCACTTTTGGCCCTTATAATCTCTATGACCCTGGGCAAGTCATTTCTCCATGAGCCTCAGTTTCCCCATCTATAAAATGAAGGTGTTGGACTAGATGCTTCTAAGGATCCCTCTCTGCTCTAGATCTAGAGTCCCATGAACCTATGATCTCTTCCACAGCTGTAAAAAACATTTATACCAGAAAATTTGGCTCATTTCAGTTCTCTTTTTAAAATCCTTACCTTCTTTCTTAGAATTGATTCTAAGTGTTGGTTCCAAGGCAGAAGAGTGGTAAAAACTAGGCAATGGGAGTTAAATGTCTTGCCAAGGGTCACACAGCTAGGAAAATATCTAAGGCCAGATTTGAACCCAGGATCTCTCATCTCTAGGAATGGCTCTCAATACACTGAGCCACCCACCCCCATCTCAGTTATTTTGGATGGATTTTAAAAATCTCCATTGGAGTGGCTTGGGGTTGGGCAGGGCTAAGCACCCTTACAGGATGGGCTGCTCACTGCCGTCACAGGCTCAGGCTTACTATGTGATCTTTACTTTAGGGCTTGGTACAAGATATCAATGCCCCTGAACTTAAGATGGCAACGGATGGAAAGCTATCCTGGTCCCAGGTATTATATTTCTTCCCATGTGTCTCTCTTGCCTCCTCTAGGTACTTCCAATGTCCCCCGAAATTTGGTCTCTTTGCCCCCATCCACAAAGTTATCCGGATTGGCTTTCCATCTACTAGTCCAGCCAAGGCCAAGAAGAGCAAGAGGATGGCGATGGGTGTCTCAGCTTTGACCCACAGTCCCAGCAGCTCCTCCATCAGCTCAGTCAGCTCTGTGGCCTCTTCTGTTGGAGGCCGGCCCAGCCGTAGTGGCTTGGTAAGGACAGTGTGCAATATAGGAGGCCTCATGTGATGGGTGGGCAAGGGGCAGAAAACACAGGAAGTTATTGGGATTGAGGAAATTTGGGTTCTAATCTCAGCTGTGCCTCCCAGCTAGTGGGCTGATTTGGGGTCAGCTATTCACTCTATCCAGGTCTTCATTTCCCTTCCGTCAAATGATGTGATTAGATTAGATGGTCCCTGACGTCCTTTCTGGACATAGACTTATGATCATAAAATTTCTATGATCCTTGGGAGGGCCTGGAAGTGATGCACTCTCTAAAGTAGGTATTTTTAATTTGGAACCTGTGATTTGGCTTTTGGTTTTGTTTTTAACTATTACCTTCTGTCTTAGAATCAATCAATACTGTGTATTGGTTCCAAGGCAGAAGAGTGGTAAGAACTAGGCAATGGAGGTTAAGTGACTTGCCCAGAGTCACACAGCTAGGAAGTGTCTGAGGCCCAATTTGAACCAGGATCTCCCATATCTAGGCATGGCTCTTGATCCACTGAGCCACCTAGCTGTCCCATTTTTAACTTTTGGCGACTGTATTTCAATATAACTGGTTTCCTTAGTAATCTTATGTATTTCATTTAAAAAATATTACCCTGACAAGTCTTCATCTATAACCCAAAAAACAGTTAAAAACTCCTGCTATGACGTATCTTCCAGGGGCTCTTCGGGTGGCTTGAGGAATAGCTAGGTGTCACAGTGAATAGTGTGTTGAGTCTGTAGTCAGGATGACTCATCTTCTTGAGTTTGAATCTGGCCTCAGACACTTAATAGCTATGTGATTCCGGACAAGTCACTTCACCCTGTTTACCTCAGTTTCTTCATTGGTCAAATAAGTCAGAGAAGGAAATGGCAAACCAGTACAATATCTTTGCCAAAAAAACCCACTAAATTGTGGCATGAAAAATAACAAAACAAACAAACAAAAAACTAAAGTGCTTTCCAACTTCAAGCAGGAGGCAATGTTGTAGAATGGTTAGACCATTGAACCTAAAAACAGGAAAAACCTAGATCTGAATTCCATTTCTGACAGTTAACTAACTGTGTGATACTAGACAAGTCCCTTAACCTCTCTGGGCTTCAGTTCTCTGATCTCTAAAGGGAGAGAATTGACCTCCAAGGTCCCTTTCATCTCTAAGTATGTGGTTCTGTGATGATCTCACTTTCTGTCACTCATAAAACGAGGGTGTTGGATGTGATGTCCTCTAAGATCTCTGCCAGGCTGGAATCTGTGATCCTATGAGTCTTTCATGATGCCTCCATCCCTCCCTTTTTCCTTGATCTTTCCTGGGCTTCCCAGTTGACAGAGACATCCTCCCGCTATGCCCGCAAAATCTCAGGCACCACGGCCCTACAGGAGGCTCTCAAGGAGAAACAGCAGCACATTGAGCAGCTCCTAGCTGAACGGGACCTGGAGCGGGCCGAAGTGGCTAAGGCCACAAGCCACATCTGTGAAGTAGAGAAGGAGATCGCCATCCTGAAGGCTCAGCATGAGCAGGTAGGTGAGAGGGGCTAGGGATCAAGAGATAGCCTAGCTAGGGGAGTGGGCATAGATGTGACCTAAGTGGGGAAATAAAGCATAGAAGTGGCCTGGTTGGGAGATTTGGTACAGGGGAGCCTAGCTGGGGCAATAGAACACACTGGTGACCTAACTAGGGGAATGAAGCCCAGGTGTGGCCTGGCTGGGAGATTGAGTACAGGGCTGCTTAGCTGGGGGAATGGGGCAGAGGGGTGACCTAACTTGGGGAATGGAGCACAGGGGTAGCTTGGCTTGGCTTGGCTTAGGGAATGAGCTCAGAGGCAGCCTAACTTCTTCTGCCTTAGAACGGAATCACAATATTTATTCTAGGACAGAAGTTAAGGGTTTGAAAGAAAACTCCAAATGGGGCCACAAAGTCAGACATAATTGAACAGTCACCACAGAGATATATACATAGTCATACCCACATATGTATAATATACATAGATGTATTATGTAACGCATCACAGATTGTACATATATACATGCACACACCCTGAAGCTTTTCCTCTTTTTGTTCCCGAGTCCGATGCTTGCCAAGTAACAGCACCTCCCGCCACCTCACTGTCAAGTTCAGGGTGGCTTAATTTGGGCGATATAGGGGGATCAATTTCTTCCCTCACTATTTCTCCAGAGGCCATAGAAGTGTAAACCCAGGTTTCCTGCTGCCAGGACTCCTGTTTTTTCTATTCTCTATTTCCTCTTCCAGGTCCCTGATTTCTGTCTCTTCCTCCTCCTCCCCCTCCTCCCTATCCACTTTAGGATATGGCCATGATAACCTCCATACTCTCTCCCAACTCTTCATCAATTATCCTTCCATCCCTGAATACTTAGACAGATGGTGAGGCTGAGAAGAGCTTCCTTGGCCTCCCACTTGGCATGAATTCTGAGCCCAGACCTCTTCCTTATCCCCTTTCCCTTAGGCCCTCTTGATCTAGAACCTGACCTCACACCTCTCCTGATTCAGACTTACTGTCCCATGTCCTGTCATTCAGTGTCCAACTGTCTCCCTTCTAAGATGGAAACCATATAGTTTCATGGAACAAACACTGGATCAGGAATTGGGAGACATGCAATCAATCCTGGCCCTGGTACTGACTTGCTTTGTGACTGTGGGGAAGAGGCTTTCTGGGGCTCTCAGTTCTTTCATCTGCAAGATGCAACGTTTGAGATCAGATGACTTCCAAGGTCCCTTCTCTGTGCTCAAACATCCTATGAAGTATAGACCACCTAATTTGCTCATCTGACGGGTGTTAATGGATCATGCTATGCTAGAAAGTGACATCCAGCCCCAACTATTCCCCCCAAATACATGCTCCTTCTCAAAGCCAAGGCACTTTAACCCAAAGAAACTCTTTTCTAGTTGTGGACATCACAGTCATGATAGGAGATATATTTTTTCTTCAGAGGGTGGGAGGTAGGTGGTAGATGGGAGGAAAGATAAAAGCTTTATGGGAGGCAGCTAGGTAGCTCAGTGGATTGACAATCAGGTCTGGAAATGGGAGGTCCTGGGTTCAAATTTGGCCTCAGACACTTCCTAGTTGTGTGACCCTGGGCAAGTCACTTAACCCTCATTGCCTAGTCTTTACTCCTCTTTGGGCTTGGAACCAGTACATAGTATTGATTCCAAAACAGGGTAAGAGCTTAAAAAAAAAAAAAGCTTTATGGCATCTGTCAGCTTATACTGCACAGGCGGCTGTTTATTTCTCTTATGTTTAGGGCCTCCTCACCCTGCCCTGCTCACATTTGTAGTCTATCTAAGCCCTTTCTGGTAAAGACCCAGGGAGAGTTAAGGTTTGGGAGATCCCATAGTCCATTTACCCCGACCTCTCCTCTCTCTTTCCCCACTCCCCTTGGGGTCCTAAACCAAACAACATGGGGTTAGTTTAGTGGAAAAAGGCTGACCCTATCTTGGGCCTCCCTTGGGACTCAGTATGTTTCAGAAGCGGAATCCAGTCTCCAACGGGCCCGGGCATTGGTGGAGAGTGTGCAGAAGGAGAAGGTGGACTTACTCAACCAGCTGGAAGAGGAAAAGAGGTAGGAAGGCAGGGCTGGGAAGTTGGGGGGCACCCCTAAGAGCAAGAGCTCTGAGCTTGGGGTGGGGAAGGAAAGGAAACCCTGCTGTGTAGCCTCAAGCAAGTCAGAGAGCCAATGGAATAAGCTCTGGCTGTGAAAGCATAGGCCCTGGGTTTAAATCCTACCTCGTGCTTAGAATCCACATGACCCAGGATAAGTCACTTAAGTGCCCTGGCCCTCAATTTCCTTCTTTACAAATGAGAGGATTGGGGGGGGGTGGCACTAGGTATCTCAGATGTTAGAAAGCCAGGCCTAAAGATGGGAGGTCCTGGGGTCAAATGTGATCTCAAACACCTCCTAGCTGTGTGACCCTGGGCAAGTCACTTAACCCCCATTGCCCAGCCCTTACCGCTCTTCTGCCTTAGGACCAATATACAGTATTGACTATGAGATGGAGAGTAAGGGTTTAAAAACAAACAAACAAACAAATGAGGAATGGAGTCCAGAGTAGAGCCATCTTCGTGGTAAAGGGTTTGGGGTCCATGCCACCTCAGGGGCTCAGAGAAAGGAATTATCTGAGGATATTTAGCCGGGAGAAGAGAAAGTTGGGGAGAACCTAATAGTTGTCTTCAGGAATTTGCCCAGTTGTCAGTCACATGGAAGAGTGATTAGATTTGTTTGGACAAAGGGGCAGAATCAGGAGTGATGAGGAGAAGTTGGAGAGAAGCCAATTTAGTCTGAACATCAGGAAAACTATTGGAGCTGTCCAGGAATGGAAGGGTCTGGCTGCCTTGGGAGGTAGTGAGTTCTGTACTAGAGGTATTCAAGCAAAGACCTCAAGGTTGCTCATCTAGTCTATTCTGCTAGATAACCTCTGATAACCCTCCTATCTCTGGTCCTGGGAGCCCATGGTCCTTCTTGGATCCTTCTCTCTGTTTTCTCAGCTAAAATATCATGTCAGCTAATATTTATCAAATGCTTTAAGTCTTCTAGAGGGCTTCACATCTGTTATTGCATTTGATCCTCCCAGTCACGCTAGGAGTGGTTGCTATTATTATCCCCATTTTACAGATGAGAAAACTGAGCCTGAGAGAGGTTAGAATTCATGTCTCTTGTGTCCTGGTCCAGACTATGAGGCTCCTCGGAAACTTTGTGGGCCAGTGGGGCTCCATGTGGTCCTCAACCTCCATGCTTTTCCCAGCCTTGGCCCCTTCCCTGAGATAGCCAGGTAAACCTCTAAGCATTAGGCTGCTTGCTAAAGCTGATGTTTGTAGCTAGTGGTGACAGCAGCGTGGGCCGCCAAGCCTCTTGTCACTGTCTGCTCAAGCAGGGGAGGACAGTTTATTTTTATCTGCCAACGCTGAGCTGTCCAGTCCTCCACATGTGGCTGCTGGGGCAGCTCCCCTGCCTGAGTGAACTGTTTAAAAGCAGATGTCACCCAGGAACACATACCTTAGGGTGATGGGGGATGCAGAGACCCCAGGCTGGAAAGAAGGAAGAAAGGGAGGGAAGGAGGAAGGAAGAGAAGAAGGAAGAAAGAAAAGAAGTAAAGATGGAGGAAAGGAAGGAAGGAAGGAAGGGAAGGAGGGAGGGAAAAAAAAGGGAAGGATGGAGGGAGAGAAGAAAGAAAGGGAGGGCAGGAAGGAACCAAGAAGCAATTCCCTTCTCTAAGGGTTTTCTTGATTTCTCTCTAATAGATTCCAGAATGGACAGGGCGTGGGGGTGGTCTGTCTCTTCTGACCTCCCTATCCTTCTATCCTTCTGTCCCTCCATCCCCTGAGTACTCCACCCTCCTATGCCACCATCCCATCTTCTTGCATGTGATATAGGTAGTGTCCTCACATGTCCTGTTTGTTTCTTTTCAGATACAGATGCGAGCATCTGCACCTTCCTATTAGCCCCATTACCATAGAACCATGAATTTAGAGTTGGAAGGGACCTAAGAGGCCATTAGCCCAACTCCCTCTTTTTACATATGTGGAAATTGAGGTACAGAGAAAGTGTATCAACCTAGGTGACAAGTGTAAGTGACAGAGGCTGGATTGGAATATAGCCCCCATGACTGCAAATTCCCGGCTCTTTTCACAGTACCAAGCTTCATTTCTAGGTGGGAGATGGACCCTGTAAAGTCAGGGAAAGGATCTATCCCTATCTGTCCCTACCACCTATTTTGTGCGTGACCTTTGTTGCCTGTACAATGAAGGAGGATGAAATCAATGAGTTCAGCATCCTCCCAGTTCTCAGGCTACAAGGCTTCTCTGGCCTCAGTTTCCCCCATGTGTAAAAGAGAGGGAAGGGGACAGAGGTTTCCTCCTGCTCTAAAGCAATACTCCTAATACTCCTGAGTCCCATCTCTGGGACATAGTTTACTCAGCTGTAATAATAACAATAATATATATTATAATAAATATAATAAATAAGGACAAGAAGGAGGAGAAAAAGAGTAACAGCTAACATCCATTCAATTCTCTGAGTTTCACGAAGCATTTTACAGATTACCCCCATTTGCAGATGAAAAAACCAAGTCTGAGAGCAGTTAAGAGACCAAGCTAGGACCATACAGCTATCAGGGTCTGAAGCTGGATTGAACTAGGACCATAAATCAATTGGAGGTGACCTTGGAGGCCATTTATCCCCCTGACCCTCTACTCCCAGTTTTGCAGATGAGAAAACTGAGGCCTGTGGACATGAAGAGATTTGCCTAGTCACACAAGTAGTAAACATTAGATGTGGGATTAGAACCTATGTCTTCTGACTCCATGCCAGCTCTCCTGCCTCCAAACCCAGCTGTCTAGACAATGGACCACTCAGCTACTCCATTAAGGGTTTGGATGCCATGACCTCAGAGGTCCCTCCCAGCTGTCACTTCTGGGGTTACAGAATGATGGAATCTGAGAGTCAGAAGGGACCTCCAGAGCCATCTAGGCCTTGTACCTCAAAGGAAGTCTGACAGTAACTTGGTCCTTAGCTCTTTCACCCAGAATAATGTCTTCAATCTCAGCCAGGGTTCCAAGTCCCAGAGCCAAATAAGTGAGCCTGAACCACCAAGACCCTTTATGCCCAAACTGTTCCATTTGAGCCAGATTGGAAGGACCCCACAGAGCCCAAGGAGAAGGGGAAGAAAAAGGTCTAAGAGAAAACATCATGATTTATGGGATATAACCAAAGCAGTACTCAGGGGAAAATGTCTATCCCTGAGTGCTTATATCAATAAAATAGAGAAAAAACAGATTAATGAATTGGACATAAAACTAAAAAAAAACTAGAAAAAGAACAAATTAAAAATCACCAGTTAAAGACTAAATTGGAAAACCTAAAAATCAAAGGTGAAATGAATAAAATTGAAAATAATAGAATTATTGAACTAATAGAAGAGCTGACTTTTTAAAAGCCAGGAAGGTCCCTCTTCAAAAACAGCCCCAGAGGGGCAGCTGGGTAGCTCAGTGGATTGAGAGTCAGGCCTAGAGACGGGAGGTCCTAGGTTCAAATCCGGCCTCAGACACTTCCCAGCTGTGTGACCCTGGGCAAGTCACTTGACCCCCATTGCCTACCCTTACCACTCTTCCACCTATAAGTCAATACACAGAAGTTAAGGGTTTAAAATTTAAAAAAAAAAACAGCCCCAGAATTTATAGTACTGTTATTCTTCCTCCTGGTATGAAGATCCTGGAGGTCAGGGCAGCCTTAGGAGTGACTCAAGTCCTCTCGGGCTGCCCTGGAAAGGAGTGGTTTGCCCAGCAGGTCCCCTAAGAGCAAAGGTTGGGTCAGGTCTCTTTTGGTATTCCCAGGGCTTAGCATAGCGCCTTACACAAACAGGAGGTTTTTAATAAATATTGAAATGAAGTCACCAAAACCATAAAATTGTGTTGGAGGATGGGGGCAGTGGGGTGGCTCGGTGGATTGAGAGACAGACCTGGAGATGAGAGATCCTTGATTCAAATCTGGCCTCAGCCACTTCCCAGCTGTGTGACCCTGGGCAAGTCACTTGACCCCCATCACGGTATTGATTCTAAGACAAAACGTGAGGGTTTAAAAAAAAGATTGTAGTGCAGGAGAACACTGTAGTGGTCAGAAGGATGAGATGCTTTTTCTCCTTTTGCCCCTTTATCCACAGGAAAGTAGAAGATCTCCAATTCCGTGTCGAAGAAGAATCCATCACTAAGGGAGACCTGGAGGTAAGGGCCTGAGGGCTCCTGTCCACAGAGAGGGCCGCAGCCTGGGACATCTGGGTTCTCAGGGCTCGTGGCACTGGTGGATGGATTCTGAGGTCTGAGCAGCATCTCTGGGGATTCCTAATTTCTTTTCTAGCAGCCACAGGGAAAAGTCAGGTGAGTTTGGAGGCATTTTTAAGTCTTGAGGGGAACAGCATGAAGGAAGAGGCTAAGGAAGGGCTTGGAATTGAAAAGGGAGGATTCAAAGCTTGGCCCGTGGTAGCTGCTTAATAAATGTTTGTTGATGGACTGACTGACTGACGACCTCTGATCTGGAGCCCCCAAAGGTCAAAGCCAGAAAGAGCTGATACTGCCAATTTGTGTTTTAGTTGCTGTTGTTGGTCAGTGATTTCTGTCCTGTCTGAAACTTTGGGACCCTATTTGGGGTTTTTTGGGCAGAGTGCTTTGCCATTTCCTTCTCCAGCTCATTTGACAGATGAGGAAAACTGAGGCAAACAGGGTGAAGTGACTTGCCTAGGATCACCTGGCTAGTAAGGATTTGAAGCCAGATTTGAACTCGTAAAGATCCATCTTCTTGACTTGAGGCCCCGCACTCTGTTCACTCTGGTGCCACTCAGCGGCCCACAGCCACGGTACTGTGCAGGCACTTAGTAAAGTTCTGAATGAGGAGTCCTTGATTTCTTCTGAATTTAGCCAGCCACACATATTTGGATTGTGGAATGTTAAAACTTGTTCCAAATCTTAGACATCCAACTCCATTATTTTATGAAGGAAAACAGACTCCCAAGGTCACATAGCTAGTAAGACAAAGCTGGGATTCGAACCCAGGCCCTCTGCCTCTCTTTCCTGTGCTCTTCGGTCTCTCGGCCCCATTCAGCACAGGAAGTTTCTGCCATGTTTCTCACCGTTTCCTGAGAGGAAGGAAGACAGCGAGGTGACTCAGGGCCAGCCAGAGAATGCCAGCAGGGCCGTGTCTTTGCCAGGGACTTGGGGGTGACTTCAGTCTCTTCTGCGTTGGTTCCTGGAATCTGTTTCGTCAGTAAATCCCCTGCCTGCAGCTCAGCGTGTCAGGGCTTCGGCATCTCTTGGCCCAGCGCTTTCTAAGGCTTTCCAGCCAGGACTTGCTAGGAACTTCCTGGAGTCTCTAGTTCTGACACATCCATCTTTCTGCAGTCATGAGCTCGCTGCCTGGGGCTGCCGGGGGGTGCAGGTGGGGCTCCCAAATCTGCCTCACACATATCAAGGGAGGGGCTTTAGAGGAGAGAGAGGTGGGGGTTTTATTTTTTCATTGGGGGACCCGCTGTTTTGTCAGTGAGGTGAGGGCACCTGAGTTCCTCCCCCCCAGACTTGTCCCTTCCCCCCTCTGAGAGCCTCAGTTACCCCATCTGTAAAATGGAGATAATGCTTGTCCTACCTGCCTCAGAGCTGGTGTGAGCGAAGCTTGTGCCCCCCTTCCAACGCCATAGAAAAGCATCCACCAAGCCGGAAAAGTGATGAACACAGGCCTGATGATGCCCAGGATATTTGTCATCTGACGACTGACCACTCTGGCTAACTTTGGAGGGACTCATCATGTCAGCCGCGGGATGGGGATTTTTCAGCCCCAACAACTCTTGGAGGCAATCAGTCACTCAGCCAACATGGATTTATTAAGTACCTACTAGGTGCCGGGCGTTGTGCTAAGAACCAGGTTTGCAAGTACAAAGAAGGAAGTCATCCCTCTTCACAAAGAGTTTGCATCCGGATGGAGGAAACAGCAACTACATTGAATGTGTATATAGATATAATCCTGGATTCAAATCAAATCCGGCCTCAGACACTTCCCAGCAGTGTGCCCCTGGGCAAGTCACTTAACTCCCATTGCCTAGCCTTTACCACTCTTGCCAACCAATATACAGTAGAGATTCTAAGATGAAAGGTAAAGGTTTTTAGGGGGGAAGGAGGGAGGGAGAGAGGGGTGGGGAGAGAGAGAGAGAGGGAGAGAGAGATGGAGGGAGGGAGAGGGGGAGAGAGGAAGAGAAAGAGAGAGAGGAAGAGAGGGAGAGGGAGAGATGGAGGGAGGGAGAGGGGGGAGAGAGAGAGAGAGGGAAAGGAAGATAGGGAAAGGGAGAGAGGAGAGAGAGAAGAAATGAAGAGAGAGGGAGAGGATGATAGGAAGAGAGAGGGAGAGAGAGAAGAGAAGAAGAGAGAGCGGGAGAGAAAGAGGAAGAGAGAGAGAGAGGGAGAGGAAGATAGAGAGAAGAGAGAGAGAGGGAGAGAGAGAAGAGAAGAACAGAGAGAGGGAGAGAAAGAGGAAGAGAGAGAGGAAGAGAGAGGGGAGAGAGGTGGGGCACATTTCTTAAATATTTACTCTGCTCGTCAGTATGCTCCATCTCAGAGATACAAATTAAAAAGCCACATGTCCAAGGCAAGGGAAAGTAGGACAGGACCGGAAGCACGGCCTGCGGTCAGCTCAGTACAGTGGGCTGCAGACCTAAGTCCCCTCTGATGAAATCATGGAGTGAGTCCAGGAAAGCAAGGGGTTTGCTAGGGGAGAAGGTGGCAGGTTGCGGGGTGAAGGCCACTTGACAGCACATAGGTTGGAGGCTTTGCCAATCATTTCCTCTCCAGCTGCCTGAGGGTTGCTTCTATGGAGATGGTGGTTCTCTTGAGGTGGGGCAGTGGGGACCGGAGAGCTGCTTCTCTCTGCCCACGAGTGACCACATTCACTCGTGGAGCGAGCTACGTGGGCCTGGAGTCCAAGATAGGAGGGAGCTGAGGCAAATGAGTTTAGGGGCCTCCAGATAGGAAAGATTCATGAAATTCCACTTGGTTTTTCTCGAACCACCTGGCTATGGAAGATGGAGAGACGCAGGTGGCAGAGGGAAAAGGTAGTCAAGTGTTTGAGCATCGTCACCTGGCGCGAGGCTCTGTGGGTGATCATGACTGACAATAATAACTGACATTAAAGGGCTGTTTTAAGATTATAAGGCACTTTACATCCATTATCTCATTTGGGGCTTAGAGCAACCTTTTTTTTTTTTTTCATTTTATAGATGGTGAAAATAAGGCTCAGAAATATTAAGGGTCACAGAACTGGTACATTAAGAGCTGGAAGGGACCTTAGAGGTCATCTAGTCCAACTCCTCACTTTATACATGTGGAAATAGTCTCAGAAAGGTGAAGGCCTACGGCCATGAAGGTGGTAATAAAAAAATTAGTAATAAAGCCAGAATTTGAATTTAAGTTGTCAGATTCCTTTGAACTTGGCTTCAATTTTTTTTTAAACCCTTGTACTTCAGTGTATTGTCTCATAGGTGGAAGATTGGTAAGGGTGGGCAATGGGGGTCAAGTGACTTGCCCAGGGTCACCCAGCTGGGAAGTGTCTGAGGCCGGGTTTGAACCTAGGACCTCCCGTCTCTAGGCCTGACTCTCACTCCACTGAGCTACCCAGCTGCCCCCTTGAACTTGGCTTCAATTTAATTCTACCTCTCTACCCCACATCAGATTTTGAACTCAGGACTCTCTGACTCCATGTCCAATAAGCTATATATAAATATATATAAGCTATATATAAATATATAAAAAGAAATAAAAATAATAAATCTATATATAAATTTAAAAATCTCTATATAAATTGTGAAACTGAAGCCAGAAGGAGCCCCAGCATCCATCAGTCTAATCCTCTTCCCACATTAGAAATGGGAAAGGTGAGGTCAGGATAGGCCTATGCTCTCAAAGATAGTGTCAGAGGCAGATTTAAAAAAAAACAAAACAAACCTTTACATACTGTTTTAGTATCAATTCTTTGACAGAAGAGCAGCAAGGGCTAGGCAATTAAAGTTAAGTGACTTGGCCAGGATCACATGGCTAGGAAGTATCTGAGGCTAGATTTGAACCCAGGTCCTTCTGACTCCAGGCCAGTCATTCTATCTTCTGTGCTACTTAACTGTCCCTCAGAGGTAGATTTTGAAGCCAGGGCTTTCTGATTCTGAGTCTAGGACTCTAAAGATCCTCAAGAACAGTGATTCCCAAAATGGGCACTACTGCCCCCTGGTGGGTGCTGCAGTGATCCAGGGGGGGCAGTGATGGCCACAGGTGCATTTATCTTTCCTATTAATTGCTATTAAAATTTAAAAAAAAATTAATTTGCAGGGGGCTAAGTAATATTTTTTCTGGAAAGGGGGCGGTAGGCCAAAAAAGTTTGGGAACCACTGCTCAAGAATCTTAGAGGCCAGGAATTCAACTCCCTCATTTTTCAGATGAGAAAACCAAGGCTCACAGAGGCCAAGTGACTTGGCCCAAGATCACAAAGGCAGTCAGCATTAGAGTTTGAATCTGTACCAGGGACTTTAGACTGGAGAGGCCAGTGGCTTTCCATTGTTTTCTCTACTTGCATCCATTAATGCATGTCAAACATTGTAGAGTATCAGGCGATGATGATAAATAATATCATTTGGAGAGAAGAAGCCTGGACTTAGAATCCAGAGAACCTGGATTTGAATCCCATTATTCCCTCTGTGACCAGGATAAAATCATTTAGCCTCTTGGTGCCTCTTTTTCCTCATCTGGGGCATGATAGTAACTAAAGTAGTAAATGTGAATTATAATTATTATCCTCCAAAGGTATACAAGACACAGTCTTGCCATGTTGGCTAACCTATGAAGTGTGCCAGAGGGAGCTGCTCCCTTCTCCCTCTCCATGTGTGCCTGAGGACATTTCTTACATGACCTGCCTCCCTGCCCAGCAACCCAGTGGCAGTGCTTCCTCTCCCCCATATCTGGAGTAAGGCATGGGGCTCACATGTGGTGTGAGGGTTGTAGCTTGGGCACTCGGGCTCTAAAAGGTTCACCATCACTGGTCTAGGTGAAGGGTTAAATGAGGATCATATTGGTTTCCTAGAGAAGATTTTAGGTGCTGCCCATGGTACCACCTTGGCTGCCTCTTGCTGTCGATATTCTCCCCCTTTTATTACCCTTCGTGGAGTTAGTCAGCCAGTATTTATTAAGCATTTTGGATTTGTTAGGTGGTACAGTGGATAGAACGCCCAACCTTAAGTCAGGAAGACTCATCTTCCAGAACTCAAATCCAACTTCAGACACTAGCTGCATGACCCTGGTCAAGTCACATAACTTAGTTTGCCTCAGTATCTTCATTTGTCAAATGAGTTGGAGAAGGAAATGGCAAACCATTCCAGTATCTTTGCCAAGAAAACACCAAATGGGTGTTTCTTTTAACTGTAAGACTCAGGAAAGGCTTTCTAGAGAAGATGGCACCTTAAGAGAATTTTGAAGAGAAAGACAACAGAGAGACAGACACAACTGAAAAATGACGGAACAACAACAAATAATATGTTAGACACCAGACCATGGCAGACCCTTGGTGGTCATTTACCCTGGTTTCCTTTAGAGTTGCGTTGGCATTTGGATGATGAGATTGGATGAGAAGATGAAGAAGAGGCTTTTAGAATCAAAACATCCTCATCCTCTGTCTCCTCCTCCTCTTGCTCCTTCAATGGCCCAGACTCTCCTTCCCATTTCTGCTCCAATCTCACTGTTTGACCTTGAGAGACTTCCAGATGGGCTTCATTTTGCCCATCTGTTGTGTGAGATTCAGATGACAGCTCTCACCCAGCAAGAAGATCTGGCTTAATTAATGTTTGAGGAGGGCTATGTGATCATTGGCTAAACGCCAGGCTTAGCTCTCTCTCTCCTTTTTTCCTTTTTTCCCTTTTCTTTGTCCTGTTCACCTGGACCACTTGATAGTATTTGGATACTCTACTGCAGAGGAGAGCTAGCTTGAGGTGAATTCTAAAGTAGGTGCCGAACTCTGAAGATATAAAGAAATAGCAAAAGTAGTCCCTGCCCTCAAGTGACTTATATTCTAATGAGAGAAAAAAACATATATAAATTGATATGTCCAATATATATACACACACACACACACACACATACATATATATATATATATATATATATATATACAGAATAAATGGAAGCTAACCATAGGTCAAGCACTAGCAACTGGGGTAAGGGGGTGGGCAGGAAAGGTCACCTGTAGAAAATGGTCCTTAGTTTGAGTCATAGATGAAACAAGTAATTCTAGGAGACAAAGATGAAGAGAGAGAACATCCTAGGCAGGGAGTATAGGCTATGCAAAGGTATAGAAGTGGGAGAAACCGTAAGTACGTCAGTATATCAAGTTAAGAAGTCTTAAGAGCAAAGTAGAGGAATTTCTTTTGATTCTGGAAGTAATAGGGAGATACTATTTATTGTTTATTGAGGAGAGAGAGAGCTCCTCTGGTTAGACCTAGACTATTTTAAAATGACTTTAGCAGGGGCTGCTAGGTGGCTCAGTGGATAGAGAGCCAGACCTGGAGTTGGGAGGTGTTGAGCTCTAATATGACCTCAGATAGTTCCTAGCTCTGTGACCTTGGATAAGTCACTTAACCCCCATCGACTAGCCCTTACTGCTCTTTTGCCTTAGAACTGATACTTAGTGTCAATTCTAAGAGAAAATAAGTTTTTTTTCAATAAAGAAATTACTTTAGCAGCCATGTAGAGGATGGATTGGAGTGAGGAAAGAAAGGCAGGGTAGGATGGGAGCACAGGAATAATATAGATGAGAAGACTTCTTTTAACTGTAAGACTCAGGGAAGGCTTTCTAGAGAAGATGGCACCTTAAGAGAGTTTTGAAGAGAAAGATTTTTGGCTGATGGGGAGGAGGAAGGACACATGGATTATAGCAGGACATTTTGCGCATTTCAGAACCTGGAGACATCTTAATATGTCTAGAAGGCTCCATCCCCCTCTTTTGGGATGCTCTATGGATCTTCCTTAAGGGAGAAAAGGAGCAGGGGTGACCTGGGGTAGATTCTGCTTCTTGTAAAGGGAATCACAGTTGCAGGACCCTGAGTCCTAGGATGCTTGGCCTCAGGGCCCCACTTCTCAAAGATGAAGCTGGCCTACCTTGGGCAGGAAGGCACAGGATAGATTAAGGGCATCTCAGGGCTCAGGCACTAATCTGAGGGGTGATCCTGGGGGGCTACTGTCCACTTGCAGCTGGTGACTCTGCTCCTTGCCATCAGTTGGAAAAAAAAGAGCCATTTCAGAAAATCAGCTGACATTGGTAGCAGGTTGCCTCACAGATGGTTTCTAGTTATGGCTCTGGGTTGGTCTTTTTTTTTTTTTTTTAAATGGGGCGGCAATGAAAAACCAGGCTGAATCTTCAGGTATAGATGGGATTCCAGTCCTCTCACTTTAACACTCCAGTCCTCTGTGTGCCCAGATTCCTTTTATTCTGCTTCCACTGCCTCTCCTTGTCTTATCCATGTGCAAAATGAGGGGGTTAGACCAGATGGCCTGTGAAGTCCCAGCTCTAAAGAAATAATCCTGTAATCCTATGCTATGTCCCTTTGACTTCTTGGGCCTCAGTTTCCTCATCCATAAATGATGGGGCCAGACTAAGTGACTCTGAGGTTCCCTTCTAGTTCTAAAGTTGTGAAAATTTTGTGATTTTATGTCCCTTCGCCTCCTTGGGCCTCAGTTTCTCCATCTGTAAAATGAGGGGGTTGGACTAGATGACTTCTGAGGTTTCTTTGTGCTCTAAATCTATGATTCCATGATCCTATGAATATGATACAGCTTCTTTCTCTCTCTCTCTCTCTGTCTCTCTCCCCCACTCTCCTCCCCTCCCTGTGCGGGACCAGACTCAGACGCAGCTGGAGCATGCTCGCATTGGAGAGTTAGAGCAGAGCCTGCTGTTTGAGAAGGCTCAGGCAGAAAAGCTGCTCAGAGAGTTAGAGGACAATCGGGTAAAGACACCACCTCCCCTTCCCCCACCCAGTCATCTCCTCCCCGCTTCTCCTCCCCTGACTTGCCCTGCCTGCCTGCCTGCCAAGCAGAGCTTCTCTGGCTTTTGTTCCCTCTTCTTCCCTTGGCCCAAACCTCCTCCTCCCATCCCCCTTCCTTATTTTGGCTTCTGTGATCTCTTAATTATTGCTTTTTTTTAATTCCCTTTTGGAAACAGTAGGAGAAATGCAAGCAGGTCAAGCTCTTTGCTAAGGTTTGGGGCCTTTGAGTGCTTGAACTGATTTATTTCTCTAATTTGAATTTGTTTCTCGGTTCATCATCTTATCTTACCAGAAGTCTCTTGGGCCTCAGTTTCCTTATCTGTAAAATGAAGGGAGTTCAACTAGATGACCACTGAGGTGCCTTCCTGCTCTATAGCTAGGATCCTCAGATCCCTTCATCCTGCTTTCTGGGGATGACCAATAGGCCTCCCTTCCTTCCTCCTCCCCTTTTGACCATCTACACCCATTCACAAATTTGTTTTTTCTTCACCTGTCACTCCCAGTTCTCAATTCAAGTCTTTAACTTGGAGTGGACTCTATCAGCTTCATGAGGATGTCTGGCCTCCCTCTTATCCAGGGCTTAGAAAGGGATAGAACTGGGAGGATTAATAGGGTAGCTGGGTCAAGGTTAAAAAAAAAACACTTCTCCAAGAGAAAGAAGAAATAGGAAGATTCTTCTTTGGAATTCCTAGTTGGCCTCCAATAAGATGGCAGACCCAGGGTCCAAGGAAGTGGTGAGAAGAAAGGCCTTTAAGACAAGAGGAAGAAAGGGTGGCTGTCTCTGATTGGCCATCACTTTTTATTGGAGGATGGGAAAGATCCTCAAAAAAGATAGTCAGGAGGCCTTGTGTCTGGTGGAACTAGAGAGAAGACCATCACCAGGCCCTGGAAGTCTCCTCGCCTTCTTCTAGGGGACAAGTAGATGATCAATATTATAGGAGGTGATGCCTAGGGGAAGAACCAGTGAAATTGGGGAATCCATCTATTGGGATTTTGAGTTGGGTCTATAGGCCCTTGAGAATGTCATAATTTACAAGTTGGCCCTTTCTGGGTACATTTCTGCTCACCATCTGGAAGCAAGATGGGGTCCCTAAAAAACTTCCTTCCAAAAGTTGTCCTAAAAAAACCTAGCTATGGGAGACAGCTAGGTGGCTCAGTGGATAGGACATCAGACCCAGACACAAGAGGTCCTGGGTTCAAATTTGGCCTCAGAAACATCCTAACTGTGGGATCCTGGGCAAGTCACTTAACCCCCATTGCCTAAGCCCTTACTGCTCTTCTACCTTGGAACTGATACACAATATTGACTCTAAGACAGAAAGCAAGAGTTAAAAAACAAACAAACAAACAAAACCTAGCCATATTTTCCTAGTTTGGTGAGTGGCCTCAGAGTCCCTCACCTTCTGGTAGATCTGGGACCAAGGTAGGCTTGGAGGGAAGCTGCTGCCTAGAGCACAACACACAGGGGATGTGGTGTTGTTTTTTTTTTTTTTTTCATTCGCTTTTGGAAACAGTAAGAGAAATGCAAGCAGGTCAAGCTCTTTGCTAAGGTTTGGGGCCTTTGAGTGCTTGAACTGATTTATTTCTCTAATTTGAATTTGTTTCTCAGTTCATCATCCCATCTTATCAGAAGTCTCTTGGGCCTCAGTTTCCTTATCTGTAAAATGAGGGAAGTTCATCTAGATGACCATTGAGGTGCCTTTCTGCTCTAGGGCTAGGATCCTCGGGTCCCTTCATCCTGCTTTCTGGGGATGACCAATAGGCTTTGGAATGTTATATTTTATAAAAGCACATTATCTTTAATGCCAGATAATTCTAATCTCCAAGTCAAGTAGGTATTTGGTGATAAATAAGTCAAGTCTCCTGCGCTCCAGTGAAGACTCCACGTTCCCTCTGGGTAGGCAGGATCTCACAGCACGAGCCATTTTCAGACTGCTGGTAGGAGGGACAAGTACTTTTCAAAACTTGCCTGAAACACGCCAATATCCTGCCTTCTGGCATTCATGCCCCATCCATCATCTCTCATATTTTATTTATGTTGCGAATAACCACTAACTTGTCCATCCCCAGTGGCGAAACTCTCTCTTTTTCCCCTGGAGTAGCTGGGCACTTCTCCTGGTCACCATAAGAGTGGCGGAGCCTGGGGATCCCCCAGGAATTCTGATTGATCAGAGCACCAAAGTCTTCCCTTTCTACTGTCCGCCATCACTATTGTTTTTGTGGTTGCTTCCTGAGGTTGAGAGAAATATTATTGACTGGGAAACACCATTTTTAAATGCATGAGTCTGTTTAAAGAAGGGCCAGTGGCTTCTTGTAGCCTTAGCACACCGATATATCCCCTCCAGATTCATGTTACATGTGTCATCTGGGGAAAGCCACTGTGCCTCAGTTTCCTCACTTGTAAAATAAAGAGGCTGGAATAGATGTGCTCTAAGATCACTTCTAGTTCTAAATCTATGACCCTAGAATGTATTTGCCCACACACACAAATGTACACACGTTTATCTGAGTTAAGACCAAGAGGCAAGAAGTGGCCCATTTGCAGATTGTCACACTGCAGTTCCCCAAACACAAAGAAGGACATAATTTAGGACTTTTAAAAAGCACCAACCCCCCAGTGAAATTAATTTTAAAAAAAAACCCTTACCTACCATATTTGAACCAATGCTATATATTGGTTCTAAATTAGAAGAGTGGTTAGGGCTAGACAGTGGGGGTTATGTGACTTGTCCAGGGTCACACAGCTAGGAAGTGTTTGAGGCCAGTGAACTTAATTTTTAAAAAACCAAAAAGATGGGAAAACATTTTAGAATTGGAAAACAAAGTGTTAAGTAGCAAATCCATTTTTTAGGCTTAATGATAATGGATTTGAAGAAAGGATTTATTTTAGTTATTTTTTTAAATTAACTCTTTCAAGATGAGGTTTTAAAAGTTAAGTGTTTCTAACCTCATCCAAAAGAAGTGGGTCATAAGTTCATCGCCTGATGTTTCAAGTCCTGAACCAAGCACATCAGTGCTTGCATTCTGGCCTTTTTATGTAGCTGGACAGAGGGAGGCAAAGGTCACTCTCTGGATGTGGCCTGCTTTTTTGCCTTTAAATGACAGAGAGAAAGTGTCAGAAGGAAATGAGTCACTAACTCTTGGCCTGAGCAGATTGAGCCCACACTATTGCTCAATTCTCATAGGGTTCCTTTTGACCCATTCATTCTACCAGTTGGGAAAATGGGCTGACTTTGCCCCTGCCTGGGAAGGAATGCCCACCCTCCCTGGCATTGCTCCCTCCTCCCTGGGTGCAGGGAAGGTACCCGCTGACAGCGTCTTCTTTCTTGCTTCCAGATGACGACGGTGGCCGAGAAGTCGAGGATCCTCCAACTGGAGGAGGAGCTGAGCCTCCGGCGAGGGGAGATCGAGGAGCTTCAGCAGTGCCTGAGGCAGGCAGGCCCCGCGGACCCCTCAGACACCAGTCCGTCCTCCGAGGCCCTGCGGCTCAGGGAGCAGCTTCTGTCCGCCAGCAAGGAGCACCAGAAGGAGAGCGGGCTGCTCAAGGACAAGTACGAGAAGGCCCTGAAGGCCTACCAGCACGAGGTGGAGAGGCTGAAGGCCACCAACGAGAAATACGCGCAGGAGATTGTGGACCTAAAGCAGAAGGTGCAGCAGGCCACCAGCGAGAACATGGGACTGATGGACAACTGGAAGTCCAAGCTGGACACGCTGGCTTCCGACCACCAGAAGTCACTGGAGGACCTGAAGGCCACTCTCAACTCGGGCCCCAACACCCAGCATAAGGAGATCGTGGAGCTGAAGGCTGTCATGGAGAGCATCAAGATGGAGCACCAGCTGGAGCTGGGCAACCTGCGAGCCAAGCACGACATCGAGACCGCCGTCCTGGCCAAGGAGAAGGAGAGCCTCCTTGGGAAGCTGGAGCAGGCCCGTGATGAGCTGGAGGAGGTGCGCCATCACTGGAAAGCCCAGCTGGAAGCCAGGTCCAACCAGCACCAGCTGGAGCTCCAGGAGGCCAAGGACCAGTGCAGGGACGCCGAGCTACGGGCCCGAGAGCTCGGCAAGCTGGACGGCGAATGTAAGGAGCAGGCCCAGGCCATCGATTTCCTGAAGGAGCAGATCTCCCTGGCGGAGAAAAAGATGTTGGACTATGAGGCATTGCAGAGGACGGAGGCCCAGAGCAAACAGGAAATCCAGAGGTTACAGGAAAAACTCTTGGTGGCAGAGAACAAACTTCAGGCCATGGAATCCCTCTGTTCTTCTCAGCACTCTGATGTAGGCTCTGATGCCAGTCTTCCTTCCTTCCTTCCTTCCTTCCTTCCTTCCTTCCTTCCTTCCTTCCTTCCTTCCTTCCTTCCTTCCTTTTTCTGATGGGCTGTCCTGGGAGGTGGGTTTGGCAGGATGGATGCAGGTCTGGGGATGGGGGAGAGGGACCAGGCCTGGAATTTCTTTGGTATTGGGAAGTCTCAGGTGAGGGAAACTTCCTCTTTGAATGCAAATTGGTCCTTTCTCTATTATATATCTGTATATCTAGTCATTAGCTAGAGCACCAAGAGATTAGATAACTTGCCCAAGATCACACAACCAGTATGTGTCAGAAGCAAGACTTGAGCCAAAAGTCTTGCTTCCAAGGATGGCTTTCAGTCCCCTACACCAGTGATAGTAAACTCAAATAGAAACCACTGGACCTTATAATGGTTTAGTTTTAAAATGTAATGCTTTTTATAGTGTATTTTTATTTTGTTTTTTTTAAAACCCTTATTTTCTGTCGTAGAGTCAATACAGAGTATTAGATCCAAGGCAAGAGGGCAGTGGGGGTTAAGTGACTCACCCAGGGTCACCCAGCTAGGAAGTATCTGAGACCAGATTTGAACCAAGGACCTCCCATCCCTAAGCCTGCCTCTCGATCCACTGAGCCACCTAGCTACCCCTCCTGTAATAGTTTTTATCATTTTGGAGAAGCTAGTTGATGTCAGCAAAGGCATTAAGGTTTTTAGTGGCCTTTCTTTCTGCCTTCTTTGATCTAGAGTCAGAGACCCCATCCCTGGTTCAAATCCCCACAGGGCCGCTTCCTTGCTGTGTGATCATGGGTTAGTCCTGTCTCTCCCTCTCTAGGCTTCAGAGAGGAGAAATATGCCTCCTTCCATTCCCCTAGGTCTCAGTGGGTCTGGTTCCTCTGTTCTCCTGTGACTCCTAAGGAGGGAAGAGGGGAAAGGTGACCAACCCTTGTGTGGCTATTTCTGTCATCCTAGATTTAGTGCTAGGAGAGACCTTAGTCCTATTACCTAGTCCAAACCTTTCATTCAGTGGAGAAGGAAACTGAGGCCAGGAGACTGAGAGAGTTGGATAAAATGACCTCTGAGGAGCCTTTCAGCTCTAATTCTATAATCCTCTAATACTCTCTTTCTAATCTAGCCCTCTCAAATTTCAGAGGGGAAGCTCTTTCTCCTCCACCATGCCTCTCCTATAAGGACCTTCCCAATTTCAGAATTCCATGATTTTCTTCAGTCAGAGAAGTGTGCTGTCACTTGCCTTGATGCTATGGAAGGACTTCTTGATTTGGAGTCATAGATCCTGGGTTCAGATCCTGACTGCTCCTTACAAACCATTAACCCCTTTTGGTCTCCATATCCTCTTCTGTAAAATTAAGAGGGTTGGACTAGATGACCTTTCAAGTCCCTTCTAGCTCCCAGTCTAGGATTCTGGGACTAACCATAGAATCCTTTTTCACTTTTCTTCAGTGCCTTCTCTCCTTTCCATCCCCAGCAGAAACGAGGAAACAAATGAAGCAAACTCACTGGATAAACCAGAATAGATAAACCTCACAGAATAGAATGAAAAGTGGTTCCCTTCTCTCTACCCTTCCCCAAATTTCGCCCTGGAGTCTATCCTGCATCTAGCTACCCCTCTGCTCTTGGGGGAGTTGAGGCTGTAATGTCATTGGTCTCTGTGGGCTCTGACTTCATTTGTATGTGTCCCCTCACCCTTAAGAGGCTGAGAGAAGCCTCCAAAGTCCTCATGTTGGACTCTGATGCAATAGCAGAGAACTGGGGACCAGCAGCCAAAGGGTCTTCTGAATTTTCCTGGTAGCCTGTCTGGACCCAGAGCTGTGGACACTCTCTCCATGGTGCTGAAAAGGAGAGTTTGCAGAGAAATTCTCTCAGGACTTCCGGGAAGATTTGAGTCCCCCTTTTTACTGTGGGAGATGTTTCCCAGTGAAGTTTGCAGTCTCCCCCAGAAGTGAGAATTACACACATTTCCCAAAGAAGCCAGTTAGGGAACAGAAAGAGGTGGGCCCTCCAGTCACCAGGGATTTTGAGGATTGGGGAGGAGACAATTCCTGTATTGATACCTCACCTACACATACATTGTTGTTCAGTTCAGCTCTGTGCAACTCTTCATGACCTTGTATGGAATTTTCATGGCAAAGACACTAGCGCGCTTTGCCATTTTTTTTCCCTGATGGATTAGGCAAACAGAAGTGAATAGACCTGCCTAGGGTCACACAACTTGTGTCTGACCCTGAATTTGAATTCAAGTCTTTCTGACTCCAGGTCCAGTGTTCTATCCACTAAGCTACCTAGCTTTCTTCATAGCCAACAGAAGTTAAATGACTTGCCCAGAGTCACACAGCTAATAAGTGCCTCGGGCTGAATTTGAACTCGGGTCTTCCTGACTCCAGGTCCAGTGAGCCATCTAGCTGACTCAATATATATATTACTACCAACACTATAGAACCACAGAATATCGGAGCTGGAAAATGCTTTAGACATCATCTGGTCTGATGCCATCATTTTATAGACACCCCAAAAATGACTTCTCCAAGATCACACAGCAAGTTTACTGGAGGTGAGAATGAAGGTCTCATCCCAATCCTAGACTCTTTCTGCTATAGCATGCTTCCTCATTTAACAACTGATGAGTTGGAGAGACCATCCTAATATTATGATCTTGGGAGACAGGGCCATCCAGCTCTGGAGTTGAAAAGCCTAAAGACCTTCCTAAAGACCTTTTTGGTGACTGGTTGGAATTCCACTGGGGGAGGATCTTTCTGGAGGGGGTATTTGGAGGAGCTCTGAGGTTATCATGATCACCTTGGGAAGGCTGGGCAAGAACATGTTCACCCATCCACTTCCAAGCACAGACATGAACCCCAGGGAGCCAAATCCCAGGATGATCACGTTGGCCAACATCCCTGGTGATTCTCTGAATCCATCAGACCCAGACTATATTCAGTCACAACGTCCACTTCAGTGAACAAGTTTAGAGTCTAACAAATACTGTTTGATGTGGGAATTTCCCTTCCTTCTCCCCATTTGTCCACCCTGAACCTGAACACAGTCTAGTAGGAAGGAAACTGGATTAGGAGTCAGAAAAGCCGAATTTGGCTGTGAGCTCTGCCCTTCACTCACTGTATGACCTTGGAGAAGTGCTTTCCCCTCTTTGCATCTCTCAGGCTCCTCCTTTGTAAAACGAAGGAGTAGAATGAAAAGATGGTCTCCAAGGCCCTATCCCATCCTTGGTCTTCTTGATAAATATACAGGGAATGTCCTACTTTGAGAATAGTGTCTGTTTAGCTTTATTATGTAGGTAGATAGATAATTTATATATGCATATACATGTGTAGGAAGACTTGGGATTTCGTCACTGTGTAGAGTTAGGTTAAAAGATAATCGCTGAGGTCCTATTCCATGCTTATATATTGGATAAATATAAGGAATGCTTTACTTTAGGAATAATATCTAGAGTTTTGCATTATATGTACATACATAATTTATATGGGTGTGTATATATACAGGTACAGACACAGACACACAAATATGCAGGACTTGTGGTTCCATCAGTGTAGGGGGTTCACAGTGAAGAATGTCTATCAATGGAATCCCATGCGTGGGGGCTCTGAGAAGTCAGGGATTTGTTCAGGTCACATAGTCTGGATATGTCAGAAGTAGGACTTAAACTCAAGTCTTTCTGACTCTGAGGTCAGCTGTCTTTCCACTATGACACCTTTTACAGTCTAATGGACGAGGGCCAACCTCAGAAAACCTAAAGTCAAGTTCTATGTCTCACACTGCCTCGTTGTGTCTCCATCTTGGCGACCTCAGGAAACTCACTAAGTCATCAAAGTTGATCTTCATTGGTGGAAAGTTTTCTGAGAATTCTTCATACCCCTGAAATCGCTGGTCTTCTCCCACTAGCTACACACACCCAGTGGGTGAGAGAGACAGATACACTCTTTTCTTTCCCTTTTCCTTCTCTTCCCACTCTGACCTGATCTGATCAATTAGGAAATAATTATCTGCAGTATAGCAGCTAGGTGGCACAGTGGACTGAGTGCCCAACCTGGAGTCAGGAAGATTCATTTTCCTGAGTTCAAATCTGGCCTCAGACTCTTACTAGCTATATGACCCTGGCAAGTCAGTTCACCCTGTTTGCCTCAGTTTCCTGATCTGTAAAATTAGATGGAGAAAGAAATGTCAAACCTCTCCAGTATCTTTGCCAAGAAAACCCCAAATGGGGTCACGAAGAGTCAAACCCAACTGAAAACCAACCGAACAAGAACCTATATTACAAAAGGGCCCAAATTCAAATGGGTTTTGATTGGTTTATTTTTGGTTATTTGATATTGGTTACTATCTCGCTCTCCAAAACCATGCCTGTTAACCTACAGTGAGGTCCTCCTCTGATGTTCCTTTTGACATCCGCAAGGAGGTTTCAAGTATTTTTCTGGAGCAAACAAATTTCTCCAGAATTCCAAGGAAAGGAAGCAAAGCCAGCCCCATAGAGGTATTCCTGTGTGAACAGAGAGGGTGAATCCTGGGCCACCTAAGACAGACATTTTCATTTTTACTCTGAGTTTTAGACTTTCTGAAATGGGACTTAAAGGGAATTCAGATCTATTAGAATCAATCTGCCGAGGGTTACATGCAACAGAGTTGGGGGGACATTCAGACAATAACCCAGGGGACAGACTCTGACCTATATATAGCCTCTTCCTCAATGAGATTCAATGGAAGAAGCTGAACTTCTAGGCACTCGTTCCCAAGGAGAGCCTTTTAGAATGAGAGGAAAGTGTGTATCCCATAAAACCTTTGGCCACCAGCCTTCTCTCCTTCGGTCAAGGGTGTTCTTCATTCACCATAGAGCCCTGTCACCTCTCTCCTGATTCACGAAGCCTGGTCCCCACACGCTTAGATTCTGAACGTCCCTCCAGTGTTTGGAAAGAGTGACTGGCTTTCCCCAAGCCTGCCAGTATGGTTAACCCAAGTACTCAGCCTTATTTTAAATAACATCCTTCAATTCTCAGATCAAAGGCGCAGTCTTCAAGCTCTTAGATGGGATGTGGGGCCAGGAAGATGTTCTTATTCCAGGATGGTCCGGGATGTGGCTAACCGGGTGGTTCCCTCGTTCAGGCTGTAAGGAACCCCCATAGGGTTTGGGGATCAGAGAAGAAGGAGGTAAGTCCGTCCCCCTCACTGAGACCATTTCTTTCAGGTGATCGAGACAAACGACATTTCAGAAGAGAAGATCAGAATGAAACAGAACATGGAGGGTAAGGGGGTCTCTCCACCCCACAGTGCCACCCTGGGTTAGATGTTGGGTTTGGGGTCTCAGGGAAGCTTTTTCATAGATCATTCCTTGTTGCTAAAAAAAAAGTCTCTCCCGTCTGCTTAGTGAAATGGGAAAACATGGCAATGATTCATGGGATCTTCTCCGCAGCCTAAAGCCTTAGATTTGCTCAGGGTCATGTAGCTTCCAGACAAACCGGACAATTCACCATTCCCCTTCTCGTGTCTTACCCTTTCCTTCTCCTGGACTTTTGTGCGGACCATCCTCAGTTCATCACCAAATGGGACAAAGCCCAAAAGGAAACCACTCTTTCCAAGGTTACCAAGGATCTGTTAAGTGGCCAGTCAAATGGCTTCTTGTATGTGCCAGCAGTTTACCTTGTCCCTACGTCTCTGTGGCTCTGGCTTTGTAGCTCTGAGAGCTTTGTGGCTCTCTAATCAACCGCCTAGTATTGCTCATATAATTATAAATGATAATATGAAAAGAGGTTCCTCATTGTGCCCCAGGCTGCTGCCCTGTCTTGCTCACCAAATCCTGGCTCTAAAAGGATGAGGGCATTATATACCCTCAGGGGAGGAGAGTCAAGAGAAAGAATGCTGAGAAGATGGGAAGGATAAAGGTGGTAAAGAGCTTTAATAGACCAGTAGAGGGCTTCACATTCTTGTTCCCAGATGTACTAGGGAGCCATTGAAGTTAATGGAATAGAAAGGTGATATAATTAGATCTGTATTTTAAGAAAAATTATCAGGAGCACCTAGGTGGCTCAGTGGATTGAGAGCCAATCCCAGAGACAAAGTCCTGGGTTCAAAATTTCTCCCTGGACTTCCTAGCCATGTGACCCTGGGCAAGTCACTTAACCTCTGATGCCTATCCCTTACAATTCTTCTGCCTGGGAACCAATAGTCAGTATTGATCCTAAGATGGAAGGTAAGGGTGTAAAAAAAAGAAAGGAAAGAAGGAAGGAAAGAGAAAGAAAGAAAGAGAAAGGAAGGAAGGAAAAAAGAAAGATAGATTACCTTGGCAGCTGAGTGGAGGATAGATTGGAGTGAGAAGAAACCTAAAGGCTATTTCATTAGTCCATGAGAGCAGGAACTAGGCTAGTGGCTGTGTGAATGAAGAGGAGCCAGGAGAAACACTGTTTGGCAGTGGGTTGGATGTATGGGGTGGCAAATTGAGAGCTCCAGACCTTGATCAGGAAGATGATGGCGCCTCAATGTAAGAGAGAAGGGTTTTATTTTTAAAATAAAAGCTCTTACCTTATCTCTCCAGTGAGCCACCTTCTAAGAAGTTCTAAAGAGGAAAGAGGGTAATGAACCGAAGATGGTCTCTACAAAAGCCTAGATAAAGGAAAGGGCAAGACACAAGAAGAGGAATGGAAATTGTCCGGTTCTGTTGGAATGAGGGCTTCTTTTACATAAGGTCATTGAATGAGGTGACTTCTAAGGACCCTTCCAGCTCTAGATCTAAATCACTGTGTGAAAAAGTAGCAGTGGGGACAGTTAGAAGAGCCAGGCCTGAAGACAGGAGGTCCTGGGTTCAAATTTGACTTCAAACACTTCCCAGCTAGATGACCCTGGACAAGTCACTTAACCCCCATTGCCTAACTTTTACTGTTCTTCTACGTTGGAATCAATACACATTATTGATCTAAGATGGATGGAAAGAAAGGAAGGAAGGAAGGAAGGGAGGAAGGAAGGAAGGAAGGAAGGAGCTTTTAGTTTGGAACCAGATTGTGGGGGGCTTTGAACACCAGGATGAGAATCCATACTTTATTCATTCAACAATTGTTGGGGTAGGGGTTACTGCTAAATATTTAAAGGGAGAGTAACAGCATATTAGGAAATCTTTCACAGGTCTTAGCTCTTTGGTTCATGTTTTCCACCTCAAACAAATGATTAGAGACCATTGGATCGTAGAGTCTTTGCCATGACAATTCCCCTCAACCATTTTTCCTTCTCCCCAAAGACCTACAAGACAAGCTGAGTAAGAGGGACAAAGAGGTGGCATCCTTGGTATCACAGACCGAGATGCTCAAGGCCCAAGTAAGTGGTAAGTTTCCCCATGGCACCAGGTGGCCAACTGCATGTTGGAACAATCTATGAATGCCCTTCTCCCACCTCGTCCCAATCCCTCCCTCCTAAACCACCACCACTTAACAAGGGTACCTAAAACTCTACCATATGGCTTTATTCCTCTGAGTCCTACACACATTAAAGCATCCAAAATTCTTCTACTGTGCAGAGGACCATGTGTTCCAAGTGGGAAAGGATGGTAGTAGCTGAGCAAAGGCCCCCGATAGGAATGGGAAATTGACTGAGGGCCTTGGGCATGCCAGAGGATAGGATGTATGAGATGAATGCAGCAGAGGCTGCTCCTCAAGGCTGTCTGTAATGCTGAGTCTCTGGGCTTAGCTTCCTAAGGGGAAAATATATCCTCTCTTACCCCCAGCCCCTGTCCGTGTCTGGTGACAGTCAGGTTTAAATGCACTTGGGCTGTCACATAAAGTACTGAGCCAGAATGGAAGCAGCCTTGTCTGGCAGGCAGGTTCCTGTCCCTTGCTCATGAGGAGGGGAGATGAGAGATTCTTGGAGCCTGAAGGCCATTTTCCTTAGCCATATGTCTGTCACCATCCTGAAGGCCAGCCGCCTTTTCCTTGTTTCCCATTTGCCACATACTTAATAATACTTAATACATGTGTGACCATGGGTAAGTCATTACATATCTTTGATCCCCAGTTTGCTCCTTTGTAGAGTGAGGATAGCATACTCAGAGAAGAATGCCTATTAAAAACTCCCACTCTTAAAAAAAACAAACCCTTACCTTCTGTCTCAGAATTGATACTAAGTATTGATTCTAAAGCAAAAGAGAGATAAGTGCTAAGCAGCTGGGGTTAAGTGACTTGCCCAGGGTCGTACAGCTAGAAAATGTCTGAGGCCTTATTCAAACTGAGGACCTCCCATCTTTAAGCCTGGTGCTCTACCCATTGAGCCATCCAAGCTGCCCAATACACTCACACTCTTGATTTTTTCCAAACACAAGAGGCTTGTTAACCTAAGACCGTTTTGGCGAGCCCATGGCACATGTGCCTCCACATGCTGGAGGGGGCTGCTCTGTTCTCCCTCTCCACAGCGCCTGAGGACATTTTTCACATGCCTCCCCCACTCTGCCCAGCAGCCCAATGCGAGCACTTTCTCCCTCCGCTCTCTGGGGTAATGCGGTGGGGCTCACAGGCAGCATGAGGGTACGGTTTGGGCACGCGATCTCTAAAAGGTTCGCCATCACCGACCCAAGATATATCATCATGTGGCCTAAAGATACAAGCATGTTCCACCAGAGGGTTAAGAGAAATTCTTGGGTGACTTGCAACTGACAGCTTACAGTGACCGCATGTCTAGACGTCACTTTTCTGACAATTAAAAATCCATGTTCCTGGGATTCTTTAATAAGCAAGCTAGGAGAAGTGAGCTAGCTCAGTGGTTAGAGAGCCAGGCCAGGAGATGGGAGGTCCTAGATTCAAATTTGACCTCAGAGACTGTCTAGACTCTCCACTTCTATTTTACAGAGGAGGAAACTGAGGCCTAAAAAAGTGGAATAACTTGCACAAGATGACAGAAATGGTAAATGTCAGATGTGAGACTTGCTCAGTTCCCTGGCCACAGAAACAGGCCAAAATAGAGAGCCCATCAGCCTTGGGGAACTGAGGTGGCCATGGTCCTATTTATCTAAGCACTCAGAGCTCAGAAGTCATGCTGCATAGCCTGTAGGGCCCCCTCATATTGGCACTGACCTTCCCTGCCTTCCTGCCTAAGAAACCCCAACATTCCCCTAGTGACTCCACACTCCGAGCTTGAGCCCATGACCCCAGAGGGCAAAGACCCTTTGGGTCAGCCACACGTGCTTTCCTTTAAGTAGACAGAGAAGGAGATGGGTAGACAGAAGGGTAAAGCTTTTTTTTTTTTTAACATTTAATAATTTTTATTTTTTAGAAAAGTTAACATGGTTACATAATTCATGCTCCTACTTTTCCCTTCACCCCCCAACCTCACCCCCCACCCATGGCCAATGCACATTTCCACTGGTTTTAACATGTCATTGATCAAGACCTATTTCCAAATTGTTGATAGTTGCATTGGTGTGGTAGTTTTGAGTCTACATCCCCAATCATGTCCGCCTCACCCTTGTGTTCAAGCAGTTGTTTTTCTTCTGTGTTTCCTCTCCTGAAGTTCTTTCTCTGGATGTGGATAGCATCTTTCTTATAAATCCCTCAGAATTGTCCTGGGTCATTGCATTGCTGCTAGTACAGAAGTCCATTACATTCAATTTTACCACAGTATATCAGTCTCTGTGTACAATGTTCTTCTGGCTCTGCTCCTTTCGCTCTGCATCACTTCCTGGAGGTCTTTCCAGTTCACATGGAATTCCTCCAGTTCTTTATTCCTTTGAGCACAATTTGGTATTCCGTCACCAACAGATACCACAATTGTGTTCAGCCATTCCCCAATTGAAGGGCATCCCCTCATTTTCCAGTTTTTTGCCACCACAAAAAGGGCAGCTATAAATATTTTTGTACAAGTCTGCTTATCTATGATCTCTTTGGGGTACAAACCCAACAATGGTATGGCTGGGTCAAAGGGCAGACAATCTTTTATAGCCCTTTGAGCATAATTCCAAATTGCCTTCCAGAATGGTTGGATCAGCAATGCATTAATGTCCCAATTTTGCCATATCCCCTCCAGCATTCATTACTCTCCCCTTCTATCATTTTAGCCAATCTGCTAAACCTGGTGTGAGGTGATACCTCAGAGTTGTTTTGATTTGCATTTCTCTAATTATTAGAGATTTAGAACACTTTCTCATGTGCTGGGTAAAGCTTTTATTAAGTGCTCACCATGAACCAGGCGCTGGGCTAAATGCTGGGAATACAGATACAAGTAGAAAGAAAGCCAGTCCCTGCCCTCAAGGAGCTTGTATTCCAACAAAGAAGATGGTGTGGAAAGGGGAGCTGGAAAGTGGGGGTGGGAGGGGGTAGGTTGCCCACAAGGAAGGGGAGAAATCTGGATAGTAAGAGTCGAGCCAAGAGTGAAGCGAGGATGGCCCAGGACCCCTCTGGCACTGTCGGCTCCCTTTGAATCCTTGCTATGCGACCCAGCACCATATTTCTTGGCCATCTTAACCCCAGTCTGGCTTATGGATCCACAGCACTGGAAGGCAAGTGTAAATCAGGAGACAAGAAGGCAGATGCCCTCCTGAAGGAGAAGAAGAGGCTTGAAGCGGAACTGGAGGCCGTGTCCCGGAAGACCCATGATGCCTCTGGGCAGCTGGTGCTCATTAGCCAGGAGCTCCTGAAAAAGGAACGGTGAGTGGCATCAGCCAGGAGGCCCCCCAGCTGCCCCTCAGGCCTTGGAGATACTCCCACCTCACCCCAGGAAGAGCTTTCAACTGACTAAGCACTGGGCATGGAGAAGTGGGCACTGAAGAGAGAGATGATATTCTTCTGGCCCTTGTGGATTATATCAGTTACCAGTGTTGCCAAACAGTCTAGTGGGAAATGCTTAGGTTCTCTGATTCCAGATCCAATGTGAATAATCTGGGAGGAAAGGAGGAAGGAAGGAAGGAAGGAAGGGAGGGAGGGAGGAAGGGAGGAAGGGAGGAAGGGAGAGAAGGAAGGAAGGAAGGAAGGAAGGGAAGAAGAAAGGGAGGGAGGAAAGGAGGGAAGGAAGAAAGAAGGGAGGAAGGAAGGGAAGGAAGAAGGAAGGAAGAATAGGAAGGAAAGAAGGAGCAAGGAAGAGAGGGAGGAGGGAAGGAAAAGGAAAGAAGGCTGGGAAAACTTACTCTAAGTGTTTTCTGTGTGCCAGGCCCTGTAATAATCACTTTACAATTATGTCATTTGATCCTCACAACTGTGGGAGGCAGGTGCTATTTTTATCCCCATTTTGTAGTTGAGGAAACTGAGGCAAACAGGATTAAGTGACTTGCCCAGAGTCACACAGCTAGTAAGTGTCTGAGGCCAGATTTGAACTCTGGAAAATGAATCTTTCTGACTCCAGGCCTGGTGGTCTAACCGTGGTGCCACCCAGCTGAGAAAAGATCTAGAGCTTGAAAGAACATTAAGGCCATCTAGTCCAAACCCCTTATTTTATACAAGAGTAAACTGAGGCCCAGAGAAGTGACTTGTTGAAGGTTGTAAAACAGAAAATGTTTAGGGGCTTACGGATTTAGAGCTAGCAGGAAACCATCCACTTCATTTTGCTAATGAGGAAAGTTGAGGCTCAAGGATATGAAGTGACTTGCCCAAAATCATACGTGTTGCAAATATCAGAGGCATGATTTAAACCCTCCTCCTCTGACTCTAAATTCAACTTTCTTTCCACAGTATCAAGCTGTCCTGAGCTTTATTTTCCTTCTCTATAAAATGGGAATAACAAACAATCCATGCCTTGTGCTTCCTAGGGTTTCTGTGAGGCCCAGGAAATACCTACCCCTGCAGTGCCTGCCATTGCCGTTGTCAGCCTTGTACATGTGTTCAGTCATTTTCAGTCATGTTCAACTCTTGGTGATCCCATTTGGGGTTTTCTTGGCAGAAACGTTAGAGTGGTTTGCCATCTTCTCCAGTTTTTTTTTTATAGCTTTCGGAAACTGAGGCACAGGAGTAAGTGAATTGCCCATGGTCACACAGCTAGTAAGTGTCTGAGGATAGATTTGAACTCTGGTCTTCCTGATTCCAGGCCTGGCGCCCCATCCACTGCATCAGTATTGTCAGCTTTGTACATGTTGCCTACTGTCAAGTGTCTCAATGGCTTCCTTTTCCCGGTATCCATCCTTGGCCTTGAGCGCCCTCTAGTGGAATTTGCAAGCTGTTGGCCCACAGCATTCCATAATAGTGCAAGAGAAGACATTCCAACTTGACACTTATTTCCATCTCTTCCTTTGCAGCCTTTTTAGACAAAAATGCATCTCCTTTTTTAAAAAGTTTTATTATTTCCTTTTTTATAAGACCCTCACCTTCTGTCTTAGAATCAATACTGATTACCAGTTCCAAGGCAGAAGAGTGGTAAGGAATGGACAGTTGGGTTAAGTGACTTGCCCAGGGTCACACAGCTAGGAAGTGTCTGAGGCCACATTTAAACCCAGGACCTTCCATCTCCAGATCCGGCTCTCAAAGCCCTGAGCCACCTAGCTGCTCCTGTACTGGATTTTAATTATTTTATGTGGGTAGGTCTTCTCTCCCCAGCTGAATGACCTGTTCCTGATGGGCAGAGATGATAGTTTGCCCTCCTTCTCCCAACCACAGCCCAGCTCAGGCCTGGGCATCCAACTGATTCTGAGGAGATTATTTTTGAAAGCCTGGACTCCAACAGGCTAGGGACACCGAGGCATCTGCTGTGGTTGTCAGGGACAAGGCAGGGACATGCCAAGCCATGACTAATAATCTCGATCTGTTTCCTGTCTAGGAGTCTGAATGAACTACGGTCCCTGCTGCTTGAGGCCAATCGTCACTCCCCGGGGCCTGAGAGGGACCTGAGCCGAGAGGTACACAAAGCAGAATGGAGGCTCAAGGAGCAAAAACTCAAGGATGATATCCGAGGGCTGAGAGAGAAGCTAGTTGTGCTGGTGAGTGAGGAAGTGAGGCCATGTGGCCCTCCTGGTGTGCTGTATTTCCTAGTGTGTTTCCTGAGGTGTCATATTTCCTGGTGTGTTCTATTTCTTGGTGTATTTCCTGATGTGTCGCATTTCCTAGTCGCATGTTTCCTGGTATGTCATATCTCCTGGTTTATTTCCTGGTATATCATATTTCCTGGTGTGTTTCCTGATGTGTCGTATTTCCCAGTGTGTTTCCTGGTCTCTCCTATATCCCAATATGTTTCCTGGTGTGTTTCCTGGTCTGTCCTGTTTCCCAGTGTATTTCATGGTGTGCTTTATTTCCTGGAATGTCCTGGTATGTTATATTTCCTGGTATGTCCTATATCCCAATATGTCATGTTTCCTGATGTTTTTCCTGGTGTGTTGTATTTTCTAGTGTATATGAACTCCTTGGAGGAAGGGACTGTTTTTGCCTGCCTTTTGCATCCCCTTTTGTGGCTCATAATAACAGTTTAATAAATTCTTGTGGATGGACTGACAGATTGATTCATCTCTTCTTCCAGGACAAAGAGAGATCAGCATCGGACCAAAGGCGCTATTCCCTGATTGACCCATCCTCAGAGTCGGAGGTCCTCCGACTCCAGCATCGCCTGGTCAGCACAGAGGACGTCCTTCGCAGTGCTCTGGAGCAGGGCCAGCAGATGGAAAAGCTCATGGAAGCCATGAGGAGTTCCCCTGAGAAATCCCAGGTGAGCCCACTTGGCCAGACCCCAGCCAGCCTGAATGAAGAGCAGCAGACCCTGACTAGGCCTCCTGTTCACTTTGCAGGTGGTTTTCCCAAAAGTGCCTGGGTCTGATGAGTTTTGGCTTCCAAGCTATCCCCACCCTGACATGGCAACCTCCAGTGACCTGCCCAGGGTCATTCAACTAGCAAGTATCTGCAGCAGGCTTTAGACAGGGCAGGCATCATCCTTGCTCCCCTCCCTACCTCCAAAGCATCAGATGCTCCAAAGAAGCTGGGATCTCTTTGATTCAAGAGTTTTTCATGAACTACTCATGCTTGACCATCTTACACATCTATTGGCCAAGTTCTTCCAAAATTTCACTCTCAAGGGTCCACTTAGTGTGCTGGGAGCCTTCCTCACTTTCTCCAGCATCTCAAGGCTACCCATGGAGTGTTGGGCTGTCTGTTTGTCACCCTCACTCTTTTTGGTTTTTCTAAACCCTTGACTTTCCATCTTAGAATCAATACTCATTTGTTGGTTCCAAGACAGAAGGGCGGTAAGGGCTAAGCAATGGAGGTTAAGTGACTTGCCCAGGGTCACACAGCTGGGAAGTGTCAGATTTGAATGCAGGACCTCCCATCTCTAGGCCTGGCTCTCAATTCACTGAGTCACCTAGTCACTCCCAGCCCATCTCATCTTGCTATCATACAGTCTCTCAATGATTTCCTTTCTGCCTTCCATTCTCCTCATTGGTTGTCACTTAACCCCCATCACCTAGCCCTTCCTGCTCTTCTCTTAGAAACCAATACACAGTATTGATTCTAAGATGGAAGATAAACTCTTATTTTTTTTTTTGAAAAAGACAGCAGGTGAGGGCTCTGAGAAATCAGAAAACCACAATCCCTTCCCTGCAGGAGCTTATAACCGAATGAGGAAGACAGCACATAAAAGTATTAAAGGTATTGCAAGGGGGCTAGAATCGTGTCTCGACTTTCTGGGCTGCTGCTCGGTTAGAGTGGCCCAAGAGAGGGGCCTCGTTAGGAGAATGTCCCCAGCTATGTCCTTGTAGAAACCTGTGAACTAGAGATGTAAGATCCAAAGAGCACTGCCATGACTTGGCCTCCCTCGCCCCGGGCTCCTGTGTGACACAACTCAGGCAAGTTTGTAGACTCTCTGAGCCTCAGTCTCCTCCTCCGGGGATAATCTTTAGCATCTCCCCGATGGGGAAGGACTTTGTCAACTGCAGCAATGGAAGCTGCTCTTACTCTAAAGTCCTAATAAACTGTCTGTCTCTCGTGTACAGCCCGTCAGCAATTCTGGTTCTACCAATGGGATCCATCAACAAGACAAGACTCGGAAACAAGAGGTAAGGAAGCTGCCCCCACCTTGGACCGTGCCCAGGGAGACCACTAGCCTCCCTTTGTGCAAGCCCTGGAAGGGAATGTTCTAGTCAGTCAAGCAACAACATTAATTAAACACCTACTGTGTGCTGGGGAGATACAAAGACATCCTTGCCCTCAAGTAGCTTAACATTTAAACTCATTACTAGAAGTTCATCCCAAAATGCATCTGACACTTAACAAACAGATAAATGAGACAAGGGAAAGGAGCATCGCAGAAGTCATTGTGGAGGTCCTTTAAAAATTAAAAAATAAAGAACTGGCATTACTCCAGCCCATACAAGCTTGCAAAGCCCTCGACAGCTATTATCTCATTTGATTCTCACAATAGTCCAGGGAGGGAGGAGTTCTTGTTATATCCAGTTTACAGATGGGGAAACTGAGGTTCATCATGGGAAAAGGATTTGTCTAAAGTAACACAGCTGGGTAGAGTCAGACGGGATTCACCCCCTATACTACCCTGCCTCTAGCATCAGCAAAGTCTCTGGCTCCCCTCGTATATGTAAAATAGAATCCAATTCTCACTATTCAAAGTTATTATTATTGCAAAATATGGTCCCTAGACCCAACCCATTGGAAATCTGCAATAATGCAACTACTTCAAGGAATTCTGAATTCTTACTCATCAAGATCTCACAGTTATGATAAAGAATACTTGGATGGCTCAGTGAAGAGAGAGTCAGGCCTGGATATGGAAGGTCCTGGGTTCAAATTCTGGCCTCAGACCTTCCTAATTGTGTGACCCTGGGCAAGTCACTTTACCCCATTTGCACAATATAACATGTAATAATATAAAATATCTATTTGGGTTCTAACATTTATTTATACATAATATAATAATGTAATATAGCATAGCATAATATGTAATAATATAAGATATAATCTGGATGGGTTTTAACATTTATTTATGTATACTATAATAATGTAATATAGCATAACATAACTTAATATAGCATAATATAATGTAATCATATAAACAAATAATATAAAATATAATCTATTGGGTTTTAACATTTATTTATATATGATATGATATAATACTTTAATATAATTATATTCAATATATGTTTAACATATATTTATTTTAAAACTTTACCTTCCATCTTAGAATCAATATTGTGTATTGATAGAATGATAAGGGCTAGACAATGGGAGTTAAGTCACTCGTCCAGGGTCAAATAGCTGGGAAGTGTCTGAAGTCACAGTTGAACCCAGGACCTCCCACCTCTAGGCCTGGATCATCCAGCTGTCCCTCACAAATATATTTATAATGGAGGAAAATGGTTCTATAAAATGGACAAAGACAGCACCCTTTAGCCCACAGTGTGAGCAGCATTCGGTACCCACAAGCCCTTCAAATTTCTAGCAAGAGGAAGGAGGTCTTTGGGCCTCCCTTTTTGGCTCCCTGTTTTGCACTGAGGCCCCGAGGGTTTATGGGAGCGGCCCAAGATCACCTGACTGACTGGATGGGCAGCCACGTGCAGGGCACGCCTGGAGGAGAGGATCAGGGGAGGGTCTCCTAAACGCGCATGCAGGGCTTCATGGCTGCCTGCTCTCTTCCAGGAGAAGCACTGACCCCCGAGAGGAGGAGGAGGAGGAGGAGAGAGAAGGTGCCCATTCCACGCCCGGATTCACTCGCTCGCAGGGCAGCCACGCACCCCACTGCCCACCTCCGGCTCCTCCGCCAGGCGCCTGGCCAACATGGCCCCTCCTGAGACAGGAATGGTGTTTGTAACCATTGTGTGCAGACAGCCGTGCACAATCCCCCTCCCTTCTCCCCTCTCCCACCCCCAGCTCGTCTCCCACCTCCCTGCCCCAGAGGAGTCCACGGACAAGGGTTCTGCCGGAAGGAGTCAGTTTGGCCGCCTTCCACCTTCTGTGCCCCGCGGCCTCCGGGCTCTGATCTGGACCCCTGGGGAAGCCCTGGCTGGCTTCTGGAACCAGTTTGGAGGGGGGCGCGCATGCGCAATCCGGTACTCAAAATCGGGTACTCCGGCCTCAGAGAGTCTGGGAGGAGCCGCTTGGAGCGTGGCCCCTGGGCGCTGGGCCCCCGCCCCCCCCCCGGGCCTCCCCTTATCCTCAGAGGCCTTGTCCTTGAGAGCCAGGGCGCGGCTGCCGTTCTTGAAGGGGCATCTGGGGGGGACGGGGATCCCCGCAGCGCCTCCCAGCCCAGCCCGGGAGACCAATGAAGCCGCCGCCTGAGAAGTATTCGTGTCAGCAGACTGTGGGAAGCTCGCCCCCCCCTCCCCGCTGTGTGATGCCACTCACGGTACCGAGTCCCCGCCCCGCCCACTTTTCCTTTCTGCCCTTCCTCCCTTGGAGACACTGACTGTGTCGCGGTGAGTTAGCCGCCTCCCCAGCTCTCCCCGCTGGTCTCCCTTTGGCCGCCCCTGCTGGCACGCCGAAGGCCAGAGGTGTGGAGGGATGCACCCGCCATGCTCCCTGAGCTGGAGCTGGGGGGGTCCCGGCCGGGGTTGTCCAAGAGATGGGCCCTCGCCCCTCCCTGAGGCTTTCAGACTAGGCCCAAAAGGAAGCAGCCCCGTGGGCGGCTCCAAGGCTTCCCTCAGGGGGTCCCGGCTCCTCGCTGAGTGCTTCCACATCCTCCTCCATCCCATTTAGTCCTTCCCTTGGCCTCGAGGGAGGAGAAGGCCCGTTATGGCCCCCAGAGTCTTCCCCACCGCCTGGGACCCCCTCCCTCATCTGGGGGCGGGGCCCAGCCTAAGACAGAATAAGGCCTGCTCATCCAGCGGAGAGATGGCGGCTTGGGCCCCGGAGCCTGGCTCTGGAGCTCTTTGAAGCCTCTTAATCCTCTCCATTTCATTGTTGAGGAACCGAGTCCCAGGCCAGAGAAGTTAAGGACCAGAAGAGAGCCCCTCCCTAGGCTAATGAATGCACATCCAGCTGTCTGTGGCCACAACTAAGGGGGTTTAAAGCCAGTGAGACCTCCGAGATTATTCCAGCCATTTTCACAGATGGACAAACAACCAGCCAAGAGAAGGGAAATTGGAGAGCAAAGGGCCGGGCTGGGATTCGAACCCAGGTCTTCTGAACCCAAATCCACCCTCCTGTGTGCCCTCAGTTGTAAGCTAGCATGTGGGTGATGCCCGCTGCCGCTTTTCCCATCTAGGATGAAGGAGACGCCATTGGCAGGATTGGAGGCTGAGGGTGGTCCAAATACTTCTCTCCCCGACCCCCTCACTTAGCCCTCAACCAAATAAAATGGACAAAATTGGGAGCCTGGGCCTGCCCGGGGAGTCCTGAGTTCAAATTTCAGGTGGCTCACTTGAAGTTTAGATTCTGTTCCCATTCAAACTTATGGGAGAAACACGTCCAACCACAGTTCCCCAAGAGCCCCCCAGGCAGGCTTGTGAGTCGTGCTCTCTTGGGGATGGCTATGAAATCCCAGAAAGGAGGCTCCTTCCCACCACCTCTAAAAAGCCCATTGGGCCACACAAACATCCGAAGGGACAGAAATTCATTTTGGAAGCATTTGTTCCATAGGAGGGCATTCAGCAGGGGTTCCCTAGATTAGAGAAGTCACCCATCTCCCAGGCAGTGACTGAGGTTCTGATCTGGGGATCAGGAAGACCTGGGTTCCAATCTGGCTCTGATACTTAACTAGCTGCCTCTCCCGGTGACCCATAGGAGGGTAGCACTAAGTCAGGGACCGATTGAGACCTGCTCTAGCGAGGGGAGTTCCCACAACACCCACCCTTCACGTACTGGAGCCTGTGCTGCGTTCATAGAGATGCATGGATTCACCCCCATCGGGCCTCCGTCCCCAGGGCTCTGAGGCGCTCCATTTCAGTTCAGCATCTGTCTGTGGCTTGAGACCGCCCCCCCCCTGCGCACCCCCAACCCTGAGCTCTTGGGACCCTGGCCCTGCCGCTCTTTCCCATCCTCCGGGCTGTTTGGGCAGCAGTCGATGTCTCCACTGAAGAACAGCAGCCAGGGGCCCTTCTCCCTAGGTCGTGTCTCCTAGGCACTCCCCATTGCTTTCCTGGGGCCATCCTGCTCCAGGCTCTGTGCTCCACTCTCCAGGGCCCTCTAGTGGCAGGGCATCGATAAAATAACCAAAGCTCCTAGATAGGCCAGCACTTACCCAGATCCTCTTTGGCTCCGAGGGGTTAGAGCTAGAAGGGCCTTTGGATCATCAAGCCCAGATGGGTTGTGGCGCACCTTAGGTCATACAGGTAAGAAGTCAATGAATTGAACTTGAACCCAGGTCATAGAAGGGATGATAGGATTAGGGCTGGTTGGGACCTCAGAAGCCATCTAGTCTAACAACCTCATTTGACAAAATGAGGAAACTGAGGCCCAGGTCACACCAGTAGCAAGGCTCAAACTCAGGTCCTCTGACTCCAAACCCAGCTTCTCTTTGCACTATACTCCAGGTATTCTGCCTCCAAACCTTTCTTCAATACCAGGCTGCCTCCCACCTAGGATCACCAAGGGATCGAGGCCAGTAGAACACCCTCCCTCCAGCCCTGCTGGTCCTTGCCTTCCCTCGCTAGGAATAATGAATTCTCCTTCTCCTGCTTGTTCACCGCTGCCTTCCTGCCACGTAGAGCCTCACTGAGACTTGGTGACCTCCCTAGTTCCTTCTCCCTTGTCCTCTTATGACACAATGGGACGAGTTTACAAACTGGGTCCCAAGGCAATGGGCTTCCGAGCTGGTAAGGGCCTATATGCATCATTGAATTTGATGGGGAAGGTAAGAGCCATTGTGAAAATGCCCTTTCGGAAGCCAGGGCTGCTGGGAAGGCTGTGCCCAGGGAAGGTGCCCTCTCAGGCGAAGAAATTTGCTCCCCTTTTTGGGGGTGAGTTCACATGCCCTGATGTGCTGAGCAAAGAGCAAAGTGGAGAGTCCAGACTCTCCCGCCCCATCTGGATCGCCTATGTCATTCTCATTAAAAATAGTAAAAATAGTAAGGAAGCTTTTAAGAACCTAATCCAGGCTCAAATCCTCCATTAATTCCATCAGGTGTGGGCCACTCCTCATGGGCCTGGGGGGAGAAGGGTTGCCCCACTCACGCCTCATAGACTTCATGTTAGCAGAATCATGGCAGCAGTGGGTGGAGGGAGGTGTCAGAGGGGATGGGGACCCCTTCCCCAGGCCAACGCACTGCACATGGATGGTCTGGTCCTTCCAGGCAGGGTTGTGTCTGACATTTGGGATGCTAAGACTCTTGGAGAGAGAGTTGGTTTCACCAGTAACGTCTATTGGGGGCGGGGGGAGGTTGGTTTTGTTTCATTTTGATCTTCCTCTGTTCACATGTTGTACAAACGGATGAGTTTCACTCCAGTCTGTTGCCATGGACCACAGCCTCCATCTGCCCCTTCCCTCCCTTCCCCTTCCTGAAACTTGAATTGATAAAGTGTGGTGAGTTCCTACCAAGAACAATAAACTTGTGGCTGAGGTCTGGGACCCAATGGCCTGAGGCAACTGCTCCCTTTTCTCTAGTGCTGGGATCTGGGATCTGGAAGAGCCTGGGGTCACAGAAGACCTCCACCCAAGCCAATACTGGGGAGGAAAAGTTTGGGTTGATTCAATTAAACATGTATTAGACTCCTAATACCTACTAGGCCCTGGAGTTACAAAGCCCAAAATGAAATGGATCCTGTATAGATAATGGCATGGACACCACTAAATAAACACAGAATATTTATGAAGCAGTTAATGGGGGGAAGGGAGGGGGCTAATAATTAGGGGTACCAAGAAAGGAAGCACTTGGCTTGTGCTTTGAAGGAAGCTAGAGATTTCCTAAGGAAAGAGTGCTAGTTTGTGCAACCAGAAAGCAGCAGATGGGGCCAGGATACTCAGAAGGGATATCGAGAAAAGGATGAAATAGAGAGAAAACTCGAATTCAGTATTGGGCTGGTTCTTTTCCTGAACACAGCCTCACCCCTACCGCCTTCTTGTGACCCTGAACAGAGGAGCCTGGAACCACAGGATAGATACACAGAGATCAAGCTTTTCTTAATCAGTGACGCGAACGAAAGACACAGATGTCTTGTCCAATTTGCCAAAGACGAGAATTGGAACTAAAAAGCTTGCAGCTGGCTAAACCGTTGTTGGCCTGAATCCAAGAAGATGAAATTTAATAACGATGAATGCAAAGTCAGCTTGGGATTAAAAAAAAAAACTTCAAAAGTATAAGATGGGGGAGATATGACTACATACAAGCTTATCCGTAAAAGACCTCGGGGTCTGCAGGTTCCCTCTGAGTCAGTGGAGTAATATGGCGTCCAAAGATAGCAAATGCAAAAAAGAAAGACAGTAAATGCAATCTTGAGATGAATTAAAAGGAGGACCGTGCCCAGGATTAGGGATGTTACAGTTATACCACTGTTTTCTGCTCTTGTCACATGCCACATTGGGAGTATTAAGTCCAGTTAGTTGTGAGCGCCATATTTTAGGAAAGATATTGACAAAATGGAGAGTGTCCAAGGAGGAGGAAAACCGAGATGGTGAGTGGACTGGTGATGCTCCAGTGAAGCTTGAAAACTGGAAATAGTACATTCAAGGAAGAGAAGACTTTAGAATATAGGATATCTTCTGAGCATCCCTTTCTTCCCTGAAGGAATGACCATCCCTTCATTCTTTGTGGTCTATAACCCCAGCATTATCCTTGACTTTCCACTCCCTTCATCTCCACAGATTTATTAGTTATCAGATTTTGCCATTACTACCTCCACTATATCTCCCACATCAGATCACATGACCAACATCTTAACTCAGACCATCATCCCCTCCTAATTCTGTGGCATTTATTTTGGGTCCATGAAATTTCCAGAAAAACATTTTTTTGGAGAACTAGATTTCAATATTTAGGTGTCCCTTCTACATTTCAGCTTTCCCCATCACAATTTCAACATCTCACAGGTCAGCATAAGAAATTAAAGGGGAGGGGGCAGCTAGATGGCTCAGTGGATTGAGAGCCAGGCTTAGAGATGGAAGCTCCTGGGATCATATCTGGCCTCAATCAGCCCTGTGTGACCCTGGGCAAGTCACTTAACCCCCATTGCCTAGCCTAGCCCTTACTGCTCTTCTGCATTGTGTGCAGGTGGGAAATTTGCCACACCTGAGCTACATTCCCAGCATCCTTTTAAGTTACATCCTCATTTGATGTACGGGGGCTTGGGAGATAAATTTGGCTGAGTCCCATGCCGCAGGGATCTTTTTTTGGAAGCTTGTGCTTTGCTTTGGTAAAGTGCTGCAGGTGGTGAGTTTTTGGCTCTCTTTGCTTTGCTCACTTTACTGAAAAAACCTTTTTCCTTTTCCTCTTTTTGTTTATTATTAAATTATATATATATAAACACTAGGAGTATTTATTCATTTTTACTCCTACAATTGGGACCCTTACATAGTTTTGATTCCAAGATGGAAGGCAAGGAATTTTTTTTAAGAGAAATTAAATGGGGATTTAGGGGGAGTTTTGCAAAAGTCGCAGATAACATACGAAGACCAGCAGATGACACAGAAAATGTTTAGAAACTCAGAAGTGCATAAAATATTCAATATATTTGATCTTTTAATACCATAAATACTCAAAATTTCTTTTTTAAAGTTTGCAAAAAGAGCACAGCAGAAGACACACAAAGGCTCAAAATGTTAACGTTGACCTCCATAGAGCCTAGGACCAAAGAACTCAAATTTTACAATAAAACACACAATAAAAAAAAAAACACAGAAAAAAGCTGAGATTTCTTGGCCTATACAAAAGGAGGGCCAAAAAATTTCATGCCAATCTTCCAGGTCAAGGGGACACCTTACCCTTAAATACCATGATATTAAAGGGATACTATAATTGGTTTCCTTTGTAATCCTCTGTATTTTATTTTATGCATCCACAATTTTTATTCTGAGATGGGGTCCACAAACTTCATCGGACTACCAGAGTGTCTATGCCAGTGATGGTGAACCTTTTAGTGGCACAGGTGATGTGAGCAATGTCCTCAGGCACAGGTGGAGATGGGGAGGGGAACAGCCCAGCCCCATGTCCCTCTGGCTTTCTAGTAATGAACTCTGGTAAACTCTGTGCTGGGGTGATGGAATGTGTGCCCACAGAGAGGGCTCTGAGTGCCCCCCTCTGGCAGGCATGGCATAGGTTTGTCACCATAGGTCTATGCTATAAAAAAAGGTAAGAATCCCTTTAAAAACTGGTCTCCCTGACTCGAATCTCTTCCATTTCCCACTCATTTTCCACATGATGAATGCCCTTAAGGGCAGGTCTGTCCACATCACTCCCCTGTACAGTAAACTTTAATTGTCCCCTATTATCTCTAGGATCAAATACAAATCCCTCAGTCTGGCTTTTGAAATGCCTCCCAATTGGACGCCAACCTTAGCTTTCCAGCTTCATTACAGTTACTCTTCCTTCCAGGCTCTTAAGATTCCGCCAAACTGAGCTTCTTCTCATTCCTCCCACAGACGGTCCATCTCCATGCCCATCTGGGGGCCAGACCCTGTGCTTAGACTAGACTCCCTTCTCACTTGTCCTTCATGGAATCTCTCACTTCCTTCAAGATTTAGCTCAAGCAGCCCCTTCCACCTGTAAGCCAGGACTCTGGAGTCACTGTTCCAGAGTAAGACTGACCCTGTTTGGGTTCTAGGTTCCCCTTCAAGGGTTGGGACATCTCTCATGCTGTCAGCTTGAGACACCCTCCTGGGGGTGTTCCCCATCCAATTACCTGCCAGGACAGCAAATTACGGGGAAGGGCTAGGATGAGAATCCCAAGTCCAGAGGTCCCTTCTGCTGCTCATGTGCTCTCAAGCGCACTGTCTCATTTGATTTTTTTTTTTTTAACCTTTACCTTCCATCTTAGAATCAATTCTGAGTATCAGTTCTAAGGCAGAAGAGCTATTAAGGGCTGAGCCCAGGGTTAAGTGACTTGCCCAGGGTCACATAGCTAGGAAGTGTCCGAGGCCAGTTTTTTTTTTTTTTTTTTTTTTTTTTTTTTTTACCCTTGTACTTCGGTGTATTGTCTCATAGGTGGAAGATTGGTAAGGGTGGGCAATGGGGGTCAAGTGACTTGCCCAGGGTCACACAGCTGGGAAGTGGCTGAGGCCGTGTTTGAACCTAGGACCTCCTGTCTCTAGGCCTGACTCTCACTCCACTGAGCTACCCAGCTGACCCCCTGAGGCCAGTTTTGAATACAGGATGTCCCATCTCCAGTTCTGGCTCTCTAACCACTGAGCAACCTAGCTGCCTTTGCTTCATTTGATCTTGACAATGTCCTTGGGAAGGAAACAAGGGAATGAATATCATCTCCATTTTATCAATTGATTCCCAAGCATTTATCAAGTGCAAATGATATTGCCAGGCACCATGCAAGGTACTAGAGATAGGGATAGGGTCGAAGACTAGATCTGTGATTTTCTTTATACAGGACACCCAAAAAATGTTGGTATATTTTAAAACCTTTTTCTCAAACCCATACTTTTTGTCTTACTATTAATTCTTCTTCTTTTTAAACCCTTACCTTCCATTTTAGGCTCAATACTATGTATTGGTTCCAAAACAGAAGAGCAGTAACGACTAAGCAATGAGGATTAAGTGACTTGCCCAGGGTCACACAGCTAGGAAATGTCTGAGGTCAAATTTGAACCAAGGTCCTTCCAACTTAGCACCCTATCCACTGTGCTACCTAGCCACTCCCACTTTTAAACTTTGATAGTCTTAAAAGTCTAAATGTTACAAACTAAAAAAAAAGTGTTAATTTTAGTTATTCATTTTTTAAATACTCGTTGAGTTTTGTGGCCCAGAAATGAACACAATACCCCAGATTGGGATAAATGTCATCTAGAAATGATTTATGGGGCCTTAAAACCTCATGTGAGGTCACTTGGAGCCCAGGGGTGACTCTCCTTTCTTCTGGAGCACAAAGGGTAGCCCATTCTCTGGGCTAGATTTTCCTGCTCTCTTAGAATTCGCACCAAGGTAAAGAGGTTTGAGCTGAGGCAAAAAAGAGAGACTTAAGTTAGACAAGATTCCCGTCTGGGGAAGCCCTAGAAGAAAAGGATGGTGGTTGGGCCCCCAAGCAGGGTCTCCTTTGGACATATGGTCCAGTTTTCTCATCCATAAGACCAGGGGGCTAGAATGGACCCCCCTCTAAGGTCCCCTCCAGCTCTGAATTTATGGTCTTCTAAACCTCTCTGGACCTCAGTTTCCTCAAGTGTAAAGTGAAAGGGACGAATTTTGAGGTCCCTTCCAGCTCTAAATCTGTGCTCTCATGAATATCCCACCATGTACGGAGGGCAAGGCTATGCGTGTGTCCCCCAAGACTCTCTCTTTTCTCAATCTGCTCTTCCTTGGGGACTCCATCCTCTCTATCTACATTAGTTATGGCCCCTTTATTCATAGGGAAGCAGAGGAATGGATAAGATGACCTTGAGAGCCCTTCCAGCCTGAGATTTGGGGGATGCCATGGCAGGAGTTCTTATGACTCAGATTTTCCTGATTTCTTAGCTCTCCCTGTAGGCAGCTAGATGGAGCATTGGAGAGAGACTGGACTTGGAATAAGGAAGATTCATCTTAAGTTCAAATCCGGCCTCAGACAAAAGCGATATGACCCTGGGCAAGTCACTTAACCCTGTTTGTCTCAGTTTTTTCATCTGTAAAATGAGCTAGAGAAGGAAATAGCAATCCACTCCAGGATCTCTGCTAGGAAAACTACAAATTCTGTTTGCCTCAGTTTCCTCATTTGTAAAATGAGCTGGAGAAGGAAATGTCCAACCACTCCAGCATCTCTGCTAAGAAAGTCCTGTTTGCCTCAGTTTCCTTATCTGTAAAATGAGCTGGAGAAGGAAATGGCCAACCACTCTACTATCTCTACCAAGAAAACTCCAAAGGGGTTTACCAAGTCAGGCACAACTGGAAGGACTCAGCAATCTCCATGTCTTCTTCAGGAGAGAATGATGAAGTTTTCTCATCTCCACCATTCCACTCCTTTCCATAACTCTTGCTTCCCTTCTGGGTCTCCCTGGGTCTCCATCTCTGCTCCCCCAACCTAAGCTTTCCTTCCCGACATGCTCTCCGCTTAGGGTCGAGGGGAACCTAATCTGCCCACTCTGGGCTTGGGTACGAATGGATGCTGAGATAATCAAGGGGGAGAGGGGCTACCTGAAACCCCTTCCCTCTGCTGCTCTGTAATGGGGTTACTCTACCTGGCTCTCCTTCCTAGAAATCGAATTGGCTGGTAATGCTCCAAATGGCCACCAGGTGGCCACCTCACCCACCCCAAAACTTCTCAACCTTGCAATACCAGACCCTGAAGACAACTCAGAGAGGATTTATTCCAGTCCCTTCTTCTCACTCTTGGGGAACCTGAGGCCCACAGGGGAAATTACACGCTAAAGGGCAAACAGAGAGTCAGGAGATTTCATTACACCAGAGTATTTTTTTTCTGTCATAATTCAAAATCTATTAATCCATCAAGCCAGGATTTATTAAGTGCCTAAGTTAATAAATTAATTAATAAAAATAAATTATAAATTAAACAAACAAAACTTAATAAACTGTGTTAGGCACTGGGGACACAAATGTGAGGAATCAAGCAATCCATGGGGCAGCTAGGTGGCTCAGGGGATAGAGAACCAGACTTAGAGATGGGAGGTCCTGAGTTCAAATTTAGTCTCATGCCCTTGTTAGTTGTGTGACCCTGGATAAGTCACTTGACCCCAATTGTCCAGCTGTTGCCTCTCTTCTACTTTGGCTCCAACATACAATATTGATGCTAATGTGGAAGGTCAGGTATTTTGTTTTTGTTTTTGTTTAAGAAAAAAAAAACTCAAAAGAAGAGTTTCAATTTTATGTTGGAGTTGTCTGAGTAAGGGAGTCAGAGGGCCAGATCTGTGCTCAAGGAAAATTGCTTTGATGGCCATATAAGACGGACTGGAGTGAAGAGACCCATGTAGAGGCTATTGTAATAATCCAGGCCAGGGGTGAGGATGGCTATGTGGTTGGAGAGAAGAAGGCAAATGTTGAATTAGAATCAACAAGGCTTTGTGGTGACACAGAAAAGTCTGGAATTTGGCACAGAAGCCCTAAATTCCAATCCTGCCAAGGATTTTTTAAATTATTTTTATTTAATTAATTAATTTAGAATATTTGTCCTTGGTTACATGATTCGTGTTCTTTCCCTCCCCACTCCTGTAGCCAACAAACAATTCCACTGGGTTTTACATGTATCATTGATCAAGACCTATTTCCATATTGTTAATTTTTGCAATAGAGCGATCATTTAGAGCAGGGGTCAGGAACCTTTTTGGCCGTGAGAGCCATAAACGCCACATTTTTTAAAATGTCATTTCGTGAGAGCCGTCCAGTGCTCACAGTGCGGCTCCTGTAACAGCGCCTGAAAAAAAAAAAGGACTTTATGGCTCCTACAGAAAGAGCCATATCTGGCCCTCAAAAGAGCCAGATAACTGCTCGAGAGCCATACATTGCCGACCCCGATTTAGAGTCTACATCCCCAATCATATACCCATTGAACTGTGTGATCAAGGAAATGTTTTTTCTTCTGTGTTTCTACTCCCACAGTTCTTTCTCTGGATTTGGATAGTGTTCTTTCTCATAAATTCCTCTGGATTGTCCTGGGTCATTGCATTGCTGCTATTAGCAAAGTCAGTTACATCCAATTGTGCTACAATGTATCAGTCTCTGTGTACAATGTTCTCCTGGTTCTACTCCTTTCACTCTGCATCAGTTCCTGGAGATCATTCCAGTTCACATGGAATTCCTCCAGTTCGTTATTCCTTTGAGCACAACAGTATTCCATCACCAACAGATACCATAATTTGTTCAGCCATTCCCCCAATTGAGGGATACCCCCTCATTTTCCAATTTTTTGCCACCACAAAGAGTGCCTGATCCTACAAGCATGCCCCTCTTTCAGGCTGAGGGGTGGATTAGGTATAACTTCAGAAGCCCCAAGTCTTGGCCTCAACAAGGGATCTTTCCCAACTGACCATTGAGAGTTAAGGAGCCCAGGGCATCTTCACGTGCTCCCGTCACCATCCTTGCCCCATTCTCCTACTCTACTTCCACCACAGGGAATTTCCCCACCAGAGCTCTTTCTCTAAATGTCAAGTCATTTCTAGAAACAAAGTTGACAATCACATAAAAGATGAGCTTCTAGGGACACCTCTCTGCTCCCAAAATATTTCCCATAACAGCCTGTCAAAGTGCCTGAAATTCCAACATTTTCCAACCATTTCTTGGGGGGAGGGGGCCTTGAGAGCTTTTCCAATTTCAAGACTCCCATAATAACAACATTATGCCTTTGGTATATGAAACCTTGGAAAATACTTTTCCTTTTCTGGGTCTCCGTTTACCCAGACTGTGTAAAATGAAGAGTCAGAATGGATCTTCTCCAAGGCCAAGGCCCTTCTCAGAGCTACCTTTCTGTATCTATGTGGGTCACTCTTTAAGTGGTTAAAAGACAGTTTCTGAGCTGGAATTATAACAGCTGCTGGAAGTAATGATGATTTTCCTAATTGGAGACACCTGCCTATCTTCACAGTTAATTAGAAGTCCAATTTAGAGATAGCAAAATGGGTGATGGTATATGCAGATAACAAACTGCACAGACAAAGCAATATAAAAGAGACTGACAAAAGATATGGGACACGAAAAGGAGGAAGGCCAATCACAGTCAAGGGATAGTAGATGGCCATCCAAGAGGTTCAACAAAGGGCCAAGGGCCCTAGAAATGAACCCTACATAGAGGAGCTATGGGAGGACATGGGTAAGAAGCATAGAAGATGGAGAAGGCCCCAATAGATATCACTCAGGAGTAACCACTAAGGACAAGATCCCAAGTCCACTGAAGCATCAGAAAAAGATGAATTCATTTCATGACAGACCTGACCATCCTTACTATCAAGTTCAACTCGGATGCCTTCTTGGGCTCCATTCCACCCCACCCCACCCCAGCCAATCACCAGTCATTCATTAAAACCCTTCTAAATGGATAGACAGACAGACAGATAGATAGATGGATGTAGAGACAGACAGATGGATAATTGGATGGGTGGATGGGTAGATAGATAGATAGATAGAGAGAGAGAGATGGATGGATGGATGGATGGACAGATAGATAAAATGTAGAAATGTATAAATGTGTATGTATACTATCGCTATGTGTGTATGCTATATATGTTTATATATTGTACACATACATATGTGTATATACTATTTATATATATTATATACATTATATATGTGCACATATGTGTCTATATAGAATAAATATGAAAATAGTCTTGGAAAGAAGGACACTACCAACTAAAGAGATCAAGAAAGGTTTCATGGCAGAACTTTTGAGTTGGTTCTTCAAAGAAAGCACAGAACCAGAAGGAAAGAGGGAAGACCTTCCTGGCCTAGGAAATATTCAAGTGCAAAGGTTCCTCTTCCTCTCCCTAATTTTCCAGAATACTTTCCTCATAGTGCAAGAGAGTTGGCTTCAATAGGACATGTTTGGTTTAACTGGAAAACATGCTACTCCCTCTTAGATGGCCCCCATCCTTGTGCGGGGTGTGTGTAAAGCTAATCTTTTCCAAATGCTGATATAAAAGGATCATAGATGGAGCTCTGGGAATCTCAGAGACCATCTAGGCCAACACTTTCAATTTACAGAGGAGGAAACTGAGACCCAGAGAGGTCAAGTGAATGTGAGGTCACAAAGGTGGCAAGTGGTAGAAGCAGGATTCAAACCTAGGTCGTCTGATTCTAAGGCCAATGTTCTTTTTACTTGCTCAAAGTTATACAGCTAGTAAGTGTTAGAGTTAAGGGTCAAACTCAGTTCCTCTGGCTCCAAATCCAGGATGAATCTCTCCTTTATCCTCGTTATTAGGTGGTATCTAGGTATCTCAGTGGCTAGTGCATTAGATTTGGAGTCAGAAAAACCTGAATTTCAATCTAGCCTTAGATACATAGTGGTTGTATGACCCTGGGTAAGTCACTTAACCCTTGCCTATCTCAAATTCCTCAACTATAAATGGAAATAGTAATAGTCCTACCTTCCAGGACTCCCAGGATCTTCCCTAGGAGGATCAAATGAGGTAATATTTGCAAAGCACTTAGCATAGTATCTGAAATGCTTAATAAATGTTTCCTCCCTCCCTCCCTTCCTTCCTTCCTTCCTTCTTTCCTTCCTTCTTTCCTTCCTTCCTTCCTTCCTTCCTTCCTTCCTTCCTTCCTTCCTTCCTTCCTT